>NW_017731350.1:3763953-3795075 GCF_001890085.2 Hipposideros armiger | reverse complement strand
GGGCTTGAACATTTTCTTTGTCTAGAACTCCAGGTCACGTGGGCCCCACTGGAGTGCCTGGTTGGCTGTGAGCGGGCCGGGGGAGGGGGCCGACTCGCAGACGCTGGCAGTGGGCCAGCCCCTCTCCTCCGGGCCGGGGGGCGCGGGGGCCTGGGGGCGCGGCTGGGCCTCCGCCCGTTCCCAGGGCCCGCCCCGGCCCAGGCTGGAGGTGGTGCCCGCCCCCTCCTCCCAGGCCGGCCCTCCCCGTCCCCTCTAGCCTAACTCGCCTGGAGCTCCACGCGGGGCCAGGGGGCAAGGCAAGGAGCCCGCGGGCAGCGCTGGAAGGGAAGGAGGGGAGTCGGGAGGGAAGGGGCTGCTCTCCAGCTGCGGAGGTGAGCTGTGAACGCAGGCGAAAGGAGAGTGGAGGTTCCGGACGGTCTGGGAGAGCCGGGAGAAAGTTGTTAAAAGTGAGTCTCTCAGAAGCACACCAAAAAAAAAAAAAAAAAGATTATAGACGAGCAAAGAAGTCTAAGAAGCTGCAGGAAAACTCCCAAGCACACAGAGACGGACAGAAGGCGCCCGCAGAGAATTGGGAGCACTCCAGAACAAGAGGGGGTTGGGGTGGGGTGGGGGCTCGCTTCACACTACAGGTGGATAGAAAGGAGTGCTTTAAAAGCTGGCTGGAGGAGCGCGGCTTTGAAAACCGCTTCCCGGACAAGTCCCTGGGTCGCTTAGGGTCTCTGCCTAGGATTTCTCCTTTTCCTGTTCGCAAGGTGCGGGGGCTGGGTGGGGGGGGAAAGGGGGCGCTAGTTCAAAGGCACAGTAGTTCCCCCCACCACCACCGAATCAGCCCGCTATTGGATCCAAGACCCCAGTGGGTGCCTGAAACCATGGAGAGTACCCAGCCTACACATACTGTTTTTCTCTCTCTCTACAAACCTATGATGAAGTTTAATTTATAAATTAGGCACAGTAAAGGATTAACAATAACTAATAAAATAGAATAATTGTAACAATACACTGTAATAAGATGTGAATGTGGCCTCTCAGAATATCTTTGTACTGTACTCGCCATTTTTCTTGTGATGCTCTGAGACGATAAAATGCCTAGATGATGAGAAGTGAGGCAAATGATGAGGCACTGGGATGCAGCATTAGGCTAATATTCACCTGACGATATGTCAGGAGGAGGATCATCTGCTTCGGATGATCTTGGATCACTGAGCCTTGATGATGTCAATGGTTGGGGAAGTTTATGATTTTCGACTGTGGCTGACCTCCAGTAACTGAAACCTCAGATAGTAAAACTCTGGAGGGAGTGGCGTGGAAAGTACTGTATAGCAATTCCTTCAGTGCCAAGTACAAGTGTATGCAGCTCAAGAAGACTCCATTCCTCTCCTGGAGTCTTCAGGTACAGCCTCCATCATTTCAAGCTCCCTCCTGAGCAGCGGCCCCAAGGAGGACAAACACGCAAGGAATTGACAGATTCAACTAGACTTGGAGAGACGGGAAAAGGTCCCTGAAAAGCAAACATCTGTAAAGATAACTAGATCACAAATACAAAGCCCAATGGGCTAGGATGGCTCAGAAGCCAACAAATGGGTAGTATGGCTAAATGAGGTTAAAGAGATCAGCTCAGAGCAGAGGCTGGTCCTGGAGGAGGAATAGGATTTGGAATGAGGTAGGACAGGCAGGGAATAAGAGATGTTAGTCTGGGGAGGGAGGAAAACCACTGCCCACCTCCCACCCCCAAGATGACTAAAGCTGAAAGGGTGCAAAGAAAGATGTCCATGGATAGATCCAATAGCAGTGAAGAAGAACCACAGGTTTTCTGACAAGAGGAGATGAATAGGTATTTTGGAAAGATTAGCCGGGTTTCAGTTTGCAAGATGAATTAGAAGAGCAAAGGAACTGAAGGTTTGGCCAGTGGCACTTGTCGGATCTGGACTTGGATTCTAGTTCCATCATCATGACTTTGAACAAGCCGCTTACCCCAAGAAGTATGTTTTTTGCATTTGCAAAACAGGAGTGATGACATCTGCCCTCCTAGACCCTGAAACACCAGCATCTCTAAAGGAGATAATGCCCTAGGTACCTGGCTTCCAGCCACATCAGCTGGAACACACTAGTTAGAAAAAGTGCTGGTATGATGAAGTCAGGAGATGTGCTCTGAAGGAGAGCCCACCATCTCTCCTGGGGCTCAGCGCCCTTCTGAGCAAGCAAGCCCTGAAGAGGGGGAGGTCTCCAAATCAGAGTGCCTTCTCCAAATAATACTGGGGAGTACAGACTTCTCTCTCCCACCCCCCACTGAGACCCAGCATCCATACAGCAAGAAGGAACCATTTGACAAAAAACAGGTCCTCTCCTGCTCCAACCCACCTTTCAACCCAATCAAGGTATCCGCTTGGTACAATTTTTAGGAGACCCCCTAAGGAGAGATGAGAAGCCCTGAATTTATACCTCGTGCATGTGCCCACCCTTTAAGGAATGTCATATGACTTACTTAGCTGCTTCTCTCACTGATTCGTCCTGGGCATCCAGGCCCTGTCAGTAGGCCATCTTAGACCTCCCCCCAGGCCTCCTCTCAAAATGGGGTCTGTGATCTGGCTTGGCTGGCTCTTTTTAATAACTGTCTTTTTAAAATATGTCTTATCTATGGCATCTCCTTTTCTATTATTATATAATGGCTAAACACTCGGTTGGTCTTGAGACTTCTTCAGATGGTAAGAATTGATGACTACGTATGTGGCCAAGACTCAAAAGTGTCAGAAGGGGCCAGGGCACTCGGTTTCACTTTCTCTTGCCTGACTTAAAAACTAGCCTCTCCCTCCAGCTGTTCAGCTTCCTCATTCTCATTCTGTAAAATTAAGCTCAAATCTTACCCCTTCCACACAGCTCCCAACTCAAAAGTTTGGGCACTGTCCCTCTGCTGTAGCTATCAGACAGGAAAAGTTACTTTTCTAATTCTCTCTGAGATCCGTACCTTCTTTGTGCTCTGTGGGCAGAGACAAGACTCCAAAGCAGAAGAGACCCCAAGATCTAGGACAAAAGGTGACTTTAGTAAAATGTCAGGAAGAAACCAGGAGGCCTTCGAGGATCCTCAGGCCACATATGTCCTCAACCTTCCAGAATAACCCTCCCAGGGCTATTACTGGGATAGGTCTCTTGATTGAGATAAAGATAGGCAACCTAAAGTAGCAGGGTCATGTAGAATAGCCAGGTTCTTGGAAATGTTATAAAAAGTATGTTGAGAGGAGAAAGTCCTGGGTGAAAAGATCTGGTGGATGTCAAGAGCCTAAAAGAAGTGTTAGAGAGGAAGTCGCCAGCGTGGTCCAAAAGAGAGAGTGACCTGAAAGAGAGGGCACGTTTCCTGTTTGGCAGGCCGAGAGCGAGTGATTCAATAGGCCTGATGAAAATACCTCTTCAGGACACCTGACTCTCTTAGCCCTGATCCTGTATTCATCAAGCAAACTTCTAATTTTAATTACATTTTCCAGTGACTCTGGTACCAGGAAGTTGCCAGAAAACAGCAGGACAAGTAGGAGGATCCGTGTGGCAAGGACACATCCTGTACAAAGTTTGTAAATTTAACATTCTGGTATATACGTCACTCTCCTGTGTCTCTGAAGAGCGTGACCATAGTAAGTGCCATTAATTTGACTTTCCAGCTCACAGAACTGAGATGAGACACTAGGCCGTGATCCCCCACCAAATGGCAGTAGTTCCCACCGGTCCAGGTGGGAATGCCACACCTGTGTGATGAGTTTTTAACATTTCTCAAGTGAGTCCCTTTACTCAAAATCAGAGAAGCCACCATCCCTAGGAAGCCACCTGCAAAGCCACACATTGGGAAAACACGGCATCCTTCCTGCCACACAGACATTCCCACTGACCCCAAGGCCAGGGAGGAGACTTTATCCAGACAAATGGCCATAAGATCAAGATGGATGTCTATGCTGACCCTGTCCTTCTCCCACCTACAGCTTGATAGCCTCTGTGCGATGATGCACTAGACCTTGGACTACCTGCTGATGATACAGCAACACCCTGCGTGGCACTCGAGGCCCCCACAATCTGTTGCACTTACGTCACACAGCCTACACTCTGCCCACCCACTTGCTATTCCCCAAATATGTGGGGGGTTTTTTTGTGCCTTTGCTCACGCTTTCCCTGCCCCTCCCCTTCAACTCCCACCAGCCCAAATCCTACCCTTCCGTCTGGCCCAGCTCGCCAGTTTCCTCCACCACGAAGGCTTCTCTAGACCTCAATAAGGTAGCCGTTGGCTGCAGGTACTATTTCAATTCAATTCAAAAAAAATTCAGTTCCTCAGTGGCACTAGCCACATTCCAAGTGTCTCAGAGCCCGTTGGGGCTAGGAGCCCCTGTCCTGGGTGGCACCGATTTGAGAACATTTCTAGCATTGCAGAAGTTTTACTGGACAGTGCTACTCTGGGCCCTCACCCTTCTTTCTCCCCCATGAAAACTTGCCCTGTGCGTCGCCCTCCCCTCCTTACTCCCATAGCATTCTGTAATCCTCTCAGCACCTGCCAGCCTTTGCCTGTGCTAAGGTGACTGTCCTCGTTTTTCTCCTCCACGACATTAAACATTCTTAGAGGGCAGGGACTGGATCTTACGCAGCTTCCTATGGGAGCAGTGTGGGCCATAGCTCCTTGCTCATTGTAGAGGATTAAAACAGTGTTTGCTGAACTGAAGTCAACAGTTGTTTCAGGAACTTCATCCGGAATCCACTGCCCAAGTTCTCAGCTGGGGACAGATACTTTCTATAGCAAAATTCTAAAAGGGCTAAAAGGTCTAGGGCTCCCCAAAGAGGTGGGAATCTTTGTTTTCCTATTCCGCTGCAGTCCACACGGAGGTTGCAAGCAAATGACCAGGACTGGGCTGCTGGCAATGAAGCTAAAAATAGCCACAGAACCAACAGCAAGGACTTAGCAGGACTTGTTGCTAGGGAGACCAGTCTCAGAGAGAGCAACTAAGCAGGGAGAAAGTATCAGACCTGTACCGGGAGAGCAGAGGCCATGGTGGTGGTGGTGGAGGGGGGGGGGACTCAAAGTTGACAGGGGTCCAAGGCTCCCACCTAGAGATGTTCTGCCTTCTGGCAGCTCCTGACTAATGTTCTAAGTGGGGCAAATGCCTCCCCTGTCCCTCAGTAACCCATTTCCATGGAAACCACCATGACTGGGGTGAAGTACCAGCCCCTGGAAGGAAGGCCTCTGCCTAGAGCTGGTTGTTATGGCAACATTCCCCCTTCCTGTCATTCTCTGTCTCCTGGCTTCTCCTGTGGGGGAAAGGTGGGGGCCTGGTCTTGGCTTAGCCAGCATGACCAGGAAACACCCACTTCCTGACCAGAGTAACCTACAAGGGGCTTCAGAAGCTCGTGGGAACCCAGGAAGGCTGGTCAGTCCCCAGCACACGGCAGAGCTTGCTTTTCTTTACACAAGAGCCTCATAGATTGTTGCCACCAGAATCCCAAACTCCCTTGGGTTTAATTGATTCAGGATCACCCAAGGAGGGCTTTAAACATCTAGATTCCTGGGCTCTCCTATGGAGATCCGCAGGCTTGGGGTAGGGCCCAGGAATCTCATAAAACCTCCCTAGCCAGGTGTGGAAACCACTAATGGCCCTGGCCGTCCCTCTTACAAATGAAGAAACTGATGCCTAGAGGGATTGAGTCCACCCAAAGGGTCAAAGCCAATCATTGAAGCCGAAGTGGTCTAGAGAGGGGTGGGGTAGGTAGGAGATGCAGAGGGACTCTCTCTAGTGCGCATGTCTGAGGGGAGGTCCCATCTCCTGGGCCTTTCCCTCCTGCTCCAGCTTCAAGCCAGAACATGCTGTTGTCTGATACTGGATTGTGACAGAAAAACGAGCCTCTCCACGGGCTGTCCCCTATGGCAGAAAGTGGAAGGTAGTGGGGTTGGGCAGTCTGGTTCCCAGAGTATACAGAATGGAGGCAGCCCAGGCAGATGATTTGGGCTGAAAGAGAAAGCCATCCTCCTTCGGAGGGAAAGCAAAAGGGTCACCATGGCAACCCACAGTGTGCTGGCCTGGCTGGGCTCTGTGCCATCATCCCAAACGTGGGCCCAGGAGAGGTGCTGCATTTAGGCAAACGCCATGGGGCAGGGGGACCCCACCCCCCATGTCAGTAGAGTTTAAGAACCCAAAGAGGCTGGAGCCCACCTCTAAGCCTGCCTGAAACCCACGTAAACCCAAGGATCCAGGAGCACTAGGCGTCCAGAGCACCTGCAAGAGCCAGGGGAGGACACTGACGAGGTAGAGGACACGGCGGAGACACTCCCAGCCTCACTGAGCCCAAGACCCACCACACACGGAGCCGCGGCCCTCACTCAAGACAGCATGCAATTAGACGGTAAATTATGTGGTCAAGCAGCTTTCTGTGTGTGCTGAAGGAAATTCGGGGAGGCCAGGATCCCCAAAGGCAGGAAAACTCAAGGGATGAAGGGAGAGGGTGAACTAGGAAGGGCATAACCTCCCTGCTTTCTCAGACAGGAATGGCCAGATCTCTGGGCGTATCTGCAGTTGCATCTGCTTCCTGGCAGGTGAAGGGAGGATGAGCAGCACAAGCACAGCTTCTGCCTGTCTGCTGGGAGGACGAGCTGCTTGGCGCCTGTTGTACAATCTCCTCAGATAAATTCTGATCCAGAGAGCAAACAAGGGATCAGGGAGCCACCTCTTCGCTGACCTCTCACTTCATCTCTCCCGCCTCCATCACAAGCAACCCTCACTTCTCCCCCAGCTCCTCCATTCTCTCCCAGTCACCACTACACTTCCTAATGTATGTGGAAGCCCCAACGGGCCAGACCTGCCCTAGGCTTGTGGAGCTTCCACGGCTACCACCTTCCTCACTGCACCCATTTGCTGCCTTCACTTTCCACACAGCCCCAGGCCTGCTCCATACGGGAAAGCTTCTTCACTAACCCCTATCTCCCCTCCGGGTCACTTTCATCCCCCACCGGGAGCTGCTGGGAGTGCACAGCTCCACCTGTGAGTGAGTGGCGTGTGGCTTCCGGGAGGGGAGCAGGGATGGGCGTTGAAGTGCTGTACATTCCCCACCCCCCTTGCTTGCTCCTGACCAAGAAAATCAACAGAAGAAGCAGGATGTGAGGTCTAGGACTGGACAGGGGATCACAGCTGACAAGACCTTCTGTAAGGGCCTAGCTTCTTTGGATCAGTCTAATGGGACCACAAATATCTGCTTAATATTACAGATAAGATCAAAGGAAGTCAGGAGGGCAGAACATTTGAGAGGTGGAAAGAACCTTATGACAAGTTTGCTTGAGGACATGTCGATGTTGTCACTTCGCTTTAGAAACCGGACCCTAGAGAGAAGTGTTAATTTCATACCTGCAGGGGGATGTGGGTCAAAAGGAACCTAGTAAACCCTCACGGTCTGGGCTACTTTCCCCTCCCCCCTTCCCCGTTCTCTAGGCTCCAGGGGTCAAAGGGAGGGGCCTCAGGGACCACCATTCAGATTCAGGCATGCAGACCCTCTCAAGTTTCAGGGTCCAAAGAGAAGACCCAGGAAGAGCCCAGCAGACAAACCCTGCAGTAAAGGACAGCTGAAAACAGCAGGAACGCCTACCATCTCCATCCCAAAGGGAAAATTTGAATTCCTGTACAAAGTCCTTTCCGGCCTCTCCCCCAACCCAGGCTTGGAAATGGTTCCCTGGCTCGGCCTGCCTTAGAACCCACCTTTCTTCCTTGATTCAAGATTCAAGAGCAAGTCTCAACCTGGAGTGTACCTTAGAATCACCTGGAGAGCTTTAGAAAGGATGCAGCCCTTCACCAGACTCCAGACCTAAAAACTCCAGAGGAGGGGCCCAGGCAGTGTCGGGTACAAGAAAACTCCCAGGTGATCCCAGTGTGCAGTGAGACACCACCACCAACACCACCACCACCACGTGGGTGACAGGGTGGTAGGCGATACAATAAACGCATCTTCGGGGGAAACTCTTCTGTGCCACATTTGGTTTACTTCGAAGCATTCAAAGCTTGATGGTTCTCAAACTTTCACAAGCCCCAGAATCATCTGGGCACCTGGCTAGAAAGTCAGGTTTCAGGTACTACCCCAGAGATTCTGCCCCGCCAGTTCAGAATGGGGCCAGGAATCTGCCTCTTTATCCCACTGCCCAGGTGACTCTGCTGGAGTAATACACAAACCCACCCTTTAAGAAACACTGAATTTTGATAGCATCTTTGGTATGTATAAAGCATATCCAACTCAATTTCTGGTTTGGGGGTTTTTTGGCTGGGTTTTCTTTTTTTTAATTTTTTAATTTTTTATTTTTTTTAGCTGCACAAAGTTGCCTTTCAAACAGCCTCTAGATTCAAATATGCAGGAGGCTGAACTGTTTTATTTCTATTTTTGTTTAACCCATCTGAGTTGGAAGTGAAAAATTAAAATACACTGCCCATCATTCATCGACTAAAGAGGAATAGGGCAAAAGCCATACAGCATCTGTGAAGGGTTGTTATGAAAGAATGGCTAGTCAGAAAAATGGTGAAATTCACACACATAGTGGGCAGGGAGAGCAGAGCATAAATCGAGAGAGGAAGGACCAGGGCGGCCACAGAGATCTGATGGGAGTTAGAAAGGGGCCACAGACAGGTGAAACGGGGGCTTTAGTGGGCCTCTAATTGGTTCTGGAACTCCTTCCAGAGTCCGCCCTGGTTGCCAGCTGCTCTCAGACACCCCCAGTCCCTGTCCCTCCCTATCCTGGTCCTCCCAGTGCAGGGCTGCTCTCTGCCTCAGGCCCTTCCCTGTCTCCAGCCAGCACTTGCCCTCCATGTGGATGAGGAGTCTGGTTTCTTTGAGCTGCCGGCTAGCCCTCTCCCCATGGACAGCCACCCTGCTGGCTTCTCAAATGCAGCTTGTCCAAAACCTAACTCAAAAGTCTACTCCCTCCTAAGAGAATAGCATGCCCTTGGGGTGGGCAGAGAATCCTTAGAGATGCCCACAGATGCACACTAACTAATAAAAGAAAAAAAATGGATAAATTGGACTTTATTAAAACGAAGAGCTTCGGCGCATCAAAATACATCCTTAAGGAGATGAGAAGTCCACACCACCTTCCAGCCCCAAAGCTGCTCTTCCTCCAGGATTCTCGAGCTCAGCTAATGATACCGTCCCCCAAACCCAAACACCAGGCAGGTTTCTGCCTTCCCTCCAACCAGACACAAGTTCTATCAATTCTGTCAAGCCTAACTCCCATGAACCTGGACCCCCAGCAAGGCCGAATGTAATGCCCTCCTAACTGGTCCTGCTTCTCAACTTCCCCAGTCTGGGCCCCTTACAACACCGCCAGGGTTACCTTCCTAAAAGACACATCCAACGCGCTCATATCCTGTTCCCCGCTGCACAACGAAGCCTAAATTTCTCATTGACAGGAAGGCCTTTGACAATCTGACCATCTTCCTTTGTAGTTTTATCTCTTCTTACACTTCCTTCCCAACTCCCACACCCTAGTTACCAGATCTCTTGCTGTTCCCTGAACAACCCAGAAGCTTCAAGCCTCCTTCTCTTTGCCTTTAGTGGTTCCTTTCCCTGAAATGCCTTCCTTATTTATCCCTAGTGGGGTTCTCAAAGGACACCTCCTCCAGGAAGTTTTCCAGGAGTTCCCTAGAAGTTCGCTGGCCCTCCGTTGTGCTCACCACTCTTTGTGCAAGAAATCTGGAGGCATGCTAGACTCCAAACTCCTGGAGGATTTCTTAGATCACCTCCCTTAGGATCCCACTCAATGCCCTCCCCCACTGTGCCTGTCAGACAAACTCCTATTTCCGTGGAGGGCCTGCACGATGTCTCTTCCTGGGCAAGCCTTCCCCGAGCAGGGTGAGTCAGTTGCTCCCACAGCCCCATTCCTCATATTTCTGGAAGAGCCCTGACTGGGTTGCAGCACAATTTATACATTTACCTGCCTACCTCTCCCAGGGGAGGGTGACATCCCAGGGTGAGATCCTGACTTTCCTTTATTTATTTTTTTATTTTAAGATTTTACTGGGGAATTGGGGGAGGGGAACAATGCTGGAGAATCAGGGGAAGGAGAACAGACAAGTTGCTGTTGTTTTGTTCTTTAGTTGTGGAGGATGTGGCTTCACTGGCCTAAGCTGGCACCATCATTGCGCTCCTCCCGGGCGAGGCACATCAGTCGCCGGCCTCTGGACAGCTACTCACGGCGGCTGCTGGACGCTCACGCTGGCTGCCGGCTACACACAGTAGCTTATGGCAGCCCACTGCAGCAGGGGACTGCAACCTACACCGTCACCGTCGCAGGCGACTCACGGCAGCCCAGCTCTAGATTGAGCTGTTGTTCAGCATCTTAGCTGTGGAGGGCAGCGTCACTGACCCTCATATGTGGGATCCGAACCGGGGCCCTCTGGCATCCCAAGCCAGTTCTTAACCAACATGCCTCTCGGCCGGCCCCTGACTTTCCTTTTAATGTGCTTCTTTAGTGTCTAGAAAATGTTGGAATGCAGTCAACACCCCGACACTTTTGGTGTTACCTCAAAGCCTGAGCACACAGTATGTGCTCAGTTAAGGTTCGACAACTCTGAAATAATGAATGAATGCTTGTGTGATTAATGAAAAGTAGCAGGAAGGGGCAGATCTAGGCTGATGGTGACCAACGCCAGAAGCAGGGATGTGAACTGCGAGCTAAGAAAATGCCCCGGGAAGCTGTGCATGTCAGACGCTGGGCACACTTCGCAACATCAAGTTTTCAGGGATGAATTCAAGCCCCTCCCTCACGCCTAGGCTCAGGGTGTAAAGACAAGCATCGTGTCCCAGCTTTCTGATCCAGGCATGAAATGACACAGGAGGAAATGGGGACAGCAGGGAAGAGACAAGGAACACTACACTCCAGCACCAAATGTGAATTTTATGATTTTTTTTTAAGAAGACTTATAAGGACACTTTATGTGTGTACCTCCAGAAGAGGCATGTACGTGAGGTCTGAGAATTCACTCAAATATTTAACTTAGAGTTTATGGAAAAGGTAGAATAGGATATAGGAGACAAGGGGAGCTACAGATCCTGATTCTAGTCCTCCCCCCCAAAAATTATGAAATTCTAGAATCTCTGGGGTTGTCCGGAATATTTCCATCACATTAAAAATGAGGAAACTAAAGTGCAGAGAGGGGAAAGACCTCCTCAAAACTGATCAGGGGCAGAAGCTGAGACCAGCACCCAGGCCTCCTGAATCTCATTCCAACATTCCTTTAATCCAATCTCACCACATCAAACATACTCTATGATCATGAAAAAACAACCATTCAACAGCAAGGGCTCAGGACCAAATAAGTGGAGCAGGGGCACCCGTCCTGCGGGTTTTAAAGGACCCAAACATGGCAAAAGTGGAGTGGCCTGAACACCGGCAGCTGCAGAAGCCAGGAGAGGAGGCTGCTGACTGGACGGCTGGGCCAGCCCCCCATCCCTCTCTTCTAACCCCTCATTTCAGCTGTAGGAGAAGCCAAGACTGAAAACCAGCAAGACTCGGTTCTAGTTGAGTCATTTGGGTGCAAACCAGAAGCAGTGTGAGATCTGGAGTCCAGTTTTGCCCATGCAACCTCTCCACAAGAATATCCATGGGGCTCTTACCTACTTACCTAGGGGGATCTCAGTTTCCTAACGGTAAAATAGGGATAAAAATTGTTCTTATAGTAATTGCGGATCACATATCTGTCAAATGACAAAAATAATACAATTTAGTAATGAGTTTGATGGCCTTTATTCAAGGAAGAATAATCCATGGACTGGGGGGAGAACAGTGCCTCACAAGCAGTGGGACATTCTTCCCGGGGGGGAATTTGGGGCGAGGGCGAGTTTTACAGGGCATTAAAAAGGTGACATGGAAACAGGGCAGGATGGGCTAGGAAGTCGGGGATTTCCTTATAAGGCGAGCAGGTCCTATTTTCTAGGGTAAGGTCAGCTAGCTAAAGCTGAATTGGAGGGCTGTGATTGGTGCCTGTGTTAGGTTTCCTTGACAGGTGTTTCCCGTTAAGTGCAGGCTGACTTAGGTTTAGATCTGGGAGGTGGGCCCAGCCACAGGGGCGGCCTCCGTTTCATGGGCCCCGAAACACGAATTAACTTTATCATAGTTAAAAATTGTGGTGAAACTGAGTGCTTTGGCACAATGCCTGGCATGCAGCAGGTGCTCAGGAAAGCCTTCCCCTTTGGCCTGGTTCAGGCTTAGCTGGGGCCAGATGCCGGACCCTGGGCAAGTTACTACGGCCCTCCTCACCGCTTGCTGTCTTACCACTAAAAAGTGGAGGGGTGTTCTAAGAGCTTCTCTCTCTGTGTTTCCAGATTCAGTGAACACTCCAGTGTGCAAACATCCCCTCCACTTAAGAGACAATGGGGAAGCCTCTGCGATGACCATTTCACAGCCTATCCGAAAGGCCCACAGCCCTAGAAGTCACTATTGATTACAGGCTGTCACAGGAATACCTTTACAACGTGTCCAGCCTCTTGGCAAAGTATAGTTGTCACGCTTGCTCCCAATGGCATCCTCTCTTTGAAGGCTGATGTTTTTTTTTGAGGCCACCCTGCAAACGTTCAGGTTTTCATAGTTTATATATGGTGAATACGTGAGGAATGTCTGCTGGGCAGAATACCTTAAAGCTGCTACCGACATACTTTGCTAATAAGTTTGGTTTAGTCCTTAATGGTCTACTTTGCGTTGCCATTTCGTAAGTCTCCTGTACTAAAAGGAGATCACACTTCATTCATCTATTCCCAAAGCCCCCAGCACAATGCCCCCTACTTAGTAGGTGTGCAGCTATGGCTTATTAAATGGAACCTAGCACCGCAAGAGATGACCCTCTGGACATCCGCAGACTGCTCTTCCCAGGGCAGACAGGAAGCACAGTCTGCTGAGACTGCAGGGTTATAAAGCAAGAGGAAGCAACATTTGCTCAGCTCACAGAAGCAGCAGCAGCAGCAGCCCAAATGGCCAATAAACATATGAAAAGATGTCCAACCTCACTTATTATCTGGGAAATGCCAATTAAAATCATAACAAGATACCGGTTTTTTCCCCCACCCATTAGATTAGCAAAATATTGATGTTGGCAAAGGTGGGAATCTTCTCATACCCTGTTTACAGGAGCATAAATTGGCGCTGCCCTTTTTGGAGGGCAATTTGGCAGATTGTACAAAATGCAAAATACATGTTCCCTACGGCCCTAGAGAAACACAGATGCACAAAGAGGCATGACCGAAGATGTTCACTGCGGCAATGCTTATACAGTAAAATACTGTAAACAACACAAATGCCCACCAAGAAGAGAATGGTTAAATAAAATCATGGTAATCCATATGGAGGAATATAACAATAATTATGTGGCTAGATTGCCCAGACCTACTGTACATGAAAAACCAAGCTGTAAAATGAAACTACAGCGTGGTTCCACTTAAATAAAAAAAGAAAGAAAAGGCAACTGTGAAGTAAAATTATACATTTACACACACATATAGATGGATAGAAAAAACTCATGTCATACATACACCAAACTGATAGCATCTAGTATCTCTGGTGGAGGAATTAAAATTGGGAAGGAGGGGTGGGGTGTTTTTTTTTTTAAACAATAAGAATGTATCTGCATAAACCTTATGTAATTTAAAATCATTTAAAAAAATGATCGAGCTCCTCTTATGTGTTAGCCCTATGCTAGGAGCTTTAAATGTTACGTATTACCTTATTAACCCACACAACTCTGATATTAGTCATTCATTCAGCAAACCTTTATCTAGTCCCTCCTGACTGCCAGCCCTGGGGGCAGAGGTGCTCAGAGTGCCAGCACTAAACAAGCTCTGGGCGGGTAGAGGCAGAAACAAACTGGTGAGTGCTGCTCTCATGGAGATGAGACACACCTAGGGGACAGAGAGCAGCCCAGTCTAGCCACAGTGGAGGGACCTCAGCCTAGTGCGGTTAAGTGATGCCTAAGGTCCCACATCTGCTAAGAGGCCGAGTCAGCATTTGAACTCACCTCCAAAGGCACCCTTCGCTTCAGGAATGTCAAGTATTGCTACCTGCTGGGCAGCCTGCAGGGAGGGAAGGGGGGCTGTATCTGAGTGTGGGGGAGGGGAGAGGAGGGGGGAGCGGGGAGGAGGGACTATGGTATATAGACCAGATTATTTGTCATCATGATTTCATATGTATTAAGCCTCTAATAAATGTTAGGATGCATAGGTATTTCTCTTCAGGTTGGGAACCGGGAAAGACACCAGATCCTAGCTCAGCAAGACATGGTGTCCTTGCCTCGAAGTAATTTAGAATCGGGCTGGGGTGAGGCGATTACTGAGAGAGCCATAACATCACCAGACTACGGCTGAGTCCAAAAACCATTCAGCAGTGATACAAACAGAGTCCACGGCCCTTCTGGCTGGATGATTGTTTCCACTGCTTGACCCGGCCTCTGCACCCTTCTGCCTCACAGTGTGGAGGACCAATGAAGTAACACCTGTGAGCCGCCCTTCCTAACCCCGCTAAAGCACTTCCTCAGGTCCTTTTGTTCTCATCATTAGTAGAAAGGAGCCCTGGACTTGCCTTCCTTTGGGAGGATGAATGGCCTCACCTCTGCCCCACCACCACCACCTGGTCTGGGCCAGCTCTTCCAGGCCAGGGAAGGCTCTCCTCCACTCAAGCACAGCGCAGGCCCAGTGGGAACAGCAGGAACGCAGGGCGGAGAAGAGTCCGGATACCACCTTGCCCATGGGAGCCTGCCCACACAGGTCCCCTGGCCCCATGCTCTTCTCCAGATACACCTGTCAGCACCCCTGGAAAAGAAGGGGTGAGCCCTCAAGGTGGAAATCCAAGGGCCAAGCTCCCTGAGAAGGGGTCCCACATTCACCAGCCTCCCAACTGCTTAGCTAACCAACAGGTAGGTATTCACTGGGCCTGTTCTCCCTGCCCAATACCAGGCTCGGCACAATGGGGGAAGACATGATTAACACATAAAAACAAATAGTGAAAAATACTCTATGAAATCGAGTGCTAAATCCAACAATACTATCAGTAAGGGCTACAGGGGTGCAAAGAAGGGAAGAGGTCAGTGTAGACTAGAGAAATCCTGGAAAGCTTCCTGGAAGAGGCAGCAGCTCTAGGCCTCAACCCTGAAGGACGGATAGGGAAAAGCATGGCAGGAACAAAGGCAGGGAGGAAGGGAGGCGCATGGCAAGTATAAAGGGGAAACTGTTCTCTCATATTAGAGAAAGGTAGTGAGGTGGGGTGGGTTGATTGTGGAGGTCACAGCCAGAGGGTTTCTGATGTGATAGGGGAGACAACAGGGAGCCATTGCAGGTTCTAGAGCAGGACCTGGTCATAATCAAGGCAGAGTTTAATCCTTAAAAGGATTCGTAAAGAGGTGCAGAGACAACAACTTGCCAGCTGTAGCAGAAATTCCCACTTCCACCTCAGGGAAGGAAGAAATGCCTCATTTTCCTCATCCACTGAGTTTAAATTTCATTCATTTTGTGATATTCTTTTTTTTTAATGAAATGTATTGGGGTGACATTGGTCAATAACGTTATACAAATTTCAAGTGTACAACTTTATCATACGACATCTGTATACGTAGTTGTGTGCTCACCACCCTCAGGCTAGCTTCCTTTTTTGTGATAGTCTAAGTCTTAATTTTTTTTTTTTTTTTTGAGCAGGTGGGGAGGTAGGTTATCTTGGATGGACGAAAAAGTCAGGAGCAGCCCTCACCCCATAACTGAGGACTGACTGATAAGGGTGGGAAAGGGAAAGGAAATTAAGCTGAGGAAGACATTTTGGGGAAAGGAGGCCCCACAGGTGGGGCGTGTGGACCAGGAAAGGGGCAGGTACAGACAGGGTCTGGCAGGAGCCCCAGAGCAGCTCAGACAAGCCCTCAGACCCTGCCTTGGCCCCACCCACCTTCCCAGCCTCCTTCCTGCTGCGCTCAGCCCCCTTTCCCTGTGCTCCACCACCTCAAACTTCCAGTCCTGAAAAGGCCATGTTGTGTTGGGCCTCAGAACCTTTGCATGTGCTGTATACCTCCTCCTGCAATGCCCTTCCTCCTCTTCCCTAAATTCCAGTTCATCCTACAAAAGACAAAAGCCACCTCTTGCTGGTGTGTAGATGATCCCGGCGGAATTAGCCTAAGCCCCTCGGGTGATGCTCTTCCTGAGGTGCCCAGAACGCTCATCCTATCACGGGGCAACTAGGAGTCCTCTAGGCTTCCGGCAGCCTCAGGATCTTATACAGTGCTCAGACATGGGGGGTACTGGGTGTCAGCTCAATAACGGTGCCCTGCATGAACTTTTAAAGAGCGGGTGTCTCATGCTGAGGTCAGGAAATGCTGGCTGGACCTTCAAATGACGCAGGTTGGGAAAGAGCAGAGGGGGAGGGCAGCGGGTCATAGGGTCTATGAGAGCACAGACGTGGTAAGGGGCTCAAGACAGGCAGAGGGTGGGGGCAGAGATCTGGGGATGCCACAGATGAGGGGCAGAAGAGGATGCTGAGAAGATACAGTTGGAGGAAACGGGGAAGACTCTCAGGTACAAGGGCAGGAACGCCTTGGGAGGCAGTTTCAGAAGAAAGGGTCAAATGCCAGAGAACCAAGATGAGGCTGTGAAGGGAGGAAGGATTTCTTTATCCTTGGTAAGCCACTTAGAAAACGGGCCGGATGGTGACAGTTACTACTCTTTAGTCTAAGAGACACTTGGGAATCTTGAAAACTACCCATGTTTCCCCAATATTCTTGTTCCCTGCTGCTAGCCCTCCCCTACCCCCCTAGTAGAGCCCCAGAGGGATAAGTGTGGTCTTGAGGCCAGGCCCCACGGGGCAGTAGGGGAAGCCTGAATTCTAACCCCATTCCAGTCCATTCCCTGTGTGCTGTGTGAGCTTGCGGCCAACACATAGCTCTGCAGCGCCGGACCCCTCGTCCGAAAATAGCGGGGATCAACAGTTCTAACACTTGCACTGCAAGTCATGGAATTCTTTACAGACCTCTTCAGTTATAGTATATGAATGAGGCACAATCTTACTAGCAGAAAATATATTGTGTTTGTAGGTCTCTCTAGCTCAAGCGGCACATACCCAAAATATTTTATAAATCAAATCAACTTTTAAAGTTTTTTTCTGTTAATACTCATTGATTACCTATACTGGTTGGGGGCCAAAGGTTTAAGATTTTTCTAGAAAAGCTTTCGATGAATGTTGAAGCTCAGTGATATGTTCATGGGCGCTCATGATACTATTCTCTCTACTTCTGTGGGTGTTAAAAGAGGTTCATGGTAAATGGGTCTTTTCAAATTTTAGTAGAAAACTTAAAATTGAGAGACTGTATCTATTATCTTAATCTTCCTGGTGAGTTGAGAAAAGATCCTCTTTTTTATCACAACTGAGGGCAAGCCCTTATACTGCTTCTTCAAGGGAGGACCACGGTTTGAGGACCACAGAATTTCTAGAAGCTTTTGCAGGTCTAAGCTTCTGGCCTCACGGCTAAGAGAGGATGCCAGGGTCAACTCCCTGTCTTCCCCCAGACCTTGGACTGCTGCCCCTTTTCCAGGCTCTTCCGGGAGAGGAATCTCTGCCTTCCTGGATCCAGAAGGAACTGAAACAATCAAGTCGCCAAATCCCCACCTTGTTTTCCACTTTCTCTAGTCTAGAGCAAACTCTCACACAATGTAACAGGATAACACCTTCCGCTGTAGGCCTGGGGTAAAGGCAAGAGAGGATGATGGTGAAATGCCCCAGGTGGCGGAAATTCACAGCCTTTAGCTCCCTTCCTGTTGCCTGTAGGTCCATCCATATGCCTTCTCTCTACTAATCAAACAGACAAGAGGGCAGCCCCACCAGTCGTGCTTGGTGGACTGGTCGTCCCTTGGTCGTTCGGTCTCCACTGCCTCCGCTCCTCTCTGCGGGCTGGTTCCCACCCACCTCACAACCCCCATGGAAGCTCCTCTTAGAAAAGTCACCAGCTACCTCTAGTTTGTAGAATGCAATGAGTATGTCTCAATGAATTCAGCTTCCGCAGAGCTGGGCGGCCATTCTCACCAGAAAACCATCTCACTGAGACCCCACTCTTTTCAGTCCCCGCTGCCTGCCACTGCTCCTTTCTACGAAGCCCAAAATGTTGGGGTTTCTGTGGACACAATCCTGGGACTTGGTCTGTGACACACACCCCTCTCCCCGTTCCCATTCCCATGAGCTCATCAGTTTCGACGGACTTAAATGCCCCAGGCTCTGCTCCCACCTTTGTGTCTGCAGCCTGCGTCTCCCTCCATCCAGGCTCCAGGTACCTCAGCATCTCAGCTGGAACTCTTGGTTCCCATGCATCCTAAGCCTGTTCCTCCCAAGTCTCCCCTCCCCCATCCAAGGAAATGACACAACCATCACCAGGCTTCAGGGGGGTCTGCTTTGAGTCTCTCCGTTCCCTCCCCTTCTCCACCCTTCCCATCCAGCAGCAAACCCTACTGATTCTATCTCCAATATGCATCCTGGATCTGTCCTCTGTCTCCACTGCTGCCCCTTTAATCCACATCAAATCATTCCTCTGCACAGGAACCTTCAATGGCTTCCCAGTGTACTCTGAGTTAAGCCAGCTTTGGGCTTGGACCTGCTGGGCCCTGTGGGATTGGAACCCTGCTTATGCATCTCCCAGCCTCGACTGACCACACTTTCTCCCTTGCTCATGGCACTCTGGGCACACTGGTCTTTCATTTTGCCTAAAACGTCAGGGCCTTGCTTGTGCTGTTTCCTCTGCCTAGAACATTCTCTCCCACCCACTTCCCCTCGCTCCTCACAGAGCCAGCTCTTCTATTCCTTCACTTAAATGCCACTTCCTCCAAGAAGCCTCTTCTGAGTACCCTGCCCAGAGCAGGCCTCTGTTATCCGCTTTTTCAGCCCCTGTTTACTTGTTTTCTGTCCGTCTCCCCCATCAGAATGTCATCTCCATGAGGGAAGGAATTACATATGCACAGAGCCTAGTATACTACCTGACACACGGAAAGGATTCAATAAACATTTGTGGAAAGAACAAAAGAACCAGTCACTGCCTAGGGATTAAGCAGTTCCCTGAAAGTATGAGAGGTTAACCTGAAGGGGAAGACTTAGGCTAAGCCAGGGCCTGACAACAAACAGCCTCAGAGGGCGACTGAAGCTAACATCTGGTTTCCGACACTAAGGGACCGGCTGGGGCCCAGGCCAGAAGGCACCTCACCTCCCTTTTCCAGCGTGCCAGCCACTCGTCCCGCTTGCGCTTGCTGATGTAGTAGGGGTCCCCCGCCTGGAAGGTGAGCCGCGGCATGGGCCGCTGGCGGAGGCTGGACTCCCAGCCCAAGCCCCCCCGAAGCCGGCCCCGGGAGCCCTAGGACAGAATGACAGAGACAGACTGGCATTAAGATGGGCACTGGCAGCCCCACTGCAGGGTTTGTTCCTCCTGGAGGGGAAATTGAGGAGGCACTCACCTCAAACAGAACACAGGAGCCCTGACTCCTGGCCAGAGATGCCAACCCTGCAAGTGCTGGGCAAGCCCCTGTCTGAGCTGGAGAAGCGAGGGAGTGGGGTGGGGGTGACACGGGGACATAAACCAGGGGGGAGGTGCTTGGTCTCAGAGGGGGACCAGATGGCTGCCTTGGAGGACTTCCAACCTCCACACCCACTTCCTCTCCTCACCGAGGGATGTGTAAAGAAGGGGACAGGAGCCACCTCGGGCTCCCCTCACACACACTCGCCACAGTTGATCAGAGCAGTGGCTTTCTTCTCCTAGAATCAGGATCCACAGAGCCCCTGGGGGTTGAGGAAAACACTTGCCTCCATTTTCATGGATTCGATGTTGGTCTCCTTCTGTTCTTTGCCTGTGGAGAGGGAAGAACAAAGGGACTGTCGGCAGAGTTACGGGAGTGGCTCAGAGGCCCCCACCTTGTGCCTGGGATCCCTGCCGTGGGGACAGGGGTCCTCCAACCATTTGGTTGTTCACGTGTCAAATCTGATGGCCCACCATGTGCCAGGCACCATGCTGGCCCCGAGGACTCAGAGCATGGCCAGGGCAGAGAAGGGGCTGGGGCAGGGCCGGACGCCCAAATCCAGACAACAGAAAAGCCAGGGCTGTGGTTCCTGGGTCATTAACTCTGTCTCGGGCACGCAGAAGGGGTCGTCTGGAAATAGCCCCACTCAGTTCCTCCCAGAGAGCTCCCTTCTCAGAGGAGGGGCCAGACGTCACAGTCTCCCCAGGCCCTGGGGTGGAGCATCTGCTCCTATGTGTGGAGCACTGGGGGGGGCGGGGGCACAGGGCGACTGGAGCAAGACTCAGTGAAGCAGCAGCATCTCTATGACACTAAGTTTCCTCATCTGGAAAATAAAGATGCTAGAGATGACTTCTAAGTTTCTCCTGGAGCTCTCAATATTGTGGTCCGATTATTAATATCTGCCTCTATAACCCATTCTCAGGTTCCTGAGTTCAGCCTTCATTCTAGAAGGCTTGGATTCCAACTGTCTTCGTGTGACAGCTGTAACCTCTCCTAGCCTGTTTCCTGACAGAATCATGGTGGATACCCTTCTAAAATCTTTAGGTTAATGGGAACATTAAGTGCCTAGAGTGGGACTTGGCATGTAGTAGGTGCTCAATAAACGTTAGTTTTGTCCCCCTTCCCCAAGGCAGCAGTTTCCTGCTCCTCTTCCCTGCAGCTCCTCAGCTGGGCCCTGATTCCAGTTCCTGGGGGTGGGGGGGGGTGGGGAGGCTCCCCTGGGGGCAGAAGCCCCAGCATGGCCGTCTTTAGGGGAGCCTTATCCTCATCCTGTCCTCCCTGTCCTAAGCAGGAGGGCAGCCGTATCCCTCCAGGATACCGCTGCCCTCCTACCCTGGTCCTCTCGGGGGTCCTCACTTGCCCTAGCTGTGGGGCTGGGTTAATTATGCATTCTGGAACTTTCTGCAGGAGGTCAGGGGGAGTGAGCCTTCCTCTTACCTGCCACCCCACAACTCCTTTCTCAGAAGCCAAGAGTATTGAGCTTGGGCTCAAAGGGGGAAGGTCACTACGGCTGGCTCATGGTAACTGGGGGAGGGGGACACAAAAAGCCAAAAACGGAAAAAACAGCCCCTGCTTCATCTCCCGGTTCAGAAGCGGAAACCCGCCAGCACTGAAGGCCTCTGCGAGAGGATGTTTCTTTCCCTCCGAGCAGACCTGGGGCCCTTCTATGCATCTGCCCCAGGCAGGGACCAGGGCAGTTCTGGGTTACAGCGGACAGGACGGGAGCCCTGGGGGAGCTGGAAGGCAGGGCAAGCACCTGCGGGGGGCGCCCTGGAATGAGTGGACTCCCGAGACTACACTTGGAGCGTGCCACACCCAAAGAGCCGAGATGGCTGCGGAGGGGAGCGGGGGAGGAGGGGAGGAAGCGCATGTGTCTGTCGCGGGGGCATGTGGGGGTACATGTGTATACTCGCTGATGCTTGTACCTGACAGGCCTTTCAAGGTACGTCTCACACAGACTTTCTCCGTCTCTGCCTCCGTATTTCCATTAGGCCCTCTCGTCTCACCACTGCCAGCTCCCCAACTTTTCCTCCGGCCTCTTAGGGCAAAGCTACCCCTCCCACCAGCCAGGGGCCTCCCTCCTCCCAGAGGCCCCCCACCCCTACCCACAACCAGCAAGTTCTACCCTACCAGGCTTCGTGCTGCCAGAAGGGGGCGCCTGCCCTCGGATCAGGCTGCAGCAGGAGGTCCTTAGGACCTCAAATATTCCCTACTGGGGACCTTCAGTGGCATCTGATCTATGCGAAATCATTTGTTCATTCAAATGAAAGAAAATCAGCGCTGAAGGGAATTGTAAGGATGATGGAATACTCCTCAAGTCCCTAGATTTTGCCAATGGGGAAACAGGTCCCGGGGTTTGGAGTGACTTACCACCAGACTTTAGAAGACAGCTCACTTTATACTGCACTCTCTTGGTGTTCCCCCTTTCCATTCTCAGGCCCCTCTCATGCGCCCCAAAACAGAATGACTTTTCTTTATATAATTTCTAACTGCTTTCTTTCTGGAATTTTCTCCCTGACAGACGGCGCATGCCCACTTGCATGATATCATACACACACTTGGGCAAGCAAAACAACAAACTGGGCTGCCTCAGATTGCTGCACTTGTCCTGAGTCAAGGAGGGTCAGCTGTTCTCTCAACACTCCCTCTGCAGTCCATCTGCTCCTGGCCCAGACCCAGGGTCACAGGCAGGGCCAGGTGGCTGTGCGCATTCCAGGGTGGCCCTGGCAGGCGTGGACATGACCCTGGGGCCGTCTCAGGTCTTGGAGACAGTGGAAGCCAGGGTGCTTCTAACACTTACCTGTTGGTCTGAGACTCTGCTCAGCACGGAGCCACCCCAAATTCCCTTTAAAATGAGCCTAAATCTCAGTGGCAGGACTAAGGCCAGGCTTGTCCCAGAGGGCAGTCACTAGCCCAGTAGTGGCTGCTCAGTCTGAGAAGAGAAGGGCTCAGTGCTGACCCTAATCTGGCCCTTTACTAGTTGTATTACCTTGGGGGAGGTAACTTACTCTCTCTGAACCCTCAGTCTCCCCATCTGAAAAACGGGGATAAAAGAGACCTCCTTGCGTGATCACACAGGTTCAGGAAAGGAATACATACAGAGCTGGGAGTCTCAGGCTTGAACATGCATGGAAATCATGAGGCTCGCTTTCACATGTACGTTCTGATTCAGTAGGTCTGGGGTGAAGCCTGAGAGTCTGCATTCCTAGCTTCTCAGGTGATGCCAGGTGATGCGTGGACCACTCTGAGTAGTGAGGATACTGAACACTCAACACGAAGTCAATATTCAGTAAAAAGAAAACCACCCTGCCCCTGTTACTGTTAACATCATGACGGCATTGCTGCTAGGGGTGCAGGAGCCTTCCCAAGGCCACCACCTGCCTGTCCAGGTGGCTCTGCCCTGATTACTCATCCTCTCCCCGGCTCCTCCTCCTTTGTCCTGGCTGTCCTGTCAGGATCTGGGGCTCCTACAGTGCACACAGCAGGGTGCCTAGGCCACAGGAACATGCCTTAAAGGCCTCCATTTCCCCTGTGTAAGACCTAATGAAAGGGGATCCAGGAAAGACAGATGGAGTCCCCTGAAAAGAGACCTAGAATGAGGAGGCCTCGGCCAAGTCACTTCCTCTCTGAGGCCTTCGTCTCCTTCCTCCTGGGAACCAAGCAGCTGAGTATGTGTTCTATGTGGCTGACTGCTGGAATGATGGCTGAGCCTCCAGGGGCCCACTGCCCACCCCTCTAGGTAACACCCCACAAGTCTCAGCATCGGGCAATTCACAGTAGCCTTCAGGGAGCGCACCAGCTCTGACCCCTGCCAGCATCTCCACCGCCTGGATAGCTGCGGCCACACAGGAATGCTCTGAGGCCCAACTTTGGAGACCAACAAGACTTGGAGCGTTTGTGCCCGCCATGCCCAGCACTGATTCTGAGAAACATCCGCCCAAGGCCGGAGTCACCCTTGAATCATCTCTCCCCTGTCCTCTCATGGCCTTGGCACTCATCCGTCTCTCTCCCTCTCTGCTGCCATCAGAGCCACCCTCCCCTCAGAAGACACCTGCAGCAGCTCCTAACTGCTCATCCTGCCTCCTGGCCCCTCCAACCATTCCACTCCAGGATCTAGATGGCAAAGTAATCTTTTCAAAATGCAAAGCACATCATGTCACCCTCAAAGCCTGCCCTGGCCCCTGTCTGCTCTCCCCTCATCTCACACCCTCCTCCCTTGTTTCTGTCAGGTCCCTGGGCGCCCTGCCCCCTCCCACCTGGGAGCCTTTCTATTTACTCTCCCTCCCTCCCTGCATCACCCCTCACCTGGTGAACCCTAGCTCACCCTTCAGCTTAGGTGGAACAGCCCAGGCCAGCTAGGTTCCTCTGTTATAGTTTCTCATAGGACCGTGTTGATTTTCTAGAGAACTTATCTCTGTATAATCGCACACTTTTCAGTGTTGGGTTTCTCACCAATGTCTATCTCTCCAGCTGACTATGAGGTCCTTGAGGGAAGAGCTAGGTTTTTGTTCATGAGGGTTTCCCCAGATCCTGGCACAGACCAAACGGGTGTTTAGTAAACACTCGTTGACTGACTGAAGGAGCTCCTGAGAACAAACAAATGGAGAGAGGGAAATCCCCAACCGAAAGCAAACCCTCAAGGGTGAAGAGCAGCCTTGGCGCTATGGCTCCATCCTACCAGCCAGGAAGCACTGCCTGGACCCTGGGCAGCAGCGGGGTGCCACTGGTGGTGGGGGTCCCAGAAAGCTGGGAGTCCACCAAGACCTGCCTCTGGGGACCAGCGCATTTGGTGGAAAAGGCTGACAGGGTCTGTTCTTGTACAGCAGGGCTTTGTAACAGGAGGATGGTATCTTCTCTCTTTTCTCCTCTGTGTTACTCCATTCAGGCCCCTTGGACACTCCCACCAAGTGTCAGGACACATCCCAGGAGGCGCTCAGGTGAGGCTAGGAGCTCTGGACAGCTCAGGGCCAGCCCTCCAGAGCCCCACTGCAGAATAAAGGGGCGAGTGGAAGGGCATACCGACTCAGAAACCAGGATGGAATAAATCCTGGATCTGCCACTTAGGGGCTTGGAGTCCCTGAGCAAGTCACTTCATCTCGTCAAACCTCAGTTGTTGTTTTTCCCCCACCTGACAATGGGGATAATAATACCTCTCGAAGAAGACTGTTTGGAGGAGTAAAACAATCAACACAGAAGACCTCAGAAAGCGCTTTGTACATAATGGGAGCATCATAAATATCAGTTGAATAAAAAATGCATAAAAGATATTTTTAAATAAATTTGGAAATCTTTTTTCTGGAGATGTTCTTGATCCTGCCTGAATACTAGGTTTGGATCCACGCAAAATGAGTTATGCCAATTAATCAATTTACTCATTCCATCATACACACTTGGAAGGAAGACCTTCTGAAATTAAAATGCACATATGTAAAACAACCTGGCAGGGCCCTGGGAGGATCAAATGCGATAATGTATGAGAAAGTGCTTTGTAAACTGTGAAGCCCTGTACAAATGCTACTTGTGCTCATTACTAACATGTTTACAGCTCGCTTGGCCCTGAAATTGCTGGCTTAACCTGAAAGAGAAAAGTGGGCAACTTTCCAGGACTCCAGGGCTAGGCCAAGAAGTCCCGGGAGGAAGAAGAGGCCGGGGTTGGGCAGTGCACGGACCACCCGCCCCTCCCCCACCCCACTCTGTCACAACCAGTTTAGTCCAGTCAACGAAACGGTGGTGGGCTCTGGACGTCTGTCCTGGGGAAGGCTCACTGAGCCTCTAACGCCCACAGGGGCACCTGCTGTCCTCAGGCACCCAGGCCAGGGGCGACAAACAGCTATCCCTAAGAGCCGCAGGTCTTACAGGCCAGGTGGGGCTGAGGGAAACAGAGGTGCACGACCAGCCTGGGGGGTGGAGGGGGTGGGATGTGGTAGCGGGCTGTGGGGCAGCCATCACCCCAGTCCAGCAGCCATTGGCATTCTGCAAACCCACTGTTGCCAGAGATCTAGTTTATTTTTTTCACCAGAAGCCAAAACTCCAGATCTTTATGTGAAATGTCTTGATTTTTAAATATTGGCAACTAATGTTTTTAAATGTTTCAAATGCTACGCAGGCCAAGCGGGCCAAATAAGCCCCATGTGCAGGCTGCATCCAGCCAGCAGCCTCCAGGGCACTGCCTGGGCAAGGAGACCTTCAGCTGCCATGCCCAGCCCACGCTGGACTCCAGGAACCCGCTAGGCCCCTTGTCTTTCACCCTCAGGCATGTCCGAAAGAGGCTGCCCCTTGACCCAGGGACTCACCTTCTTCTGTGGTGGCCCCTCGGCCGTCCTTGGGGGTGCAGCAGCCATTCTCCACAGCTCTGGAGGCTTCGGGCGGGGTCTCGGCTGCACCCTCTCCTTCTGCTGGGGCCCCGCCCTTCTGCCCCGCAGCGGGGCTCCCTTCCTCTGGCTGGGGCTCACTCCGCTTCTCCAAGTCCCCATTGGGTAACAGCTCTGAGGGGCCCGAGTCCTGGGCCATGGACGGGGACTTGGAGGTCACCGCGGGGTCCTTCGGCGTGTCACTGCTTTCCACCTTGAAAGAAGAAACACGGGAGAGGGTTAGACCAGTGGTTTTGGCCTCTTTTGGATCACTGATCCCTCTGAAATTCTGGTGAAAGTGATGAACTCTTTGTCCAGAACACTGTGTACACATAAACGTTCATGCAATGTTGCATGATGTTCATACACTCACAGTTTTGTTTTGTTTTGTTTTGTTTTTTTTAAAGACTTTTATTGGGGAATTGGGGGAAGGGGAACAGACAAGTTGCTACCCTTTCATTCTTCAGTCTAGTTGTGGAGGATGTTGCTTCACTGGCCCAAGCTGGCACCATCATTGCACTTTTCCCAGGCGACGCAGATCAGTCGCCGGCTTCTGGATGGCCGCTCACGGCGGCTGCTGGCTGTTCACGCTAGCTGTTCACGCTGGCTGCTGGCTACACATGGTAGCTCATGGCAATCCACTGCAGCAGGGGCTGCAGCCTACACCATCGCCGGCGACTCCCGGCAGCCCAGCTCCAGGTTGAGCTGTTGTTCAGCATCTTAGCTGTGGAGGGCAGTGTCACTGGCCCTCATATGTGGGATCCGAACCGGTGCTCTCTGGCGTCCCAAGCCAGCTCTTAACCAATGCGCCACTCGGCCAGCCCCATACACTCACAGTTTTGCTCTCAGTTTCAAGGGGTTCGTGGGCCTGAAGTCAAGGGGTCTATGGACTCCCACTTAAGAAATGGGAGAAGAATCCAACCAGGTTTGCCAGCCCGGCTCCCCTGCCCATGACGCACCCCCACACACATGCTCACTGAGGTGACACAGGGCTTCCCAACCTTCTGCAACCCCTATTTAAAACAAGTGCTCCTTGTGCTATCCCTACTTCTAATCAGGACCCCTCCTCAGAAGATTCTAGTAACCCTGGGCTGACCTGACGCCTGTGTCAGAGTCCTCCTAGTTCTTCTCTACGTCTCTCAAGGCCCAAACACAAATAATCATGAGATTCCAGAGTTTGGGGGTTCAAGGGGGCCTCTCCAAGAAGGGTTCCTCTGGGCCCTGAAGCCCAGTGCCATTCTTTCTCTCAGCTTTGGTCCCTACACGTTGTCCCAGGTGCTCAGACCCCATGACAGCCAAGGTCCCAGCAAGAACCTTTTTTGCAGTCTGCAGCACGCCCCTCCCTAGCACATGGTCCCAGGTTCCCCCTCCAAAAGAAAACGGTGCTTTGTGCCCAAGAATCTAGGAATTGAACTTGCTACACGAATCACAAGAGTGATCATGACTGTCCTTCATAAGTGTCACTGCAGCATGGGCAAAGCTTCTTGTCACCCATTCCCGCTTTAGGGCCACTCGACCTCCCTGGGAGGCTCTAGGTCACACACTTTGTGAGGGCAGAGTGAGTGCAGGAGAGCCTGGAGAGCACTTCATCCTTGGCCATCGGAGGGCAAGTAGGCCAGGATACCGCAGAAGGAATGGAAGTACCCCCTGTGCTCGGTGCTCTGCCACACCTACAGGCAGCAGGCTGCCCTTGGCATCTCTGCCAGCTGGCTACGTCTGCAGAATGCCTGCCCCCTGAAGGGCCAGGCAGTATCCACTCAGCAGACACCCTGCTGGCCTGCAACCTCAGGTAGGGTGCTGCCCAAGAGGGCGCCTCAGTTTTCCCACCTGTGAGGTGAGATGACTAGGCTGGTCCAATAGAGGTGTTTTCCTTCTTTTCTTTTTTATTTTAAATTTTATTGGGGGACAGCCATGGTCATTGGTCACACATTGCTTGTATGCTACAATGGCATAGTGAATTCTTTTTAGGGAGAGGGCAGCTCACAGTGGCCCATGCGGGGGTCGAACCAGCAACCTTGGTGTTATCAGCACTACACTCTAACCAACTAAGCTAACTGGTCACCACCTTCTTTTTCTATTTATAAAATTTAGACACATATGTTTCAAAAATTCAAACCACACAAAAATGGGTAGTGTTAAAAGGTTAAAGCTCTGGGCCAGCCGAGTGGTGCGTTGGTTAAGAACTGGCTTGGGACGCCAGAGGGCCCCGGTTCGGATCCCACATATGAGGGCCAATGACACTGCCCTCTACAGCTAAGATGCTGAACTACAGCTCAACCTGGAGCTGGGCTGCTGTGGGTTGCCGGCGACTCCGTAGATTGCAGCCCCTGCTGCAGTGGGTTGCCATGGGCTACCGTGTGTAGCCAGCAGCCAGCGTGAGCATCCAGCAGCCGCAGTGAGCGGCCGTCCAGAGGCTGGCAACTGATCTGCCTCACCCAGGAAGAGCGCAATGATGGTGCCAGCTTGGGCCAGTGAAGCAACATCCTCCACAACTAGACTGAAGAACAAAACAACAGCAACTTGTCTGTTCCCCTTCCCCCGATTCCCCAGCACTCTTCCCCTCCCCCAACTCCCCAATAAAATCTTTAAAAAAAAAAAGGTTAAAGCTCTTATTTCAATTCCCTACCATCAAAATCACTGCCCATAGGTAAATCATTAATAACAGTTTGGCAAGTATCTTTTCTAGACTAGTTTCCTACGCACCTATCATCACATGTAAGTTACGTGATTATACATATGTATTCACACACACATCCAGAATTTTTTTTCTAAAAGGATATCGTGCTACTCATCCTGTTCTGCCACTTGCTTTTTCACTTAACAAGCAGAGTGGGCCTCTCTCCATCCCCGTGCTTATGGGTCTGTCTGATTCTGTGTCACAGCCGCTCAGCACTCTCTCAGGTGGGCGCTCCAGAAGTTATTCCCACAGTTCCCTAGTTGTGGGCCTTTCCGCTGCCGTGAACCCTTGTACTTTGGGCTCTGTGCACCTGTGCATTTCTGTAGGCCGGAGTCCCAGAAGTGGACTGACTGCGGTGGAGGGCCTACCCATATAAGCGTGAGGAGAAACAGCCAAAATCCCTCCAAAGAGCTGTACTCCTCAAGTGCATCCCAATGGCCTGAGAGAGCGCTGGTCTCCCCAGGCCTTCTCTGCACAGCCCGGTGGTCTCCAAGGCTGCTTCTCCTGCAAGGGTCTATGACCTCAACTCTGAGCCTGCTGTTATCTGGTAAGAAACCCCCAGAGGCAGCAAACACAGATAAGGCTATGAGGAAAAAACAAAACAAACAAAACAAAACAAAACAAGACAGAACAATACCACAGTCTTCCCTGGACAGGGCTGCAGGCACATGGAACAGCATGAGGACCAGCAGAGGGGTCTCCAGGGCCCTTGCCAAGCTGTTCAACTGGCTGCAAGGGGTGGCCTGGGGCAGGCCTTCTTCCAGGAAGAGAAACTCCCATGGAAAGCTGCAAATGTGTGGAGTCCTCAGCCGTTGGGGGTGGAGGGAGGCCACAGCAAGAGGAAGAAGAGGCCTCTACAGAAGCGAGAATTCCTCCTCTAGGCTTGGGCACTGAGGCTCAACGCCGGCACAGCCAGGAGGTCAAACACAGGGATGCTAGTGGAGCACGAAGGCCCCGTCTCTCTCCTTAGCCACCATCCCCACATGGTAGGACCCACACGCCCTGTCTAAGGGTCTTTCCCACCTCCCTGCTCAAACCAGCAGGGGTCCCTGGCCGAGGGTGCCCCTCCCTGGCTACATCCTCTCACCCCTCGAGGCTTTCTCGTGGGTGTGAGAAAGTCAGATGGCCCAGGCAGCCTGAAGAGTGGGGCACACTGGGCCCCACAGCCACCCCCAGGTCTGGCTGCCCCAGACACCACAGAGCCCCGAATGTGGCACTCCCAGGGAGGTGGGTATGGGGGTTCCGCTGGCCAACTTGGGCTGAGAAATTTGGGTCAGAGCCAATCTTACCATGACCGTGTCCTCCTGTCCTCTAGCTACTTGCTGCCCCACAGACACCTCAAGTTGGGACAGGCTCCTGGCCCCACAAAGCTGCTCGAGACTACTCCACTGTCATTCACTTCCTGCCTGGGGACCAACCACATGGCCTCCCCTCACCCTGGACTCACTTCCTGTTGATTGCAGGCTCCATAGCACAGACAGCCAGGAGTATGTGCTCTGAGACTCAAGAAACCCCAGGGTCCTGACCCACACTGATCAAGTCTCTCTCGCAGGCCAGCCCTGGAGGTCCCTGTCTGAAGCAGTGTGAGACACACCATCCTCCCAGAGGTGGGTGGATGAGGGGAAGTGGAGTACTCTGCACAGCTCCCGCCCCAGGGTTAGCTCAGCGGGCTGAAATCCACCCCCCACCCCCTATCCTGCCAGTCCTCACCCTCCTTTCTTCCCAGTCGGGCCATTCTGCATTGCCTGTCCTCTCTGGTCCTGGATGAGCCCCAGTCAACCAAAGCTCCAGGATGAGGGGGAGCTGCTAACTCCTGCCTTGGGTCCCTTGGCCCATCTTACCATCAAGAACCCACCCTGAACCCCTCCCTGCCTGGCCCTCTTTCTGGGGCTCAGGGTAATTGGGCGGGTGAAACCCACCTACAAGAAACCACCGAGAGGGAGGAAGAGAGCCCACAGACAGGTGGGCTGAAGTGACTGCACATCTCTGGGGAAGAGATGGGTGCCTCCTGCAAGAGGCATCGCAGGTGAGAACAGCATCACCACACCTGGAAGCCACGGGAGAGGCTACCCCAGCCGGGCCTGCACCCTTCTGCCCCCACCTCCAGGCCTTCCTCCCAGCTCCCTCCTCTCCCTGTCGCCATTAGCTGGTGCCTCCTGGAGGCAGGGGCTGTATCCAGTTAGACTCAGCATGGAGCAGGGCACCTGGCAGGTGTTCAGTATTCCTCATTGCTCCCTTACCGCCAAAGACTAGGTTAAAAGTGAGAATATCCTGCTCGAATACTAAGAGGGAGTTTCAAATTTGTTGCATGTCAGGTGTAACTGTTAAAAACTCTGTTTTTATGTGCTTGAATTTTTACAGGTGCCGTGAAAGGAGACACATTGTTCCAGACCCTCCTTGTTCCTACAGGGAGAGGAGGGAGTAGCAGCAGAAGCCCTGGTGGCCCTTTTAGAAGGCACCCCCCTCCCCCACCACTGCAGGTGACATGCTCTGCTTCTCACCTGTGGGACTGCGGGGAAGGGGAGTGGGCAGGAGAGGTGGCAGGATGGGAATAGCAGCAGTGAGCACCCTCACTTCTCCTCCTTTGGGTGG
>NW_017731350.1:3716285-3763888 GCF_001890085.2 Hipposideros armiger | reverse complement strand
CAACCAATTTGAGTAAAGCTTGATCCTATCACCCACTGTGCGTCTACCCACGCCCACTCTGCCTCACTCTGGATCTTCCAAACCTGCCCACCACCTCCTGGAGGCCCTCAGAATTTGTTGATCTTTGCCTTCCTTCCAGGCAAGACCCCTCCACCCGGAGACAACTGCTTCTTGCTTCTCTGTTGCCTACTCCCCACTCCTATGATCAGCTTATTCCAAGCTGGGGAAGGCAGTGATTCTCAACTGGGGGAGAGTGTGCCTCCAGAGGGCATCTGGCAGTGTGTCTGAGACATTTTGGGCTGTCACATTGGGGTGGGGCGGACTGCTGGCTTCTTGTGGGTAGGGGCCAGGGGTGCTGCTCAGCACCCTACAAGATATAGGACAGCGCCCACAACAAAGAATTCTTTATCAGCCCAAAATGTCAATGAGCTGTTGCTGAAAAACCCTGGGCTGAGGGTAGGGGCACTCCCCAGGCGGCTGCCTTGTTTTCTAAGGACCATTTTTAAAAAACCAAAAACTTAAAACAATATTGTGGTAAAATATACATAATCTAAAATTTACCATTTTAACCATTTTCAAGTGCACAGGTCAGTGGCATTAAGTATATTCACATTGTTGTACAACCATCGCCACCATCCATCTTCAGAACTTTTCATAATCCCAAACTGAAACTCTGTCCCCATTAAACAACTCCCCATTCCCCCTGCCCCCAGTCCCTGGCAACCAACATTCTACTTCCTGTCCTCTAAGGAACATTTTAAAGTCTGCCTGTCTCTGTCTCTGTCTCTCGCTCTCGCTCTCTCGCTCTTACACACACACACACCCCTGGAGGGGAGCTGTCTAGGCTCTGATCTTTGGACCCCTCAGCTTCGCCCCATCCCCAGCTCCCAGTGGGGTTGGCAGGCTGCTGCTGGTCCCAGCCTGGCCCTGAGGAGTGGGGGTAAAGTCCCCTCCGGTGCTCCCTCCACCCTCAGCACACTGGAGCCTCGTTTGTTTACAGAGCACTTTCACACCGTATCTCATCATAGCACTCCTCACACTGTACTAATTATTTGTTTACTGCATGTCTCCCTCCTAAACCCTGAGCTTTGCCGTGTTTATCTTTTTCATTTCTCTCCCTTCCGACCACTCCATCTACAGCTCGCCAGTACTAAGCACAGGACCTGGCAGAAACATGCTTATACGATTAATACATGTAATTATCACAATTATCCTGATGGGTAGTGCGACCCTCGCTCTCCCGAGGATAAAGGCCCCAAGGCTTGCCTCAGGTCACACACCTTCTAAGCGGTAAAGCTTCCAGGATGACCCAGGTACAGGAGAGGCATTTGAGAGCCGGCTCCCCCTCTGGGCTGAGTCTCTGGAAAAGCCCGACCTCAAATCCCAGGGGTTCTGAGAAGGAAAGAGGCTTTGATGGGCCTAAGCAGGGCCAGGGGAAGCTGCCGGCTGCTTCCCTGGCAGCAGCCACGGCAAGGAAAAGCCAGCGGCAAAGCGAGAAAGAGCCTCTGCAGCGAACCTGTCCAGGCAAAGTCCAGTTCCCCAGGCCCCTAGCCACACACCTTTGCTGGAAGCCTGGACCAGACCCCAGAACGCCCACCCTTCCTCACGCGGGAGGCCTTGTCTCCCAAGTTACAGAGTGTGGAGGCTCCAAACGGGGAAGCGACTTTTGAGAGGCCCTTTACTATAGTTATAATATTGACACACAAAAGATTTAAACCTGGCAAATAAGAGGCGAGGGAAACAATACAAGGCAGATGGGGGCCCAAGTATCAGGGGGCTGCAAGGCTCACCTGGGCCCAGGTGTGGAGGGGGCGACCCGGGGCTCCTGACTCGCCCTCCACTCTGGTGCCAGGGGCGGTGGCAGAAAGGGGCCTTCTCCCCCTGACCCCCAGGCAGCTGTGCGCAGGGAGGCCCAGAGGCCAGCAGATGCAGGGATGGCACCTTCCCTGCTCTTCCTCCGCCGCGCCCTCCCTGGCCTTCCCCACGTTATTGCCATTGTGCCTTTAAGGCCCTTGGCAGCGCTGGACTCCGTGCCAGCCGGGAACCCTGGCGTCAGGCCAGCCTCGGCCTTTTGATTAGACACACAGACGCACAGTCACATGCACGGACGCACAAGGTTGTGCACCGCCACTCGGAGACACCAGTCTGCCACAGGACCAAGATGCCACAGAATGATGTCAACACACACACACACACAGCCCCCCTCCATTCACACCCACAGCTCATTCCAGTTCCCCGGCTCCTGCAGGCCCATCAGCCCCCAACCAAGGCCTGGATTTTTCCAGGTTGACTCTAGTTTCAGGAAACAGCCACACAGTCCACTTAAGCAGGGCAGCCCTGCCCTCCCCCTCCCCCCCAGTTTTGGCGCTGGTCCCTAGCTCCCCCCTTTCCTCTGTTCCAGGCCTTCCTGCAGCCCCTTCCCCTGGCAGCCCTCTGATCTGATTGGCCGGAAGTGGCCTTGAGGCAGGGAGAGCCAGAGAGGTCCACCCCATGCTCCCTCCCAAGAGAGGTCCCAACTGTCCTCCTCCTCAGCCTTCTTGGGGTAAATAGAGCCAGGCTCCAAGACTTTGGAACCAGGGGTGTGTGTGTGTGTGTGTGTGTGTGTGTGTGTGTGTGGTGTCTATGTGACTCAAGTGGAGAACTTCAGGACTCAGCAAAGCTTCCGAGGTCACCTAGTCCGTACCCCTGCTGGCCGTGGCAAGCGGATGCAAGAACTAACAGCCCACTCAGGGTTCCGCTTCCAGCAGGGACACCTGTCCACCTGGAAGAGGGCCTGGTTGTGCTCTTTGAAGTCAACCTCAAAGGATTTTGGGGTGAGCTGAAGGCTCCCTTGAAAAAGCCATTATGTATAGAAGATCCACGTATTTGAGTTAAATCTCTTTTCAAGTTATGTCTATTTTCAACCCCTGCCATCCATGCCTAGGGTGACAGGTTTGGTAAGAAGGGAACCCATCGTGGAAAATGCTTTCTTTTCTGAGCTTCACTTACCTTTCTAGAGTTTCTAATGGGTATCTCCCCACCCACCCGCCGCCCCCTGACTGGGGTGTGCTCATCCTGCCCCACCCTTCGACATGATTTCATAGCTTTAATCACATCCCCTTTGTCTCTCCAGGCTAGAGAGTCATAATCTCTTTAGTCTGTCCTTGCTTGGCAGCCTTGCAATCCCCTTGAGCAATTTAGCTGCCCTTCTCTGGAACTCTTCCAGCTCAGTTATATCTTTCTTGGGGTGGCAGAACCGAAACACACAAAATTCTCTAGGTGAGGATGATGAAAGAAAAGCAATGTCAACAACCCTGCCCAGGTGCATGTGCCGGCGAGTACCTGCCGCAGCAGGAGTGGCACAGGTGCAGCTGGGGCGCCAGAGAAGCCGGGGAGGCTGGGTCCTGAAGAAACGGAACCACTTCTGCTAGAGGTGGCCCTGGAATGTGTGACTCTGGGGAAGAGGCCTGGGCAGGGATGGAAATGAACAGGGATTGCTGGGAGAGCAAAACAGAGACTCGGGGGTTTCATTGAGATGCTCCCCCAAGAAGGCCCACAGTGTAGAGTGTCCTCCGAAAGGGCCCCTGACAAATCTGCTCCCTTCTAGAAGTCTCCGTCTGTGACAGTGACACTGACGCCATGTCTGAGGTCTGGAAACACCTGTTTTCGCCCCTTCCTCTCCCTGTCTGCAGCCACCAGCAGTGCAGGCCCTGCCAATTCCGTCCCCGCCCAGCCTCCCTGCAACAGGCTCTGGGGGTGTTTTCTGGCATCCCCCTACCCCCACTCTCCTATCTCCCTGCATTCTTTTGTGCTCAACCCATCATGCTTGTGGATGCCAGAGCCAGCCTCCCAAAGCATGACTCCCGGTCGCTTCACGCCCCCCACCTCCTCAAAAACCTTCCAGATAAACACAACACATTTTTGAGGGGATAAAGTGTAAACCACTCAGGCTGCCTGCAGACTCCCTCCCACCAAGATGGAAAGCGTTTCTTTTACAAGAAACACCCCTCGGCCCGGCCTTCAGGCCTCCCCACAACATGTTGCACCCATATGCCCCTTCCTCCCTCCACAGCTTCGCTCAGGAAGGTCCTAAGGTAGGAGAGTCTCCCACTTTGCCCTTGACTTCTAAATGCTACCTCCCTTCTAAGGCCCAAGCCCAGCCCCACCCCCGACATGTCTTTGCACTTGAAGTCCAGCTCACAGGCCAGGCTCCTTGGTACTGGATGCCATGAGTGGGTGCTGATCTGACCCATCAGGTGGGGTAACGAGCTGATGAAGCTGCAGAGCACAGTTACAAGAAAAGTCTCTAACCTCGTGAGAAATATGACAGCCCAGTTTTCCTCACACCTTCAGGAACATGAGAAGACAGAGGAGCAGCCGGCAGCAGGGTGCTGATGCAGGCTCACAGGTGGGAAAGCCCCCGGATGGGCTGGCCAGGGGCTGGGGCCCAGGGAGGGGAGATTCTCTTTCAGGAAGTGTTGTGCATAAAAACAAGAGGGCACCGAGTTACTGAGTCAGATTCCCAGGGGTGAGCAAAGGAGCTGCTCTGACCTGGATACAAAGATGGGATTTAAGCTCCGTCTTAACTTGGAGATGAATCAAAAGGTCATATTAGGTTAGACAATGAGCCAGTACTGCAGCGTCCGACTGCTGAGTTAAACTGTACCCAGCTGGCTTAAGCTTGGCAGCATAGTTCCCTAATGTCCCCCAGTTTATACCCCCCAATCTTTTGCTCTGAAGAGGAGCAGTTTTGCCTTCCTGAACTCACTCACTCAGGCCTTGTGTTGGAGGTTCGGCCTCCAACGTAGAGTGAGTAACGCTGGCTGTGGGCCGGCCTGGCCTGGCTGAGCTCAGCGCCTACTCCCAGTCCCCTTCTCCTCCCCACCCCCTCCTTCCCTCCCTTTCTGGGTTATTCTTAGCAAGAGGTGACCTCAGAGTGCTCCCACTGAGCAAAAATAACCCTGGAGGAAGTTGGTGGGTATAAATCTTCAATGAATAAATACATATAGCTAGTAAACAGGGCACAGAGTCCAGATCAGCCCCCAGGATCTGGTGGGTCAGGGCAGAAACTGTCCCTCTTAGTGCCCCAGCTATAACCAGCACGAAGGACAAGGGCAGTCCCAGGGCTTGTCTGGGCTTGTGACTGGGCAGAAACCAGACTTGGACACCCTCACTTCTTTCTCGGCACCGTCCTCAGGGGCTCAGGGGAACAGGGAGATGGCTCTTCCGCCCGCCCAGATGCTCACACCCACACGCAGGCTCACAGCAGAGGCCAGCCCCATGTGCCACTGTCCCCTCCTCCCTGTCGTAGGCACTGGCCAGCTCGCAGGCCCTGAGTCCAGGTGCCAGTTCCCTTCCTAAGCCCCACCCAGCCCTGCAGCTGGCTTCCTGTTTCCTGTTGTCGGGCTTGAGCATCTTGGCTCTGAGATCAGTGCCGCAGACCAAGGCGCTGCCCGGTTTTAATGGGCCCACCTCTCACTCCTCAGATCACCACAGCCTTCCCCACTTCCTCACAGTCTCCTAGGGATTTGGGTCAATCACCCTCCTCAGTTATATTTTTCTCTGTATGCTGTTCTGACCAGGTCCACACACTTTTTCAAACAGCCCTGCATTCATATATTCACTTAATTAACATTTCGAATGCCCAGGCTTCCAGATCACGTAGCTGGCGTGGTGAGGCGGACCCAGCGCTGTGGGCTTGGCAGCTGGAAGGTGTGGCGTCCATCCTCCCTGAACCTCAGCCTCTCCATCGCAATGTGAGGACGGTAGCGGCAGTGGACCCTACCGACCTCACACAGGTTTGCTGGCAGCATAACCTGAGGCCATCATTGTAGAAGGCCTTTGTGGGCAATAAAGTGCTGCCCAGCTCGGAGCCTTTACTCAAGGTCTCTGTCCTCGGTGAAGTGGGAGACAGTGCCCAGTGGCTCAGCTCAGTGACTGACCATTGCTGGGTGGCACGCAACATCAAGTGTAGGGAAGACACAGGTCCTCTCTACCTGCTTTTCCAACTGGGGTGAAAGGCTGGATTTTAGCTTTTGTTTTTGTTGTTTTAATTCCCAATCCATCAAGAAGTGATATTTTGGGGGTGAGGGGGGATGATCGCTTAGCTCAGTTGGTTAGAGCCTAGTGCTGATAACACCAAGGTTACCAGTTCGATCTCAGCATGGGCCACTGTGAGCTGTGCCCTCCTTAAAAGAGTCAACGATGCCATTGTAGCATGAAAGCAACATGTAACCAATGACCATGGCTGTTCCCCAATAAAATTTAAAAAAAAGAAATGATACTTTTGTAAAATACAAAATCATACACTGGGACATGGTGACAGTATCAAACTGATACATAAAAGTTTCTAAATACTTATTTTCAAGTTCTGTACAAAGAGGAAGCAGTTTGCAGACCAGTGCTTCTAAGTCAGGTCCGCGAACCATTGCTGTCCAAGCGTGTGATGGGGGTGGGGTGGGGGCGGGGCTTATAGCTTGTCTTTTATTTCTTAGTGTTCATTTTGATTAACTTTACAAACGGTTCAAAAGGGAGAGCCAATGTGGGTTGCGATGGCTGAACTGAACTGCATTTGCAAGACAGGCTTTGATGTGCTGTGGTTCTGGGGCAGGCAAAGAGAAGAGAAGGCTGTGAACCCTGCGTGATGTGTCCAGGGAGCAGGGAGAAGGCGGGGTTTCTGTGTTTCTATGGCAAAAGATGTGAATACTGATCACCATTGCAGGGGCAGGAGAGGTCCCATGGTGGAGCCAGATGGCGCATTCCAGATCTTGTCCCATAAGAAATACAGTCCCTGGGGATTCTTGAACAGAGACGTGCCACGGACTGTACTTCGTATACTTATGTATGGCCTCGTCTCTCTAGCTCACTAGGTTGAAAGAGAAGCCTTATCGATCGGTGTGGCCTCCCCCACTCTGGTAGGTGCTCAGTAGGTGCAGAGTGTTTGTCCCAGGTGGGAGGAAGGGCTGAGGGTTGTGAAACTACCTTGGGGGCAGGAGGGGTCTGGTCTGGGTGAGGGTGCAGCCAGGAGGCAGGTGCAGGAGCAGGAATGAGTGGAAGGCACCAGGGATGAAAGGCCTTGGGGGCAAGTGGAGGACAGACACAGAGACTTTCTCGCCTTGGGGCTGGGGGATGGTGAGGACACTTGTGGATGTATCTTTTGCACAAATAAAGAGCCAGGCCTGCCGCCAGGTTTTCCTCTCTGGCTCCCCGTGCTCCCCACTCCGCTCCACCTGTTGGGAACTGAGCCAAGCTCCCTCCTCTCTCCAGGCTTAGCTGGATGACACACTCTCAGCTGCTTTCAAGCTCCCTGGCCAATGGTTCCCAGGGCCACAGCTGCCCCAGGGCCCCCCGAAAGCCCTCCCTGCTGTGCCCCTCTGCTGAGGAGGGGAGGAAGCTGGGGTAAGCACCTGCTCCACGAGTGAACCAGACGGCCTGTGGACCAGGGGGCCATGGGCTGACCTCCAGCTGCAGCACTAATTTCCTCCTCTGCCCCTTCCCAGGGCTTGCTGCCCAGGAAGGGCTATACTGGCTATTTTCTCTGGGGTCAGTCTTTCTCTGTTCCTCCAATATGCAGGGGCTCCCTTTCACAACAGCTGCCTCGGCCCCCTCCCTCCCCAATCAGCATTGACTTTCCCATGCTCTCTCTCTCATCCTGGGGTCTCTCTGGAGGTATCCCCTAGAACACATCTAGACTATGACCTACACAGCCTCCCTTGGGGGCTGCTGAGAAGTCAATGCTAGGCTTCTACACAAAAGCCCTTGCAGGCACTGGCCCCACTGGCCCCTGCAGGGAAGCAGGTTTATTACACTGCCAGCCCCACATACCTGAATTCCACTTTGCTGTTTGCAAAGCGCTGTGGGAGGTAGACAGGGCAGGTATTGCAGCTGGCGGCCATATTTTACCAATCTACAGAAGTTCAGAGAGGTTCAGTAGAACCTCTGAAGATCACACAGCTGGGAAATAGTAAATCCACTGCTGTTTCTTCTGTTAAACTGAGGTTGCTGTGGCCTCCTGAGAGGAGAGGTTTGGCCAGGCAAGGGCAGGGTTGACCTTTGCTGAGCACTAGCTTTTGGTGCTTGAACTCATTTAATTCTCCCAGGGGTCTAGGAGGAATGCACTCTCAGCATCGCCGTTTCTTAACAGAGGAGCCCCAGGTTCAAGGTTACACAGGTGGTGGAGCCAGGATTTAAACCCAGGTCTGTTGGACTCTAGAGACACAGCTTCTCCTTCCACATGGGGCCCTGTTCCAGCCCGGGGGGTCATGACCAGGGACCCCTCACCCACCCAGCTGGGCCCGTCTTCGCTCCTCTTTGTCCGTGTCCGGACACATTTCCACTCACCTGTCCCTGATTTCCTTGCACCCTCTGCCCCCGGGGCTTCACCCCACACCTTCCTCTGGTTCCAGGGACTCACAAGGAAGGGTCAAAGGTTGCCGGGTCTGTATTTGCTACTATAGGTGGGGGCACGTGTCCCCAGCACCTGGGTTGTGAAAAGGCAGAGTCTTCTGGGCAGATCACGGCACACGTGCAGATGCAGAATTACCAGTGGGCTCTGACTCGGCCTGGCTCCCCCACCCACTCCAGCCTGCATGGTGCCCCCACCTTCTCTCATTAGGTGCCCTATGGGGGAGGAGAATGGAGGGGCACCCGGGGGATCTGGGGGTACAGCTTGGAGTCTGCTGCAAGCTAGACCTTCCTTTGAAGTCCTGTTTTATCTTTCAACTTCATGTGTATTTTTCATTCCAGGCCATAAAATATCCCAGGCCATAAAATATCCATGTTTGCTTTAATATTAAAATGTTAAAATTACTTACTAGTTAAATAATAACTTCTGCCCGCCCCGCCGCCTCCTTCCCCTCCAAATCTTCAAGCAGGATTGGCAGTGGTGAACTTTAGTGCCCGGCTGGTTTCCAAAGCCCCCAGGCTGAGAAACCCCCCTCAGGTCCAGCTGGTGCAGCCCTCCCGGCCTTCCTCTGCCAGCTCCTTTCACTTCAGCCACCATTCACCCTGACGCTGTCCCGAGGGAGAAAATCCTGCCCTGCTGAGAACATTTCCTTGAAGGGCAGAGTTACAAATCCGGAGCTCCTGGCTCCTCCTTACCTCCATGCTTCAAGTTTCTCATTCTCAGCTGGAAGGGGCTAAAAGAAAGGAACCAGCTGTCTTCGATGCTGGCAAATAATTACCGCTCTGCCTCTGCGTTTAAGGCATAAGGCAGGCAGGTTCCTGCAGCCCACAGGCCTTGCCCTCCGGAGCACGCCTCCTCTCAGGCAGCCCCCAGCTCCCCCCAGACTCAGGCGATGGCACGAGAAGCCTGGGGCTTGCAGGCCAGCCCCGTGGCCTGTACTTCTACGGGACGTAAGCTGGGCCCAGCTCTCCTTCTCTCTCACAAGGGGACTCATCGGCCTGCACCTCTTCCCGACTCATTTTGTTCAGACTCTTAGAACTCAGTTCCCATCCTCCAGGCTGCCCAGGGGGAGCTGACACCCAGGGTGGGGGTGCGGATGGGCAGCCCAGGGGGGTGCAAGCTCTGCCCTGTCAGAGCCGACGGCGGGGGGGTGTCCATCGTGCTGCTCTTTCAGAGGAAGCGAGAGTCAGGGGCCTGGTCCAAGTCCCAGATCTGCCACCTCCCTGGTCTCTAGGGATCTCCAGTTCGATGCACAAAAGGGAAGTTGTGAGGGTGGCTGTGGAGTTCAAATGGGGAAGGTAGATGAGCTCCGCAGCTGGGAGGGCCAGGCCCCTATGCTGGGTCTTCATGTTCCCAGGACCCTGCGGTGCGGAGGCGGGCGTGTGAGTGTGTTGGGGGGCGGGGTGCCATGACACTCACCAGGGGGTGCTTGCGCTTCCTCCCAGGCCGCCCCACCTTCCGTGCAGTTGTGCTGGGCTCCTGTCGCTCCTCCTTGCCGCGAGCCTCCTCCTGCTCCTCTCCCTCCTGCGGGCACAGACACAGCCTGTGAAGCCAGGGCTGGATCCCACAGGCCTCCTCCCTGGCCCAGTCCCACGACAGCCACACTCCCGGGCTGTGCCATGGCAGCCCCCCTGGCAGGGATGAACTTCACTCCCTTCCTGCCTGGCAAAGCTGAGCCACCCTTAGAGCCCCATTGAAATGTCCCCTCCAGGGGACAGACCCCTGTCCCAGCCGCAGGCCGTGTCCCGCCTGCTGGCCACATTTCTGAGCTGCAGAATCATGACACCACTGACAAAGAATTTGTTTCTGGATACGAATTTATTTATATGGAAAAAAATTTTTACACGGTACAAAAATTAAATTAGGTATATATTTAACGAACCACCATTATTGACCAGAATAACATCACAAGAAAAGAAATATTGAATTTAGGAATGTATATCGGAAGTACATGAAACACATGGAGGAGGCAATGGTAGTCTTAGAGCCATGATAAACATACCTGCCCTGACGCGTCTGCCGTGTGGCACTGGCATTACACATGCCTGTCACCCCACAGGAGCATCTCAGGGACGATGTCTTGGCTCATCTTGATTCCCCTCCTTCACTGAGAGCTGGACCCGAAGTTTGGTTTTGTTACCCACACCTCACCCAGCATCTGCTGGGACTGGGCCATGCTTGTCTGGGGCACAGAGACATAAACCTAGAAAGTCCTCCTGCCTCACTGCTCCAGCCTGGCCACAAACCACCCACATGTCACTTCTGACTCAGCTGGCTCCTGCATGACTAATCACAAGCAGAAACAATGCTGGGGAAGGACAGAGAAAGGGACCCTGACTCAGCAGAGGGACCACAGGCTGCTGCACGATGTCAGGAGCTAAAGATGGCTTCGCAGTGTCCCTGGGGAAGGCGCCTAACCCAGAGTGGTGCTGGTGCCACGGAAATAAAGGGAAGGTGCACGGGTTCCCTGAGGATTTGATCGAGATGGCCCTCGATATCCCACTCAACTTTCATTTTTGGTGATTTCAAAATAGCCTGTGGTTTGCCACATTAATTTTCAGGTGATGGTGGGACACGCAGATAGAAACCTACCGTGACCAATGGTAGATGTTGGACCATCCGTCCATTTGAGGCCTGTCTGTGGGACAGACCCTCCCGAGAGGGAAAGTTAGGGGCATCACCACTGAGGTTCTAGGAGTCCTTCAAAGAGATACAAGTAGAAGATGAACAGAGGTGCCAGGCCTTCGCACCAAGTGGAGGCTACAGTCAAGCTGGAGTGAGGGCAGAGCGCACAGAGGAGACGGAAAATGTTCCGCAGAGCAGGAAAGGACACGGGGGAATTTTAGGTGCAAGGAAGGAGAGAGCTGCCAACGCAAGAGGCCGAAGTCGTCAGGTGCAAAGAAGTCAAGGACAAAGCAAGTTGGCTGGGAGTGGTGATGGCAGGCCTTAGAGAGAGCACTGTCCATACGCTGTGCAGAATAACATGGCCACAAGGATCACGGGGCTGGAAAGGGGCTGACGAGACAATTTAAGGAGCCCAGCAGAGAAAGGTCTGAAAGAAGCCAGGGAGCTGGTGCCTGCCTGTGGGTACGAGGGGAGGGCACCGGGCCAGGTGGTGGGGAGGCACATGCTCTGAGGCAGGTTCAGCCTGCTGGTTCCGAGCTGTCTTCCAAGACCCCACAGACACTCCCGTTTAAGAAAGGATCACTCGGATCTCAAAAAGAGGAGCTATTACCAATGCAGCTTACTATCTGTGAAGGTTTCAATGGGATCTACACCACGAGAGGGAATTTCAGGCCGAGGTGGTGCTTCTGGTCTGACTCCACCACTGCTAAGCGGGTGCAGTCTTCGTCCTCTGACCAGGTAACTCAGCATTTACAAAACAATCAGGGTCAATGTGAAGTCATGGGAGGCACAGGGCGTCCAGTGAACCAAAGTGCACATGAGCCCAGCGTGTCCACTCGCTAGTTACAGGACCCGCCTCTCTGAGCCTCAGTTTCCTTATCCATAAAATGGGTGTCCATTCTGCCTGCTTCTCAGGTGTTTAAGAGGACAGATGAATAAATGACTTGTCCCTTGTCTATTTTGTTTGCTGCTGGATCCTCAGAGTCTAGTCCAGGCCTAGCACTTAGCAGGTGTTCCACATGCCCCCAGACAAGATCTTACACATTTTCCGGCAGCTGGGAGCCTGCCCAGCACCCCATTCTTGCCTGGAGAGCACTAGGCCAGACCCATGGGATCTTCTGGTCATTCCTAGTAGCCGGGCCCATGGGGCTGGGACACACAGGGCAGCAGGTAAGAGTGGATGCCAAAGTGGGTCAGGATCAGCCCGGGCAGCCATGGGGTCTAGAAAGACTCCTGCTACCAAAAAATCCTGGGCTCTGAACCATTTCTTTAACAAACTGCACTTCTTACAGAAGGTTCATTTGATTTTCTCATTTTTATTCTGAATTAATCAGTGATGTGAAAGCCAGTCAGAACCTCTTATCAGGAAAAAAGGAACCACAGTTACCACATAGAAATGACCCCAAAATAAAGGCAGTGGACGTTTCAGGACTGGCAAGCCTCAGCTTCCATCAGCTTGTGGAGAAAGGCACTGGGAACCCCTGACAGACAACCCCTGTGCCATCTGCAGACTTGCTGTCATTCCTCACCTTACGCCACACATTTTTCCCTCTTTTGAATTCAATTCAGTGCAACACACTCCAGAAGGAAGGGGTGGGATGCCCTGGTGCCATGCCACCTGTCCAGGTCTTGACCTGTCGAAAGTGCAGGGATCACCAGGGCAGGCTGCTGCGTACTGAGCCTGTACCTCGGACTGGCACAGGGCAAGGCGCTTGACGTCCAGGCCAGCATTCACCCCCGAGTTGTGCTTGAGGAAACCAAGTCTCCACGAGAGCCTGGGGCAGGACTTGCACCGAGGCCTGAGCGACTCCATGCCTTTTCTATCAGGCCCTGAAGCACAACTCTGTGAAAAGCTTGTTATTTTGGGCCAATATATCATTCTTCCATGATGCAGTCACAAGTCACAGGGCAAAGAGGAAGGTGATACCTTCTGCTCCGGGTCTGACTGTGTTCACACGACCAGTTATGGGGGATAACACCCCGAGAAGGGTGAGCAGGTGGCTGGCGGCCATGTCCCCTAAGGAGGCATAGCAAGGGGTTCATTCTCACATCTGTCACGGGGCCTGTTCCATTCAATATCTTTGCTGCTGGGTTGAGCAAAGGAATTTAAAACATGCTTATCAAATCTGCAAGTAGCACTGAATTAGGACACGTCGCTAATACTCTGAAAGGGAAGAATCTGATCCACAGTGACTTGGAGCAGCTGGAAAACAGTAACCAATTTAGCAGAAACAGATCTGAGCCCCAGGTTGGTTTCCTCATCTGTCAAGGAAGGGGACCAATTAGTCAAACCTTCCAGCGGGAGGTGGCAGGACTCCTAGTTAGGTGGGCTCTGAGAGGGCAGAGGTGGGCTGGACTTTTTGCTCTCTTTACTCACAACTAACTTCAAGCTATTTAACCTCTCTGAGTCTCGCTCTTCTCACCTATTCAACGGGGATAATAATATCTCACAGTGATGTTACAACAATTAAATGAGTGTATACAGGGGGGGGTTAACACGTGATAGTCACTCAAGAATTGCTAACTTCCTCTGCTCCCACAGGACATCCTGAGCAGAACTATTCACAAAAGTCCCTCCCTCCCTCTTTCTTCCTCCTCCCTCCTGTCCCCATGCAAATCTTAGCTCACGGCCCTGCATATGCAGCTGTCACTCACTGCTACAGACACACCCCAGCATCTGGCTGGTACTGCTGCAGTGAGATACACTGGGGCTCCCTGATCTTTCCAAAATGCAAAGCTGATTATGTCACTCTGCAGAGCTTAAGCCCTGGCTGAGGGGCTCCCAGGAGCCTGCGGCGGGATCAAGACAAGCCCCTCAGGCCATATGAAGGAAGGCCCCCAGGATCTGGCCAGCAGGCTTGGGTTCCTCTCCCCACTGCCTTCCCACCACCTGTGCACAAACAGGCGGCAGCAGATGCAAAATCGGGCTGCTTCCCTCCCCAGTGCCTCAGCATAGACCCTTCTTTCTGTCCCGCCTAGCTTCCCCTCAGGTTGAGCAGCAAACCCTTACTTTTTCCAGTCTCATTTCTTAATTTCCCTGCCCCTGGACCCCTTCCTCCTATCCTTCACCTAGACTGAATTCATGGATGCTTCTCCTATAGCACCTACTACGAGCACACTGCAAATGCCGGCTATTGTCCTGGCCAGGCCACAGCTCCTTGAGGGAACGGGCTGTTTCTTATTCATCATGGCACTCCCAGAGCCTAGACCAATGCACCTGGCACAAGGTAGGCACTTGAAAATAGTTGATGACTGTCACATAGTAGGTGCTCAATAAATAACTCCATACACACAGAGAGGCACACATACAAATGTACAAACCCACGCAAGTACAACCATGCACGAGTCTCCAGTGCTGCTCTGGTCATTATTACTTCAAATCAGGAACCAGGAGGACTAAAATGTACATTCTAGGCTTAACCATAATCACTTCACTTTACATGTAGGTAACTCTTTACAGCTTTCAAAGAACCTTCACATCTGGTGGCCTGTTAGATTAGGTAGCTACCATTAGCCTCTCTCAACTTCTGAGGCTATGCTTTGACCTACATTTTAACACAGCTCACTGGATGGATTATTTTAAGCCACATACAACTTCTCATTCTGATGAGCTGGGCTATGATGATAATCATCTCTCACATTTGTACCGTACATGGTAATTAACAAGGCATTTTCACATACGTTATTTCATTTTTATTCTTACACTTTACAGTAAGCAGAACGGGTATTATTTTTTTCCATTACACAGGGCGGGAAATCTGAAGCTCAGAGAAGTTATCTTAACCTGTGAAGATCAGAAAGCCAGGAAAGGAGGACTTTAGAACCAAAATTTAAATCTTTTGATTCCCAGCCCATGGGTCTTTCCACTGCAACATATTACCATACCCTCCTATGCTGTGTGCCACTGATGTGTGCACACTCACACAGTGAAGCCATGAACACGCCAGTCAGTAATGGTACACACCGGCATTCACACACACACATCCACACACACCTGTCTCAGGCGCCTCATGCCTAGACGTGGTCCTCTTCTCCCTGAGAGAGATGCATCCCACGAGGCCCTCCCCCAAAGACGGCCAGCCAGACACACATACTCCCTTCAGAACATACACCGGATGCTACTGACCCAGCATCCGTTGAGCAGATGTCTCAAGTTGGTGTTTGAGTTGAGGGGATGAACTTGCCGGATCTAGCCAGCCACTTGCCAGGGCCCCGGGGACAAGAAGCACGTACGGCCTTTGCCAACTGTCTGGCTGGCCTCCAGGGCCTGTCTCTGGTCATGCAATTCAGTGAAACGAATTGGCTTTTTGGGCAGGCAGAGCCCCGTTCTGGGCCGCCTGAGTACCAGGTCTGCAGAGCGACAGCCACAGCACCTCGTACAGCACACTGCACACATATGCACGTGCACACTCGCTCACACGCACACAGCCTGCCCAGGTCGGGCCTGCAGACAGGTGAGTGACAGGGTGTGCTGCTGGAGGATGGGCAGAGGCTGACTGTGTAAATGGCCATAATTACACGTAGTGGCACCAGGAATCACTACAGGTGCTCACAGTTCCACACAGCCCTCCAAAGCCCCCTGCTTTTTCTGATCTCAGTCACCTCTCAAAGCTCATCAGCCCTTTGTTTCAATTATGCAACAATATTCAACAAATATTCATTGACTGCCTAGTGGGTTTCCTATCACAATTATTGACGAAAGCCTCCCATCCCTCCCAAAAGGCCATGCTCCTGGAGAGCAGCTACCATCTCCTGTTGGTCCCCTCTGAGTCCCCCACAGCTCCCAGGTCCCTGCACACAGCAGGTGCTCCATAAATGCTAAGTGGTTGTAAATGGCCATGCCTGTGGGTTTTCCAAGGCTGTCGGCTATCCTCCACACCCAGGACACCCAGGACATGCTGGGGCCTCACTGCCTTCCGGAATGAGATTCCACTCAGCATACACCCAGCACGCTGCATCCCTGCCATGCTCTGTGGCCTCAGGGCCACCACCAGGCCAGGCCCAGAGGTGTACTCAGAAGCACTTATTGAGCACCTACTTGTACTGGATATAAAGATAAGCAAATAGGAAACTCAATTTAGAGAGAAAGACAACATGTAAATGAGTGTCTGGCACCGTGCTCAGGTCAGAATGGAGTGTGCCCACTCTCTGTCAGCAACCACCTCCACAGACACCCGGCCCACTCACATTCACTCCTTCAGCAGCCCACGCAGGCTCTGCACAGCCTACCACCTCCTCCTCACCCCACCAGGCACCCTTGCTTTATGGAGGGAAAGAATCCAGATAAAACTACTTCGCAGACATGTGACCTTTGCCAAGTTTCTTAACCTCTCTTAACCTCAATTCCTCATCTGTAAAATGGGATGATGACAGCTGGCACCTCTTGAGTTATTGTGAGGATTAAGTGAGTTAATTGCTGGGCAAAGGAAACTCCATTACATGCCCTTCCACACTGTGTAAATGTTAAGTGGGATGATTATAAGCAACATCCCTAATTGCCCTGTGGCTCTCTGCAGAGGCAGCTGCAGAGCGTGACCAGGTCCTGTGCCCAGTCCAGGTGCCAGAGAAGAAGGGCATCCCCCCTTCACCCCCCCATTTCCCAGTCATTCTGGGCCACCCACTGCATCTCAGTTCGCTGTCTGCCCTCTTCCCCTCCGCAGAGCTGAGCTCAGCTGTCCCCTCCCCTACCCCATGGGACTTGCCTCTTAGCAGGGATGGGCTCCATCCCCAGGAGGGTCACTTAGGACATGAGGGACTCAAGGAACCTCAGGCTCAGCTGTGGCCCCTCACCCAGGCCTCTGAAGGTAGCCACAGACCTGGCCATCAGGAGTTAGGTATCCTTGCCACTTGCCTCAGTTTCACTTCTCTTCAGTGGGTAAAGGGCGAAGAGACTTCAGGCCTGCCTGTGCCTGCAGACCCAGCGAGAAATAACCTTCCTTCCACATGCCAAGTTCTGAGCGGACTTTAAACCCACACCATTTACACTCCCATCTGCATGTTCTGTAATCTTCTCCCATGCCCTGGCAATCCTAAGGACTGCAGTGGGTCTACACAAATGTGCAGGTAGGTAGGTAGGTAGGTAAATGATTGATAGATAGATAGATAGATAGATAGACAGACAGCTAGTTAGCTATCCAAAGTAAATTATAAGACTAACTTACTACATGCCGAGTCCCTGTGCTAAGCACTGACACACACCATCTCATATAAACCTCTCACTTCCTGCTCAGAGGTCATACTGCTGGGTCACACAGCAGAGTCCAGGTTCAAACCCAGGTCTGTCTCCAGAGTCCAGCTGACCCCCACTCAAGACTGTATTGACTGCAAGGTTAAAAACTTGACATGTACTAACATCTACCTTAGAGAACCTGAAGCCGAAACTGTAGGTCCTGGTTAGCGCAGGGGTGGGCACTGTTGACATCACCATGTACTCTATACGTCCAAGCATCTAATTGGCTCCCCTGAGCTAAAAACGGATGCACCATTATTCTTAGCTGTGTTCCTGAAGAGGGAAGGGTACAGCTGCCTTTTCTGTAACTGTTTAAATGTACTAAGAGGGATGCTATTTAAACGACCCCTATAGTGACTATTATAAAGCAAAGAGCCTGCCCTAAGTGACGGCATGTGGGCATCTGAGTGCAATAAAGGCAGAATGTGCCCGAGGTAGGTAAGAGGACTGTGGGCCAGCTGAGAGCGGAGCTGGGGGCCACTCCACCCAAGATGCCCTTGGGCCTGCCTAGCAGAAGGTACCCAAGGGAAATCGGTGCTCACCGGGCCTGTGGGTTGGACCTAGGTGAGGAGACAGGGGCCCTGGCCACAGCGCTGACCCTAAATGGGCGCATGCACGCACACACACAGACACAAACACACAGCCACTTGCTGTTCCCCACACCACCCCCTGCAGTTTCTACCACCCCGCAGGCAAGCTATTGGGTAGGCATGGCTTACCCACGCTTGTATCTTCCTGTCCCCTTTCCTTCACTAGGTCCTCTAGGAATGTTAATTGAGTTCATTCAACAGACTTGTGGAGCCCTACTATGTGCTAGGTACCAGAAAAGGTACCTAAGTCTGAAGAAAGAAAGGGAGGAAGGTTGGAAGGAAGAGAAAGAAAGAGAAGCAATGCGTGCAGAGAAGAAGGCAGGGAGGAAGGGAGAGAGGGAAAGAGGGAGGGAAGAATGGTAAGAAGCAATGTGTCTTCACTGAAGAGTATGTATCTGGTGTGTGTACGTGTGCGCATGTGAGCCCACAGTCATGCATGCTGGCCTGTGTGTGTGAGTCATTGCTGTAGATGAAGTGCCCCCACCATCCACCCCAGGGCAAGATCACTGTTACACAGAGAAAAGCATTCTCTGACCACCCCAACTTTCAGTCTAAACACATGTACTTGAACCTGCAGCAAAAGAAACGTGGGTGGGACTATGGAGCACCACAGCTGGGAGGCACCGTTCGCTCTATCCCCCTTCACGCAGGAGGCAGCCGGAAAAGCACAGAAGCCCACTGTACAGGCTGCCTGGGTTCTAATCCCAGCACCAACACCTACCAGCTGTGTGATTTTAGGTAAGTGACCTAACCTCTCTGAGCATCCGTTTAAGTCTTTAACAGGATACAGTGATAAAAATAATAGCGCCTACTTTATGGAGCAATCGTAAGAATGAAATAAGAGAATGCAAGTACAGAGCTTACAAGAGCACCTGGCAGATAGTCAGCACTCAGTGCATCGTGAATGTTATGTTTCTGGGGCCAGAAAAAATTGGGGAGCAGCAAGATCAGGGGCCCAGCCAGGCGCTTGGATTCCTGTGGCCAGTCACTGGTTCACACTGGGGATCTGAGGAGGTCCTTCCAGCCCCAAGGCTTGGAATGCTCTTGGTCCTCTTTCCTGCTCCCTCTGCCCGTCTCGCTCCCCTCCACGCACGGCCTAGCACCCAACCTCCATGATTCCTTCTAAGCCAGAACCGAGGCTCCTGGCCTCTCTGCTGCTAACCTCCCATCCATCTCCCATAGGGCCAGCTCCCCTTCCTTCTGCTGTGGCCACATGTGCCCAGTTGATCCACCCTGGCCAGAGCACCTGGAGCTCAGGCCCCCAAAGCCTGCCTCCTCCAAGCTTCTCCAAGAAGCCCCTCCCTGCCCAGCATATGGATGGGGGAGGTTGCAGGGAGAAGGGATGCTGGGCAGGTGCTAAAAGGACACCACCTACACAGCCCTCTCTGAGCGTGCCCACCCGCAGCGCTGCTGCCTCAGCCCATCACCCGCAGCGCTGCGCCCTGCTGACCTGATTCTGGGTCCTGGGATTGCTCTCCTGTGGAACAGTTCTACTCACTCTCCTTTTCCTTTCTATCCTACCCACAAAATATTTCCTGAGCACCTATTCTGCGCTTGTCAAGCCCTGGGGTCAGCAGTAGGGCTGGGTATTATCCTCACCAGTACTTCTCAAATCCCCTAGAGGGCTGGTTACAAGGATTGCTGGGCCCCAACCCCAGAGCCTCTGATTCAGCAGGTCTGGGGCATTTGCATTTCTAACTTTCCCAGGTGTTGCTGGTGCTGTTGGTTTAGGAATCACATTTTTTATTATTATAAAAGTTTCAAATCGGAGGGTGGGGGTGAGTGGGAGGGCAGTGGATGGGGGGAGGGGGATTGTTACTTTGTGAGGGGTGAAAAGGATAACTATTGCATTGTTTTGTACACCTGAAACTAATAATAACAATAAATAAATGTTTCAAGTGTACATTATAATTTGACATCTGTATACATTGCCAAGTGATCACCCCCAAAAGTCTAGTTGCTATGTATCACCATGCAATTGACCCCCATGCCCCCTTTCGCCCACCCCCAACCCCTTTACCCTCTGATAACCGCCGATCTGTTTTCTGAGTTTATTTTTGTTTGTTCCGTTTTTTTGTTTTTAGATTCCACATGAGTGAAATCATACGGTATCTGTCTTTCTCTTTCTGACTTATTTCACTTAGTTTTATACCCCCATGTACCCCTACGTTCACTGCAGCTTTCAGCACAACAGCCATGATACAGAAACAACATAAGTGTCCATCAATGGATGATTGGATAGGGATCATATTCTGAGAACCACTAGTCCATCACAAACTGTAATTCAAGGCAAACTAAAGCAAGGGCTTTGATGAGAGGAGAGAAAATTAGGGAAAGGGCAGAGCAGGCCTAGGAAGCAGCACAAACAAAGGCCTGGCAGCTCCAGGAAGTACTGGAGTGAAAGGTGCATGGAGGCGGGGCAGGAGGGTGGCTGGAAGGGCACGTGGGGCCAGTTGGTGGCCACACCCCTTCCCTCTGGCTCCCCAAGCAGTTCCTTTGTGCCAGGTACCCCTGGCAACTCTGCCAAGCTCCTTGGACTCTAGCCCGAGCCCATCACCCCCCTCTGCAGGGACACGGCACCTCTGCCCCAGGCCTGGCTTTCACAGGCTGTTGTGGGTGACTGTCAGCGTCTCTACCCGCCCTCCCTGGGCGAGCTGCGGGAGCCAGCCCAGAGGTGCCAGGGAGATTTGCCAGGTGAGCAGGCATGTGTGTTGTGGGCGTGGATAGCCGGGGAGGAGCACCCGGCTTGCCCCAGCCCCTGTCTACCAGCTCACTCTATCTGCACCAGGATCTGGGGCTGGGTATGTGTTTGTTGCCGCTTGAGCCAGAGCAGTTACTATGGGTAGATAATAATAGCAATCGTAATCCCTTATAATTGGACCAGACTTTGCTATCTGCAGGGCGCTTCCATGCCCATGACCTCATCTGACTTCCACAACCACCCTGTAGAACAGGCACAGCTAGAATTACTATCCCCGTTTCACAGCTGAGCAAACGCAAGCCCAGATGGCCTGAAGTCACATCTCCTGTATGTGGCATACTCGGGCCTGGGACCTGGGACTTCTAGCTCTTTGTTCAGTCCCCTTTCTCTATTCTGAACTGTCATAAATGAGCGCCCGATCTGCTGCTCTCCACAGGAGGGGCCAGCAGCTCTGCTCCCCAGGGCAGCACAGTCCAGTAACAGGAGGAGTCTGGCCTGGCTGTGCCCACCTTCCCCACCTGTGGGAGGCAGCCGACCACCAAGTACATGGACACAAAACTGTATAAGCACCAGCTAGGACACTGGACCGGGGAAAGAGGGTCAGGGTTGCCTAATCCAATAGAGGAGCAAAGCCAGGGTCAAGAAGGAGAAGGAATTGTCTGTGGCCACAGCTGCCACTAGAGAACACAGGTGGACATAGATGGTCCCAACTCTATGGTGGCACAGGTGGCCATAGCTGGTCCTGACTCTACAGGGGCTGGCTCTAGATATGCTGCTGCCTGATTCCTGGGCAGGAGTAGCCCAGAAGACCCGTGGGATAACCTGGACTACCTGTTGTTGTTTGTTTTTCATGGGGTCCGAAAGATAAAAAAGGCCAGTAGCCCCTAGGAGCCCTACCCAGCGGGCCGCAGCATGTACTTTCTCGCTCACTTGCTGGGTGTACACCTGTCCATGACACTCAGCAGGATTCCGGGCTGGGAAGGCAGGTGTCTGGGCTTCGTGCACATGTGCATGTGTGTGCGTGCATGAGTGAGTGCATGTGTGTGCGCATGTGCACATGCGTGTCCATAACAGGACCCACATAGGCGGGGCGGTCAGAAAGGCTCTGATCCAGGAGGAGAGACCAGGCTCCCATCTGGACCCACCACTGAGTCACTGGGATCAGCTTCCTCATCTGTAAACCAGGGCCATCTGTCCTTGCCCCACTTGTTTCAAGGGTTGTCCCCAAAGACCAAATGGATAGAAACCACCCAGGAAATAGAAACTCTCTAAGAATGAGCGAGCTCAGGAAGGAGCTGAGCACGTGTGAGGGAGGGCGAGTGGGGAGCAGGTGTGGGAGCTGACCCTGACCCTGATGGCTGGCCAGCAGAGCTGACACCGATCAGGGTGCTCAGGGCCCCACACTTGGTACCAGGTGTCCACTCTTGTTCCAGAAAACTAAACTGTACCCCATGAAACCCCCTGCTACCACCAAGCATCACACCACCCCTCACCCCTGCTCAGGGAAAGGGGAACAGGCAGAGGAAACTGTGGAGACCAGGGCATGACAGACAGGACACCACAGGTAGGCCCATAGCTGGCACAGTTTCCCGGGAAGGGTGGCCGCAGGGTTTACTATCCTGCTGACAGGGGGAAACAGAGCCCAAGTGCTGAGGGTTCGAGGTGGCTTTGCACAGAGGCGGACACAACTTGGTGAGGTCCCACGGCAGCCTGTCAGGACCTAGCAGAGACTCTCCACCCATCCGCTATGATCTCCTCTAACTGGTTTAGACTGATCCTGGATCTCAGCAGAAGGGTGAAGAGGTCACCTCTCATGGGGCTCTGAAAATAAGGAAGTCACTAGCTCCACGAGCAGAAGTGACACTTGCTCAGCAGCTGGGGTGGAGGTGGAGGACGGGAAATCGCCGTCTCCACGATCACTGATGTCACCCTGAGCACACAGCACACCACAGTCCTGTGCCTGACCATCTGTGCAGGAGGGGAAGCCCTCACGCAGCTCATGTCTACCAAGCCCCCCTGAACTTGGCTTTGGCCTCCCAGAAGCTACTGAACACCCTGGGGAACACAGAGGCAGCTACAACAGGTAAAGTGACTCACCTGAGGACACCGCTAGTAAGAGGTCAATCCAAAAAGGAACCTAGGTCTGGGGACTGCAAGGCCAACCCAACAACTGCACAGACCTAGGGTCTGAAACTCTGCTCCAACACCCCCAGGGGGTGGCGGTGGGGGGGAGTTTGGGTCCTGGAGCCTGACTACCTGGCTCAAATTCCTGCGAGGATCTGAGTTCTCCAAGCCTCAGTTTCCTCATTGCCAAAATGGGGCTATTTGTGCTCCCCATGCTCCGTGTGAGGACTGAGCAGCAGGGTCCAGCACTCAGCACATCGGAGCTGTCATGGCTTGGGGATGGCCCTCCCCATCCCTGGGCTCCCTAGAAGGTTCCCAGCAGAGCCAGCTGCTCACCTTGCGGTCCTCCTCCCGCTCTGGAGCGGAGCTGCTGGTGTCCCCGGGGCCGCTGGAGGGCATTGCGGGCAGCTGGGTGGTGGGAGGCAGGCTGGGGCTGCACGGGGCTGAGGGGCTGCTTGGCTTTGGGGAAGGAATTATCGTGGTCTTTGTAAGCAAGAGTTAAAACTTAGACATAGATCCGGGTGCTGAGTGGAAAGTCCGGTGAAACTCTGCCTCAGGCTGCCTGTGGGTTTGGGCTTCTGATGGCTCCACCTGTGAGGGAAGAGAAGAGGGGTCAGCAGGGCAGGGCACCCCCAATCCAGGCCCCACCTGATCCCCCAGCCTTCCCCTGGGCTAGTTCCTCAGCCCCAGGTCCTGCTGGCCTGTTTCCCCGACCTCTGCTCTCTTCCCAGCCTCACCAGCAGCTCAGGCCCTCTGAGCACTCCAGAGAGTGTGGGAAACCGAGGCAGGCTCAGCCGCACGGCACAGCCTGGCTTCCCTCAGGGCCACCTCCTGCCTCTGAGGCTTCCACGTTGCTGTGGCACAGTGGGCGCCACTTCTGGGACTTCCAGCTGCCTCCCGCCTCGCCTCCTCCCTTCTCTTCATTCACGGCTGTTCTTTCCTTTGAAAGCTTCCCGCACCCTCCCTCCCACCCCAACCACCCCTGGGAAACCCCAGCAGTCCCAGCCCAGCTACATTTTCCTTCTAATCTGTACTCCCCACATGCCCCCACCCCCACACCGCTCCCCCCCAAAGTGGAGGAAGTGATCGGCTGTCACAGGATGTAGTGAAATGAATGTCACCTCACTTTAGGACCAGCGCCTGGGCCCAGAGAAAGCTGAGGTTAAACTCAGGCTGCGGCCAGGCTGAAGGCCTAGGTTTGTAGTGCTGTCAGGAGAGGACACCCCGGTGGGAGAGGCCACAGCCATGGCCACGCAAGGGAGGATGGGAGGCCCCTGTCTCGCCCACCCCATGAACCGGCCCCATTCGCCTTCAAAAACTGGTAGGCTTGAGGGGGCCCTCCAAACCCACACAGCTGAAGTTTAGGGGATTTTCATCCTCCCTGCCTCAGGTGTGGGCCTCAAGCCAGTGAAATAACACAGCCCTTGCCATAGGCCTCAGCTGGGGGTTGGGGTGCCTCAGCTTCAACCCTTTTCACTCAGAGACCGAGTTCTCCTGCACCCCGCCCCCCAGAAGGAGACTCGGGCCAAGCCCCTGCCTCCAGGGCGCCAGCCAGGGCTGGGAGGGGATTGGCAGGAGGAGGAAAGTGGGAGGCAGGCTGGATCTGGGCCCACCCACACCCTTCCCCTTCCAGTTCCTGGTTCTGCTTCCCCCGGCTGCCCCTCCCTCTAGGGCTTCTTCTCTCATCCTTCTCCAGCCAGGCTCCCTGGAAAACCAGGAAGTGGAGAAAGCACAGACTTGGGTCTCCCAGGGGAACAGCCTCCTCCCCAGGGATGGGCGCTGGGCTGGGAGGCAGGTGCCCAGTCCCGGCTCTGCTCCAGGTGCAGACGGGTAAGCTGGAGCTGGGAGTAACCTCCTTAGGACCAGGAGCAGCCCTGTCATTTAAAACCCAGATAGGCTGCAGGTGCTCCATGCCCCACAGGCGAGCCCTAAGGAAACCCCAGGTGTGCTGCACAGGACTATGCTTAGAACCACATTAGGCTCAATGAATGTCTGCTGCTTAATATAAGCAGGTGAGATGGCGATAGAGACAATAGTGCCACGTGTCAGACACTGTACTAAGCACATGACAGTCGTTCCTCCTGTGGGCAGCTTCTAGTATCCTTACTGTCCCTAGTTTACAGTTGTATCTAAGGCTCAGAAAGGTTAGGATTTGTCCACATTGCAATGTCAAATCAGAGGCTTGCCCCCAGATCTCTCTGACTCTAAAGCTCTGAGGGAGTCTCCCCAAAGCTCTGTCCCCCAACTTACACCACTCCACAGAAACAACTCAAGAGCCCACTAGAGAACTGGTTCAACCCAGAACTCCACAAGGCTTCCATCCATTATCAGTCAGCAATTCCCCCTCAAACCCACTCCCTGTTTTTAGCACAAACATCCCCAAGAACCCCCACATCAACACCTTCTAAAGGACATGGAAGCTAAGAGAGGCAGAGTCTGGTTAGAAAGAACACTGAACCCAGAGCCAACAGTAGGTTCTAGTCTTGATTGGGGCTTCTCTGGACCTCAGTTTCCTCAGCCATTAAATGGGAGAGTTGGACTTGATGATCTAGCTACAAGACATCTTCTACCTTGGTCCTGCCGAGCTGTTGGAGGCCCCCAAGAGCAAACAGGAAGAGCAGACAAGGCTGGGACGTCTTCAGGAGCCCCCAAGAGCCCCAGATGGAATCTGTGGAGACACAGGCACAAAGTAAGAGGCCAATAATGCTGCCTAGAAACATCCAGGGGACTTCTGTGAGAAAAAACAAACGAACACTTTCAGAGGACCTCTCGTTGCCAGTGAGAAAAAGAAGGAAGCAGGAGGGAGAAGCAGAACATTACAAGGCATTGACCCTGACAGCAGACACCCCAGAAAGGAAAGGAAGTGTTCTTTCCTCCTCCGCTCCCTCCAGATAACTCCTGATATCTGAGCTGCATACACTGTCCTCATAGCAAATGCAGCTGGCGTGGGCCAGTCTTTAAGTTCCTTTGTGTTACTCACTGGAAAAGACCTGTCAGTCAGTGTCCCTCCAAATCACCCAGCATCATCTAAAACCATGCAGCATATGGCCAGGCAGGCCATGCGCTGCACAACTCCAGGGGCCACTGTGATGGCCAAGGTCCAGGCCTCGACACAACGCTTGCCGCTTGCCCTTAAAAGCTGCCTTCTCTCAAGCAGCTCTGCCAAGGGGCGTGTCCTGCTCCCAGGCCCACAGTCCCAACACAGAGACATGTGTCCACCATGACAGTTCTTGGCCCACCACCGCCCTGCTGCTCCTGGCACTGAAGCCTCCTCCGCACCCATGCCAAAGGCTGTACCACAGAAACCACCACCAAAGAAAGCTCCTTGCCAAGACCCAACCACCATGACAGACAGCTTTGATTTCCTCCTTTATATTTCTAATGTCCACAATCGCCGTGAATAATGTTTATAACAACTTTACAAAAAAATTTTTAAGGAATCCCATCACGAAAATGTTTTGGTAGCACAGTGGACATGGTCACCATCATCACTATGTCAGTGACAAAACTGTTGTGGAAAAAGAATTGGGATTTTGAATATATGGATCAATTTCACTACCTTCTCAAGCCAACTCAGTACAAAGATTTAAAAACAAACAAAGTCATAGATGGGGCTGAACAGAGAGGAGATACCAGCAACAAAATGTGTGACAGCCAAATTTCAGAAAGTACATGAAAACGAATTTATAACAGAGTCCCTAAAAGACACTTGACATGATAGTACCAGGTGTCCTGGGACCAAGGGTAAAGAGGACATGTGTCAAAAGGACAGAATGAAAGAACTAAAACCCCTAGATTCACCTCCCCCAGAAGTCTGAAGGTTTATTCTATGGAGAGCACAAGGGTCTTTGCGCAAAGAATCAGCTAGCACAGTTGAGAGCAAAGGTAATATACCAAAGCCAAGATAAAGGTTATTATAAATGTGACATTGTGTTCTGCCAGCTATCCCCATGCTGGGCTCCTAGAACACTGGCAGCCAGACCCTTATCTTCTTCTGTGGAGAATCTAATCAGTCCAAGAGGAAAGGCCTAACGATACAGATACTGACACCAGAACCCAAATGGCGTCCAAATGGCTTATTTAGTATCTGTAAGTCAACAAGCTCCACCATCATGCTCATATCTTCCGATCAGCTTTTTAGTCCCCTGTTCTTAATCTTGAAAGGACAACCAAGGACCACTAGTTATCTGAAAGAAGCCTCTAACTTGGAAGATAGAGACCAGAACAAATAAACCAGAACCAAACCAAACCAAAACACAACTTAAAGGCAACAGAATTTATGCACAGAGAAGATAGTACATTCATGAAACAAGAATGTGATGCTATTAAAAAAGAACATTCAGAGAATAAAAAAGAATGTCTAGAAGTAAAAATTATGCTAGCAGAAATGCAAAAATCTACAGAAGGGATATATTAAAAAGAAAAAATAGAGGGGTGACCAGTTAGCTCAGTTGGTTAGAGCATCATGCTGATAATACCAGGGTTACTGGTTTGATCCCCGCATGGGCCACTGTGAGCTGTGCCCTCCCGAAAAGAGTCAACTATGCCATTGTGGCATGAAAGCAATGTGTAACCAATGACCATGGCTGTTCCCCAATAAAATTTTTTAAAAAGAAAGAAAAGAAAATAGGAGAGGATGAAAAAGAAAATGGTCCAGAAGTTTCCATATCTGAAAAATAGGCAGTACAGAAAGAAAGAAAAAAAAAACAGAGGGGAGAAAATTACCAATAAAATAATTCAAGAGAATTTCACAGAATTGAAAAACATGAGGTGCCTGATTGAAAAGGCCCACTGACTGTCCCGCACAATGGATGAAAACAGACCCACACCAAAGCACATCCTTGTGAAATTTCAGAACACTGGGACACAGAGAAGATCCTACAAATTTCTAGAGAGGGAGAAAAAAATGACACATAAAGGTTCAGGAATCAGAATGGCTTCAGACTGCTCAATGTTAATATTAAAAGCAAGAAGACAAAAGACCAATACCCTTGAAATTCTCCAATTAGAATTCTTTACCAAGCCTAATTATAATTTAAGTGTGAGAGTAGAATAGATTTTCAGACACTCCTTTCTCATGAAGCATGGGAAGGTGTCCTCTAAGACACAGGAGAAAAGGGAAGGAACTCTCCAGAATTAGAATGAAAAGAGGCCAGATGAAGCCAGACAGGAACACTGTTCAGATCTAAGCCGTGTGGCTGAAACTCAGGTATGCCGAATGCTGTCATCACCATGCCCTCTACCATGGAACCACCTTTTTAATCTGAAAAACCACAGGTGTTCACTCACTGTACTCTGCTGTCTGAACTCAGGAACTGAATGGATTTGGATATTGACAGGTATCTGTCCTGGGTGATGTGTTCCAAATGGGGGAGTAAACCAAGCAAGATGAAGACATGAGATCTAGAAAACAGGAACTCCAACCAGAAGAGAAGCGAAGGGAACGCCAAGGAAGTCACAGAATGGCAGCTACAGTGTGCCACGTACAGAGAGCGAGAGAATGGACACCTCAAAAATGGAACTGAAACATATAGTACTTGACATGACTGCCCTAGTGGAAAGCCATACTGACAGCTATTAGAAGGTGTAGCAGGAATTAGCAAAAGGTACAAAGATATTATAATAAGGCAGATGGAAACACAAAGTAATTATTAACTTTAGGGAAAACGAAAGGAAACTATTGTAGTACACTATAAGACTCAGCTGTGGATAATAGTTGCAGTAGTTAATTTAACAAATATGTGTATATATACACATGTATGTATGTATATACACATATATATGTAGTATACATATATACTACATAGTATATTAATTTCCCATTTGCTGTTCTTACAAATTACCATAACATTAATTGCATAAAACAACACAAATTTGTCATCTTGCAGTTCTGGAAGTCAGAAGTCCACAATGGCGCTACTCACAGGGTTAAAATCAAGGTGTTGGTAGGTCTGCATTCTTTTCTGGAGGTTCTGGGGAGAATCCATTGTCTTGACTCTTTCAGCTTCTGGAAGCTGCTCACACTCCTTGGCTCATGGCCACCTTCCATCCCGAAAGCCAGCAATGGCCAGTCTTTCTCCCATTGACTTACTCTCTGCTTCCCTCACATCTCCTTCTCTGACTCTCCTGCCTGTCCTTCACTTCTAAGGATCCTTGTGATGACACTGGGCCCACCCAGATCATCCAGGATCATCTCCCAACTCAAGATCCTTAACTTAATCACACATGCAAAGTCCCTTTTGTCACATAAGGTAACATATCCACAGGTTCAGGGGATTAGAATGTGGCTCTCTTTGGGGGGGGGGCGGAAATTATAATGTCAACGACATACATACATATACATATGTTAATATATGCATAAAACATTTTTGAAAGAACGCTGGTAGAGTACTATGAATAGTATGCCTACAAGAACTATTTAGGGGAATGGCTGGAGAGCAGAAAGTCTGGCCATGTAAGAGAGCTAAATTCTTATTTACTAAATAGGAAATGGAAGGAAAATGTCTAAAATGGAAAAACAACGTCAAAAAATATGCAAATAAAGACTCAGAAATATGAGTGTAAAATTGCTAGAAAAAAATAGCTGAAAATGGTTGCCCCTGAGAAGAGGAAGAGGGTGGGAGCAGGCAAGGAACAACTGCAATTGGTGAAGACATATTAATACTGTTTGACTTCTTAAATTACATGCATGTACTACGGTGAGGAAACAAAAAATAATTTTTAAAAAGGGAGAGAATGGGGATGAGCATGAGGGCTTACACCCAAATGCAACCGTTGGTTGGGTTTGGCCTCCATCCTCCTTGTAAGAGTGCAGCCAAGGCCCTTCCACCTCTGTTGCTTTACAAAACCATCACATCCCACAGAATAACCATTATCAGCTCCTCACACCCACATAGAGTTCCGTCACCAGCTATAAAAGTGGTACCTCCCCCCACTCCACCCCTCACGAGTCGTCAATTCTCACAATACGTCATTTCCACCAAATCCAGCCCATTCACAGCCTGAGGCACCTTCCTCACAGCCCTCCCAAACTGCACCTGTGCCTGCCGTTGCCGCCTACATCCCTAACCATGATCCTGGCTCACGCATTAGCCCAACTCACACCAAAGGCCCACAGTCCAACCACTTCCTGGAGCCTCCAGACCGTCCCAGCGGTGTCAGCTCCCACCCTCTTCACCACACTGTCCCTAGCACCATTCCCACCTTCCTGACCAACGCTAACACCATCAGCATCCCCTGAGCTGATCACCCCAAGTCTCACCTCCAAGCTTGCTCCAATCAGCACCAACTAGATTGTCACCGCACAGTCTTGCCTCAGCAAGGGCCTGCAGAGAATTATCCTTTCCCAGAAACAAAACCATACTTGCCCACAAACCTGAATCCTTGCTCCATCAAAAACAGTCCTAACGTTATTACCATTGAGAGCCATTTCTGCTCCATCACAAGCCCTCTACCTGAATTGCTGAATAGCACAGGTCCTTCTTCTTCCCTCTCTCTGAAGACTCCTTTTCTCATAGTGGACTTGGCTTGGTTAAGTCTATTTAGTTACCTTCCCCTCGTTCCCAGGGTGGGTTTGGTTGTTTGTGCTGATCGCACCCTGCACCCTAGTCACCGGGTGAGCATGTGACCGGGCAGGGCCAATCAGAGGCCTCCCAGGTACATTTGGGTGCAATGGAAAGATGCTAATACCCGTAGGATGTGAGTCAGGAGCTGCTAGCGCCGCTGGGCCGAGAGCGCCTGAGAACAAAGGGATGAAGATAGAGGGATGGAACACTCAAGTCATTTTCTGGGCCCCTGAATCCAGCTGCACCTAGAGGCCAGGCATTTGTGAATCTCCAGTGAGTGAGTCTGTGCCTTGCGGCTGGCCTGACTCATATGCTAATCTCAGCCTCCTCCCCGGGAGGCTGACTATGTGGGTTCACATCCCAGCCTTACTACTTATCAGCTGTGTGACCTGAGGCAAAACTGGGCCTCAGTTTTCTCAGATGTAAAACGGGGAAATAATAACAGCCACTTCATAGGGCTGTTGTAAGAATTAAAATGAAAGGCATTGAAAATGCTTAGACGAGTGCCTGGCACAAACACACTCCGTACGTTTTAACAATTAGTAGTTCTGACTAATCCAGCCCACAGTTTTCTCTCCTTCCGTGAAGTCCCTGGAGTGCCCGTGAGTGCACATCATCCCAACAGGAGGTCGTCTTTAGTAAGCTACTGTGACGTGACAGGCCTATGAATAGAGCTTTACAATTCCAACATCTTGTTCACCCCCACGCCTCACTCCAACCCTTTGAAGTGGGTACTATTTTTTATTCCCATTTTCCAGATGAGAAAAATGAAGTCGAGAGAGGTTAACCAAGCTGCCCAAGGTCGTCCAGTTAGTAAGTGGTGGAGCCAGACACAAACCCAGGTCTGTTCCTCCCTGGAGCCCCCGGTTTTCCACTCCATCATGATCTCTTACAATCAGCACATGACTGTTGCAGCCATATTAACTTTGGTCACGAACTGGTCAGAAAACACAGTTTCTAGTTAGTCTCCCTTTCCTGGTGAGGCCTGTCTGCCATGGGGTCGAGGTGGGGCTAGGCACACAACCTTCTGACTGGGGACCTGCCCAATGTGGGAGTCATTCATTCATTCATTCATTCATTCAGCTCTTTACTGAGCACCTACTATGTGCCAGACACTGCACTGAGGGACATGTGTTGTTTCCTTTCATCCTCATAACAATCCTATGAAGTCTATGAAGTCGGTTTTATAAAGGAGAAACAGAGGCTTCGAGAGGTTTATTACCTTCCCAAGAAAGCCCAAGGGCAAGATGACGAACCCAGGTCTGTCTAACTCACTTGGCAACACTCTGTTACAGGTAAGCAGGCTAAGCACAGACCCCAGATCAGCTATCTGTGCCCCTGATGTGACACCAGCCCCTAGATTACAGACTCATGCCTGAATTTTCTATTTGAGCTTGGGAGGAGGTGCAAATGAGCCCTGTGGGTGACAGAAGGCAGAGGAGTATCTTGCGCCCCACGTCACTTAGTCATCTTTCAGGGTGGTGAGAAGTTCCAGGCCAGCAAAGCGGAGGGGAGATATCAGGGCCCCCTAGACAGAGATGTCTATCTGCCACAGCCTCTCTCGGTCACAAGACTGGGGCTGGCTGAGGAGGAGGAAGAGGTCCCAGCGCCACTTTCTGTTGGCTCATTCTCTCACCATGCATGAGATGCACATCATCATACCATTACTCTGACTTTCAGAAACATCCCTCCCACCCAAAGCACCAGCTGCCTGTGGAACACCCAAAGACAGTGGTGACAGGCCAACCATCCTGCCATTCTGTTCCTCACTTCAAAGCCCATCTGCCTGGCTCTGGAGGCACAGCAAGACAACTTGTGGCTCTTCCACCACCGTCCAGGCCAGGGCACCGCCAATGTCAGCATTTACGATCACACCAAACCTGCTGCCACGATGGTGGCCACGCTGGCAGAGATGAGTTGAATCAGACTCATACTAATGGTTACCATGACACAGCCCCCAAAGCAGGGAGGGGGGCAAAAAAAAAGGTTGATGCCCAAAATAGACACCGGAAAGGAGCTGAAGATGTTCTTCTTAAGAGCCAAAATGAGCCAATATAGGCCTCCATGAAGGAGCGTGCGTTTCTGAGAGCGGCGAGTCAGGACAGGCCCTGTCGTGTGTGCTGTGGCAGTCAGATGGGCTTCCCACATCTTAGGGGTCAGGGGCACAGGACGGCCAGGCTGACAGTCCAGGTGAGAATCAGCCACGTGGGCCTGGGCGAGGCTTGCTATCTGGGGCACCATGAGCATGGTTCTGAGTCTGTCCTTCCTCAGAGGTGGCCCATGGTCCACACCTGTGTGTTTCTAATGCTTTTCCAGCATTCTCTAAAGAATGGGCCACACCTGCCAGCTCCAGAGCCTCTTCACTTACTCTCCCCTTGACCCCTGCATCTGGTCCCCACCCCATCCCATATCTCTGAACTGTCTAGGGGTGCTGACTGTGGTAATCCTCAAAGGGGACACCACAGTGGTTCCACCGGAAGATAAGCATCCACCTGGCTTTTTTGGACCTCTTATGCCATTGAGCCAACAGACAAAAAAAGGAGTTACTCCACTGGCTGTCTCCTAGTTCCCAACGAGAAATTGGGTTGCCAGTACATACTAGAGGCAAGGAAGACTGCCTGGAACCCACGGGATTCTCTCAGGTACCTCTTAGAACTTCCACGCCCCAAATAGTAAGGGTTAATAAAAAACTACCGCAACCAAAAAAAAACGCAGGACAACCGAGGATTCAGATCCTTTGAGCATCAAGGTTTGGGTCCCTCCACCAGCACAAAAAGCCTGGCCTGCCAAGGTTCCAGCTGAGTACAGAGGAAGTATAGGATGGCTAATGGGAGAAGGAAGCCGATACCAAATGCGGCCTTGCGAACAAAAATAGAAATGAGAACTGTAGTAGTTTTGCATATTTTCTATTTACTTGATATATATGTGTGTTTATGTGTACATGGTAGCCATTTTCTTTTTCCTCCTTCTTCCCATTATTTTATATACAAGTTGTTGGACGTTTATAATTGAGTCTTTAGGGAACAGAATATGTGATAGGACTGTGACTGAATTTGAGAAATCATTCATGTAGACAAGTGATTCATCCAAAGATTGTTGGGACTCCTCATTTGGGGAAAAGTAAGTACAAAAAAAAAAAAAAGTATCCTTCCGTAGGAAGGAAAGCTGCGTCTTGAGCTTTTGTTGTTGGAGGAGAGCTCCAATGTGTGCAAAGGGTGCAAATGGAAGCAGTGGGGCCAAAGCAGGAGGCTGTGCCAGTTCACTGATTCGCCCTTCACTGCCTGCTCTGTGAAAACGGAGCTAGGCCCTTTACGTCATGCTCCTTTGCCAGCTGGCACACGAAGCTGTCAGTAGAGGACAGCAGAGGCACCTTGAAGGAGGAGGAGGTGTCTTTCCTAGTCCCATTGTGCTCACTCGGAGAGTTCCCGCCCTGCAGACAACTTCTCCAGCAGCCAGGTCCTGCTGCCCCTGTGGCGTCCCCAGTGCCCGGTCCTGTCCTGTCACAGCTTCTCCAGCGCCTGGCTCTCCCAGTGCATGACAGTCAGCAAAAGCCAGCAGTTTCACCCAACACTCCCTTTGGGTAGTTGAGGGGCAGTGTGCCTCCAGCAAGACACTTCCTCGTGAACGACTCTCCTTGGGACCCAAAAGGGTGGACTTCCAGTGAGTTCCAGAGGGCGGGTTTCCAGCAAGTTCTGCCAACATGGCACCACAGTGACTTCTCTGTCATTCGGGGAGCCATGGCTGTGCCCTCTCCATCAAGATCAGTATCTCAGCCCTGGGGGAACCTCTTCTTTGGGCGCGCCATGGCAACCCTTGGCGTAGTGGTTGTTCTCGTATATGCTATTTCTATAGTCTTTGCAGTTCTTTTTATTTCTTACTAGCCAATCTCTCATTACGCCAACCGCCTGTTATAGTTAATAAGTCTTTTTATTAAACCTTTCCTGTTCAGATCACTATGTGGTTTCTGTCCCCTGAATGGACCCTGACTGAGACAGTCACCTGCAGCTTCAAAGAACCTTTTTCCATCCTTAAGGTCCTTGAGCTCAATTCAGCATCCTCGCCAGCTAATCATTGCCTGCTTCAAGCACTCACTCAGCAATCATTTATCGAGTGCCACAGCCAAGCCGGGCACTGGGGTGAACAAGAGACCGCTGCTTCTGGAAGTTCCCAAGCAAGCGGAGTCTCTGCCTCTCTCCCGTCCATGACTCCACTTGGCTCCATGCTCTTGGTTCGCTCCCACCCCTCGGGCTCCTCTGCTCCGTCTCCTGGGCCAGCTGGCCTCTTGCTCCCACGACTGCACAGTGGGTACCCCTCCCGGGCCATACTCTGCCTTCAGCTGTACTCTAAATTCTCCTTTGTTGAGATACCTGGGCTTAAATTAATGCAGACCTCCTACTACAGGGCCTCCATCTTCATTTTCCGGTCATCCCCACCTAGATGACTTGCAGTCACCTAAAATCCTCCTCTTCCAGAACCAGATGCCTCATGTTTCCTCTGGCTTCTCTCTCTCTGTGGAAGTGGCACCACCTTCCCCTCAGCTGCCAAAGCCCCAAAACCCTGGAAGGCACTGAGGTTCCACCCCCTCAGTCCCCACACTCCATCAGACACCTGATCTTTGGGCCTCTCCTCTCCCTGTTCCCTCCAGGCCCTTTGCACCACAGGGCTAAACCTTGGCGGTTATTCCGTAATGGGCCTTCCTGACTCTGGTGTATCTACCTCCCACCCAAGCCTCTCAGCAAATATTTTGCACACATGGCTTCCTCAATCAAAACCTATGACGCCTGATGAAATATTCTAAGATTGATTGTGGTGACAGTTACACAACTTCGTGAATGTACTAAAAATCACTGAATTGTACTCTTTAAATGGGTGAATTGTATGGTATGTGAATTATATTTCAATAAAACTGTTATGTTAAAAAATCCTATGATGCCAATGATTTTCACACATGGTAAAATCTAAACTCTGGTGGCTTGCTACATGTGGCCTCAGCAAACTGTTCAGACCTCGCTTCCCACCTCTCCCAGGTGACCCCATCATTCCAGGACCAGTCATTGTCCTCCAGCTTATATCCCCTATATCTATACTTGTGTCTACACTTACACCATTCTCTCCCCCAGGGGGCTCACCCCCCCCCATCTCTATCCTCCATCCCTTAGCAACCCCTCACCCCCTCCATCACTTCTCAGCCACCTACCCAGGGGTCTTTAATCAATTTCTGTTGTGTGGTCATGTAGCTTTTCACATGTATAAGGATGTGCGTGTTTCCCCAAATAGATGAGGTCAGAGTTCATGTCTTGCACCTTGCTGCTCCCCAAAACTCGGTGCCTCTCCCCACCTCACCACCCCCTCCCTGTTCCGGGTGACCCTTGAGGCAGAGAGGACTGTGCAAAATCACTCCCAGGCAGCTGCAACATCCCCAGCACAGTGCTGTGGTGCCTAGAGTGACCGCCCACAACCCCCATTCGGGAGGTCCCTTGGCAGAGTTCCCAAAGGGGGCCGATGGAAAAGCCCTCTGCGGGAGCTCGTAGGCTCCTGTTCCACCTTTTCCAGGCCAGGACATACACCTGCTGTGGGGTGTGCAGGCCCCACCAGCCCCCAGATGCCCCAGGACGAAGAGGGCCATGAGGGTCCTAGGTCAGGGTGCCAGTGAACCACAGGAAGCAGGGGGGCTGGCCTCCCACCCCTCCAGGCCCTTGAGGGCTGAGTCCCTGGCTTGCCTGTGACCACTCTCTCTCCATACCATCCACGCACACAGTTCCCCTCCCAGCACTTTTTCACCCTCCTCCCAGACAAAGTGACAGCAATCTACCACCCCGCTGACCCCCCTCCCAGGCCAGAACTAGGAGGTCCCCCAAAGGGTCTTCAGGAGCTGCTATTGGAGCACAGTCCCACTCTGGCCACAAAAGCAGGAAAGTGCCCGCTGCTTTAAGAATTACCCACTGGTCCTGGCTGCTTTTCTCCTTCACCCTCTGCCCCAACCAAAACCAAACCATTTGTGGAAGGGGTCGGGGAAGGAAGAATAACTCCAGGCGGCACATCCCTGAATTGCCGCTAATCCCTGGCCCAGCAGCCCTGGTGTATTCCATCTACCCCTTTAGCAATAAGAAGGCTTAGCTGGACCCCCTCTCACACCCTGGCTCTGCCATTCAGAGATGCGGGCCTCACTTTCCCAGTCTGAACAATGGGGTGAATGAGTCCCTATCTCAGAAGTCTCTTCTAAGATATGGGAGAATCTGAGTTGAGTGTTTAGCACGTTGCCTGGCACGTAGTAGGCATTCAATAAATGTCAGGTTTTTAAAAAGTATTATGTGATTAATCAGGGCAAAAGGCCAGTAAAGTGTCCTTAGAAAACCTAGACTTCAGCTTAAGACCACACCCAGGAGTGGATCTCGCTTGCTCCTGGGAAAAGCTGCGGAGGCCTGACCGGTCCTCTCCCAGCTAGCTAACTGCCCGAGTCTTCCCCTGGTCCCCCAGCCCAAGGTCCCTCGCCACCAGAATGGTTAACCTCTTTACCAGAGCCCTTAACCTGCCATCGGGGCCTCAGGGGTCTCTCACAGTCCCCCACACAGACACAGACACATACACAGAGACGCAGCCATGCACATGGACACACACAGACAGACGCGTACAGGCACGCACAGAGACCCACACAGACAGACACACACAGACGGATGTATGTGTACACGTACACAGCCACAGATGTGTGTGCACACACACACACACATATACACACGTGCACACACACGCACACACTCCTCGCATGCTCTCCGCTCTGAAAGCCTGGAGCAGGGGGATTCTGGGCGGGGCCTCCCCCGCACATGCGTGGTACATTTCACCTACAGCATGGGCCAAAGAGGCATTTGGAAACCAGCTTGGGAACCTCATAACCATTCATAACATTGTTCTGAGAGAAAATACAAAACATTGTCCTATAAACAAACATTTGCAATAGAATTCCTCCAAGAGCTAGGAATTGCCTGTGCTAGAAAACTAACAGAGTAAGAAGAGACAAACCGCATAAACTTAAGTTTGCCTTTGCAAAATTAATACTAATTACAAAAACATTTATGTGAACTACTTACCATTTACACCTAATTACCATGCAGCACAATTATGCATACCGCTAAGGGTATGCCAGATTAATTATGCTGTATGTTTTATTTGGCTACCCACCACACCCCCAGTCCATATATGCCCAACTTCCAGAGGGCTGCCCCTGGGGTACATGTGCAGGTCTGTGCAAAGCAGAGATACATTGATTTCCACATTCAAATAAGACAGTGGTCCCCACCCCACCCCACCCCAGCCAGAGACAGCCTGACTCTGGCCCAGGCCTTCGTGCCAACATCACCACCACAAGAGCCCCTTGCTAAGAAGTCATCTTTCCCCCTAGAGCCTTCTCCAGAAGGCAGAGATACTTCAAAGGTCTCCTCACAGGCGTGGCAGCATGTCACAGGGGCCATGATACAGCCCAGTGGCCACCATGTGTGCCCGCTCACAGAGGAAGCTGGCCTCACTGTCCAGACCAAGGTCACTCCAAGTTCATTTTCCAGACCCCACCAGGGCCCTGCGCCCCTGTCCCCAGCACACTGAGCCAGCTACTGGGCAGCCGTGGTCCAGCCATGGTCCAGCAGGCCCTGCATGGTTCAGAGCCTCTCCCTCTGCTCTCTGCACAGCCATGGGCAGCTCTGCACAGACCCTCCTCTCTTTATTAAAAAAAGAAAAGGAACTGATCCCCCACCCCAACCCCATTTCCATTTAGCTTAGCAAATGCTCTTCAAATGCACTGGGGTGACCCAGGTTTGGGGAACAGGAGAGTCAATGGAACATGACAAATGGACCTTACCAGGAATGAGGAATTCCAAGCTGACTGAGGGGACAGGTGGGACAAGCCTCCCAGGAGGCGAAAAGCAGGAAGAAGCTCAGTGAGAGAGGAAAGAGGGGGCCTGTGCATGTGTATATGCCCCTCAGTGCCACACAGGGCACACACATGGCCGAATAGTACTCTTCAAACACCCATGAGGCCAGCTGCATAAGGATTCTTTAAAGAATGAGTGACATAAAATATCGAGGTTTAGTGCAAGAAGCAGTGTTTGAAACAAGCAAACAAACAAAAACACCAGCCTGTGAGGTTATCTCCACTTTGCAGATGGCAAAACTGAGGCTACGAGAGATCAAGGGATCTGCCCAAGGATACACTTAGGAGGTGTACCTTGGCAGGGCCAAGGTGCCACATGGCCTCTTGCCTCAGTGATGCTGACCTGACTCACGTCATTTTTCTAGAAATTATTTGGAAATTGCTCTTCCTGTGACACTCAAAACACTAATTTCTATTTTACAGAAACAGTTTCGTTTGTTTGTTTGCTTACCCAAACTACTGTCCTCAGCTTATCCCCACGGATCTCAGCAGACCTGCCTCTCAGTGGAGGGTGGATGTGAGCTTGGCAATTCACATACCACTCTCAGAGGGTGACCGGAAGTACCCTAGGTCGTGCAGCTGGGTCTAGGCCTTGCAGCTCATCTTTTGGGGGAGCTCCTGAGAAGCACAAGCCCCAGCTTAGGGCCCAAAACATCAACATCCCTGACGCACGTAGTCCAAACACCTTGTTAAAGTAACTTCCCTCCTCAAAAATCTCCAGGGGTTGCTACCAGTTATGGAATAAAATATACCTGCTTTTCTAATCCATTACGCTGGACTCTGCCCCTCCCTGGACCCCCATCTCCAGGCCTGGTGACACAGGCTCTCTCTCTCCTTCTGCAAGCCTGGCCCAACCCAGGCTCTACCCGGGCAAATCCTAATGGCTCTCAAGCCCTCATCCCAGTCCTGCCTCCCACGTGAAACACACCCAGGTTTCTTGAGACTCCCCCAACCTATACCTTCACAGTGTATGGCATCTCCATCCACACAGCTGACTGAGCCAGAAACCAAAGGGTCCCCCGGCTTCCCTCACCTCCTCCATCGCCCAGCCATTCCTACCAGCTCTGGTTCCTAAGTGCCTCGCAAAGCACCCTTCCTCCATGCCCACACTGCTGTTCCTCTGGATTTCTGCACCAGCCTTCTGCCTGGACTCCCTGCCCCCATCCTCACCTGTCCAATTTCTCAGGACGATCTTTCTCAGATATAAACATGGACATGTTACTCCAAGCCCACCTATCACTGATAATATCCCAGCCTTCCATGGTCCAGCTCTGGCCCAGTCCTCCAGCCTCATATCCCATCATTCCTCATATCTCATCGCTCTGGCCACAGCAACTCAGAAAATGTCTTTGACCACCTGGCTAACTGCTCCCCACCCTTCGAGACTCAGCTCAAGTATCCCCTCCTTTATAAAGCCTTTCCCAATCTTCCCTCCCCGTGAATGAGATGTCCCTTCTCTGAGCCACCGTAACGCCCCAGACACATGCTGCCAGAGCTCTCTCTATCCACCTATGCTGTAATGGTCACCCTCTCCAGACGCCCACCTCCACTGTGGGCTCCTTGAAGACCAGCTCAGTCTCTTTCATCTTTGTAGCCAGTGCCGGCACATAGTAGGTCTTTAGTAAATGAATACACGAACACTATTTGTGGATCTAAAGCCAGGGACCTCTGGAGAAAAAACTTGAGAGCTGCCAGGCCTGCCGACTTGGGGCCCTGGTGTCTCACTATGCTGAACCCCAGCTCACTCAGAGTCCAGGCTGCTCAGAGGGTGTTGGAGAAGAAGCCGCAGAGGCAATCGCTCAGCCCCACCGGCCTTCCCAGCTAAGCCTCCAGTACCAAGCAGGCCCTCAGGCCACTGCCAGTTGGGCTGGGAACCACCAGTTGGCCTGTGAGAGGATGGCAACAAGCACCACATTGTTGCTGTATTAAAACCATTAGGAACCGGTGCTGTGTGCCAGCTGTGGTCTGGACCCTCCCATGCCTCTAGGCCAGGGGGCAGAGCCAGCCCTGCCAGCAGGCCCAGAACCCAGAGGAGAAGCCACTGCTCGCTCTGTGGCCAAAGAGACCAGAGGGCAGGGCGGGAGGAGACTCGGGGCTTGGGGGACCTGAGTGGGCACAGACTCTAAAGAGACTGATGGAATACATCAAGATTAAAGGCCCAGAGACCAGATGGCCAGGGCTGGGGGACTCAAATCCCAGCTTTACACGGGAGGGACTGGAGGACTTAAGACCCGTTAGGAGCGATAAAAGTGACAAGCAACAGTTGTAGGGTCTTATCGTACACCAGGGACTTCACAGGGGTCATCATACACAGTCCCCAAAGTCCCCCTCCTGCAGCCCTGTCATGACCTCACTTAAAGAAAAGGAATTTATATCTGCTGAACAACCACTGTGTGCCGGGTACTGTGCTGGCTGTTTCCATGACATATTCCATTTGATTCAGGTAAGAAGATGTGGATACTCTTCTCATCCCTGATGCACAGATAGAAAACCTGCGGCTCCAAGGCGTTGAAGCCTTGCAGTAACGCAGCAGCAGTGGGGCTGAGACGCTCATCAAGGCCTACTCCTCCCTCCTCCCCCCGCCCCCCCAGGTCTCTCCTTCGCCTGCACATCTGTCCCCTACCAGCCTGGGGTGGAGGCAAGGCATCCACTGAGGGACCAGCTCTGCGCTCGCTTCCATGTTAACCATTCTTTAATTTTTCTTCCAGCCTTACTCCCGGGGCGGGGCCAAAGAAGAACTTATATTCCTCCTCATGTCATGTTCACAGGGACAGCCACAGAGGGAAAGCAGAACTCCAAGAGGGTACCCATGGGTGGAGGCTGAGGTAGGGGACTGTGGAAGGGGGGAGTGGGCACAATTGCCAAGCAACAGGCAGAGGAATTACTATCTGCCCCTCACCTCTCTACCTTGTCACCTGGGTCACTCACTGCCACCTGCTCATGGGCCTTCAGAGAAGTTGGGCATAGCTTGAGCCCACATGCCAGACAAGTTCCCCAGGCATCCCTTCCACCCACTGGCGGGGCCTCCTGTAGCCCCATTTCGTCCTCTCTGTGTCACGCTAAGCCAGGGCTCAGTCACCTGAGCTCTACACCAAGCTCAGGCTCTGGTCCTACCTCCAGTTCTGGGGGGATCATAGATTGAAGCCTTCCGGGAAGATCCTCAGTGATTTGTCTCCCATCCTGGGTCAGAACTGAGAGTTTCAGGTCACCACCCTATAAAGCTAACTTGGTCCACTGCCCCTGGCGTGTGCCCGGGTACACCCAACCAGCTGCCTATTGTCCACTGCAACCAATCCCTATCACCTCAGGCCTTCGTGTGGAGGCTTCCGTGTCTGTAATATTTCTCCCTGCAACCTTCCCAGAAAAAACAAGTGCCTGAGAAACCCAACCCTTTGCTGTTGGTCTCCAAGCCAGTTTCTTATCCACCATAAAAAAGAGTCCATTCTTCCAGCCCTAGGATGACTCAAATTTTTTTCACATTCTTATCCAGAAGCTTTAAGAAGTGTGGTCTTATTTTTGTTGTTGTCATTAGGAAAGTAACAGTGTGCATTTACATTTTTTTTCAAAGATTACAAAGTACATAAAAGTGTATAAAGTAAAAGGGCAAAGACTTTTTGACAGGTTTGCTGTCTGCCCTTCCAGACGCCTTCTTCTATGCATGTCCAAGCCTGTAAATGTGTATATTTGTATATATTTTAAAGAAATTTTACAAAAACAAGATTACACTCTGCGTAACCTAACCCCATACCATGGCCATCTAACACATCAGAATAGACATGCTTACTACCCCATTTCAAAGGTCTGGGGAAATCTAAACAGATCTCTGTTTATCCATCAATCCTTCCAGAATCTATAATATTAATCACACAGGACCGCTCCTTTAAGAGGCCCCTTCCCAACAGGTTCTGCTTGCTTGAGTGTTGGAGGATCCCACCCACCTGGCATGGGCCCGAGTGCCCTCGACTGCCCCTCCCTGGGCCCTCTGGGGAACCTGAGGGGAGGTCTGCTCACAGGGCCTCCAGTCTCCCAGCGGGGGCATTCCCGGACATTCACTATGACTCGGCCCACATTCATCCCACAGCCAGCAAACCACAGATCTGACTTCACCATCCCATAAAGTCCCCCCTAAGCATCTCTTAACCTTTTCAAGTAAGGACCCCTGGAGCACTGGAATCTAGCTGATCTGTCAGGTCTGAAACATCTGCACCAACTCCCACCCCCACCTACCTACACAGCAGCACAGTAGGAAGAGCGCCAGACCAGGAATCAGGGCACCTAAGTTCCAGCCCTCCAGCTACTAGCTGCTTGACATGGTCCCCTGTCCCCTCTGTGCACCCAGAGGGGGCAGCTAACGACTGGCTCAGAATTGAAAATGACCTTGACTTTTGAAACAGAAACAGAGAGGGAAGATCAATAGGGATGACGGTGAGCAGGGCCATGACCACAGGAAGAGAAAATAGGAACCTGATTATAGATGTAAATAAGGCTGAGAAGCCTTAGGGGTCAGAGGAGACCACAGCAGGACAATGCTGAGTGACAGTTGAAAAAACAATTCCAGTCCCTGCTGGGATTTGGCTAGGAAAGCCCCAGGCGTCAGCACGTCCTCCCTCCGTCACTGTCCTCCAGACAGGCCTGCGAGGTGATCAACAGGGGCGATGTGGCCCAGCAGGCCCTGCCCACTGGCAGTCCTTGCTCAGGGCTGCCAGGCACCAGCAGCCACACCTGGGGGCACGGCTGCCAGCCCAGGGCACCTCCTCTCCCAGCTGGGGACTCAGTTCTGCTGTGTGTGGAAGCAGGAGGAGAGAGGGCAGGGTGGAGTCAAGTGCTGAGCCCCCATTTCCCTCACACTCACAGCCCCTTTTGCAGGAATGTTCTGGATTCTGGAGCACCTCAGCCTGGGGGAAGGGATGCAAAGGAGGTCACAGAGACCTCTGGGAGGCCAGGTAAGGGACACCCCCCCCATACACACCATGATTGCCATCACTGGCACGCAGACCTTACCCTGGCTGGGGCTCCCCTTAATCTCCACAACCCCCTGGCGTTGGTGTAATTTAAACCCTGCTCTGTTTCTCTCCAAGTCTGAGCTCTTAAGCTCTAGTCTACAGAATATAAAGGAATCATCAAGATCCTATACCAAATGAGCTCAGTTGGCCCCTTCCCCACTCTCCCCTTCCTCCCTGTGTCTTCTCTCCGCTTTGCAAAGCCACCACAAGCAGAGCAGTTCAGAGTGATTCTCCACGGGCCACCCAGGAGTTACAGAGCACAGGGGCCTGCTCTCTGCAAATCAATATGGGTCCTCAGCCTGGACCCCAGCGAGGGCCTGTCCTGCCTCCACAGCGGCTCACCCACCCTCCAGCCACCCCGTCTCCAACAGTCTGGCTTCCTCCTCTCAGCCTGGAAGCCCCACTTCATCTCAGGTGCCACCTCCTCTGAGATCCCTTCTGTTGGTGTGACCTCCCTGTCCTTTGAGCGCTTCATTTCTCTCTCTCCTGAGACCTGGGTCTGTGGTCATTAGTTGGGCACATCCTAAACTCACTCTGTCCCCTCAAAGCCTAGCACAGGCCTTGCCCATGGGAAACGCTGAGTAAGTTTCTGGTAAATGGAAGCAAATATGCTGCACTCAGGACAGAATCAGAATAAAGAGCTGAAACTGCAGTGTGAGGGCTTTAAGGTGGATACAAAGACAACCTGTCGACAACGTGACAATGAGACTTGCTAAGTGGCTCTGAGGAGTCTCCCACCTCTGAAGACTTTTCAATCAGAAGCAGCACTTTTTTCATCCTTCTAGGATTTTGCAAAAGAGGCAGGAAAGTGGACAAGACTTCTCAGAGCACTTCCTGCAATGCCAGTCCACACGAGCTGCCCAAATGACAAAAGTAACTAGCTAGCTAACACTGAGCACTTACACTCTGCTAAGAGACTAACGCTCATTAGCTCCTTGAATCCTCACAACCTCTGAGCACAGCCTCGTCTTATTTCCATGGTACCGGTGAGGAAACTGAGGCTCAGAGAGATTAAGTTAGCTGCCCCAGATCCCACAGCTGGGAAGTGTCAGAGCTCAGCTCCTTCCGGTTCCAGGGCCCTCAATTCAGCGGATTTACAATGGGCTCGTGTCTAAGCAAGTCGTATCTATGCCCACACACCCGCACACTGTGCACACAGAAAGATGTGTACACAGAAATATGCACAGAGGCTCACGTGCACCACACTCTGTCTTGCCCACACACTTCGCCAAGTGGAGGCAGGCTCGGGCACACACACAAATCTCCGACACTGCACAGATCTCAGATTTGCCTGTTTTTTTTTAGGGGAAAATAGTCAAAGAGAGAAATAACTGAAAACGAACCCTCAAGATTTGATTGGAAAGGAATCTGGCACCTTTAGTTTACTAATAAGGCCTGCAAATAACAGCAAAGCGCACAGGCCCACAGAGATGCCCAGCCTCAGGGGCAGGTGGGCTCCTGACAGGCTCCACTCTCTATTAGATACCAAAATGGAAGTGGACTCAATTCCCGCAGGCCGTGCCTTGGCCCTAGCTGTTGGCTGTTCCCAAGCTAGAGGCCAGAGACACATTTAACTCTCACTGGGGCATGGGCTGGGGAAAGGGGACATGGGCACCAAGTCAGAGACCCCAGGCCCACACAAGCAGAAGGCAGCAGGAAGTGCCAAGGGAGAGGAGCATGTGATGGGCACACAAGTGGCCTTCTGGCCTCAGGCTCTGGGTAGCACTTCCAACTGTGGAAGAAATGGGGCCTGGCCCCAACACTCAAACAGCCCCCCACCTCCAAGTGTTCTCAGGGCTTAAAGTTCTCTTTCAACCCCAAATTTCAAGGCTTGGATTCTAATGGTAACATTTCAAGCCCAAAGATGGGAAGAGGGTGATCTAGTTTTAACAACCATTAGAGAGCTGGCAAGGCTGCTCTTCGAGTCCCCTTTTTATCTGGTTCCCCAAAAAAGGAGCCTTGAGGGAGTCCAGGCTCTTGCTGGGAAAGAACTTGGGTCTTTTGGGGAAGCTTGGGCTTAAGGAACTGGCCTAAAAGTAGATGATGGCCATTAGGGGGAGGCACAGCAGCAGCCAGCAGAGGAGAACATGGCCACCAAACCTGCTACTAGAGAGAGGACAGGGACCAAAAACACAGATACGCAGCAAGCTTCCTCGCCACTCAGCAGACACTCAGAAGGCCCCACGAAATGTCTGATGAGGGACCCAGAGGCAGCCGAGGCAAGGTCCCTGTCCCACGGAGACCACAAACTGTTAGGAGAGACCGACACGCAGAGCAGCAGCCCAGGAGAGCTGTGGCTGGGGGACAGTCTAAGTTCCCCAGAGGGCAGGCCTGGCCCGACTTCTTCCACGCTAAGTTACCGTAGGCAAATATTTTTGAGCTTGTCCTGTCTTTCTTGCAGGCTTTTTCACAGGACCAATGGCAGTGACATGTGTGACTGTGATAGTAAAATATCCATTAAAAAAGGGACTCAGGCGCTGACGGTGAATTAGACCTGAGAGGAAACCTCAAATTATGCACACACATGGATTTACATGTAAACCTACAGAGGGACACTTGTGGAGGCTTAAACGGAAGTTGTACTTTTACAGCCTCTGTGGAGTCAGATGTGGCCAACCTGTCTCCTGGAGGGCCCCCTCCCCTCAGACCACCTTCTGCTTTCAAAGGTCCATCCCCATAGAGGCGGGGCCGCTCTTTCTCAGACCTCCTCTCCTTAAGAGCCTTTCCTGATTACTGCTGTATGCTGAAAAAAGACCACACCGCCCCCATTCCTGGGTCTGAAATTCCACCACGAGAATCAGTGCCATAGAACTGAAAAGTTGGAATGGACCGTCAAGCTCCAGTCCAACCCCCACCCCACAGAGGAATCCTGTCTGCAAGACACCCTGACAGATGGTCATGGTCGTCCTCTCCTATGCTTGGGGAGCAGCCCTTGCACTGCGGACACGTCACTCCGAGTCTAGAAGGAATTCACCTTTTCTAAGGTCAGCCTCCTATCGCAGACCCACGTGCCTGGGAAGGGCACCAAGAAGAGCCTCGGTCAGCCTGAGCCTGGAGCTGTACTTTTGATGAGTAGCTGAAGACAAGCACCCAGGAGCTGGACAAGAGGCTAGAGACGGAGCCAGGGCCCAAAGAAGTGGGGCCCAGAAGGGAGGCAGGCAGGTGCCAGACACGCTACGTGAATTCGCCCGGGGCCCCTGCCTGGGTGCAGCACATGTGCACACATGCACATACATGCACAGACGTAAACTTTCACAGAGTTGTCTGTCAAACAGCCAAACCAGGGCCTCAATGGGACCTGGAGGCAGAGGGGGACCACCTTGCCCCAGAAAGCTAGCAGGAACTCCTGACAACCCAAGCCTCCAAGCCCAGGCAGCTCAAGAAACCACCAGGAGAAGGCCCCTGCCAACAGAGAGGACAGCCCAAAGAGGGTCCGCCCGACAGTGGGGCTCCGCAAACCCCATGGCCGGCCAGTCCTTACACTCCAGCGACGCCTAAGGAGAAAAGCTTCCCTGGCTGCAGCTGTCACATCTGCCTGAGAGGGAGGAGGCACAGCGGCGCAGCACCTGATCCCAGGATCCCTTCGCAACCCCTGGGCCCAGGAGGCCGGTTCAGCCACTGGCAGCCCAGGGTGAAACATGAAGACTGTACAGTCCCTCAGGGATGCTGATGGCAGTCTCTGGGCAGGGCAATGGGGGGCACGCTGGGTCACAGGGCGGAGGGCTCTTCTCTTGCAGGCTCCTGTTCCTGCTGGTTTGGGAGCCAGTGAGTTGTGTGGTTCTGGGCCCTGGCCCTTCCTCCCCAGCCTGACGCGTAGGCTGGAGCGGCCCAGCTGGGCACAGGACGCCATCTTGGGTCAAGGTGCAGCCACAGGGGGCTCCCCGCGCGAGCTAGGGAAGAGAGCCCTTGACAACTGGCGAGCTCCCACTCCCCACCCAGGGCGCCAACACCTACTCCACGGGCTTTGCAGTAGACAGAGGAGGAGGAAGGACGGAGGGGATGGAGAGAAAAGGGGGGAAACAGAGATGGGGTGGGAAGGGAGTGGGTGCCCCCAACAAGCGAGGCTCCAGGAAAGCCAAACGCAGTTTGGCAGCCGGAGGGCGGCGGGCCCCAGCGATGGGGGGCTGGGGGAGGCCGGGGGCGGGTCCTGGACCCCTGCCAGCTCGGTCCGCGCCGAGGGAGAGGGAGGGCAGGGCGGCCTGGGGGAGGGGAGCCGGGGTGAGGGCGGGACAAGGACCGCGTCCGCCTGCGGCTCCGAAGCTCGGGGTCTCCCGGGGCGCGGGGACTTGGGCCCGAAGACCCGGATCCGCAGCCTCCGCGAGGCCTCGTCCTTCACAGTGCAGATGCGAAGCTTTCAAGGACACGTCTGCACCGGCCCAACGGGGGTGCGTGTGCGTGAGTGTGTCCGCGTGCGTGTGAGTGTGTGCGGGGGAGGGCGTGGATACCGCATGGGGCGACCCCG
>NW_017731350.1:3703736-3715435 GCF_001890085.2 Hipposideros armiger | reverse complement strand
GGGCGCCTGCCGAGCCCGCGGGGACATAAACAAACCCTCCAGTGCCCCGCGCCGCCCCGGCCAGCCCGGCCCGCCGTCCCCGCCCGCAGCCCTGGCCCCGCGAGCGCCCGGCACCGAGTTGCAAGGGTCCCGGAGCATGCCCCGAGCCAGGCACTGCCTACCTCCGTGCCCCCCGCCCGGCCTCCCCGCCTCCCCGCCCGCCTCCGGGCCGGCCGCCCGGGCCGCCAGCAGCGGCGCTCATTACCGTGTGGCCGGTGGGGTCGGGCCGGCCCGGCTGCGCGCCCTGGTACCGCGGCGCCGCGTCCCGGCTCGTCCTCTGCTCTCGCCGCCGCCGCCGCCCGAGCGCCGTCCCTCCCTCCCGGCCCGCCTGCCTGCCTTGCTCGCTGGCTCCCTCCCTCCGATCCCTGTCGCGCTCCCTCTCTCCGCCTCCTCCGCCGGGTCCCCCCCTCCCACCCCTTTTTTTTCTCTCCGCCTTCCTCCTTCCCTCCCTCCGGCCGCCGGCCGGCCCAGGCCTCGCCCCCCGTGGCAGCGCTGGCCCCGGCCGGGCGCTGCGGAGCCCACCCGGGAGGCAGCGCCGACTGGGGTCCCTGGGGCGACGCGGCGGGAGCGGCCTGGGTGCGCGGCCAGTGCTAGCGCCCGCGGTCCGACTTCCCGGCCTCCGCAGCCCTCTGGGGGTCCCCGCACGTTGCGAGACGGAGGGCTGGACCCCGCAGCGCCCCGACCCTGCGCTGGGCCTGGGCACCCCGCCTCCGCCGCGCTCCCGGCCACTCCGCCGGGGTCCTTGCTGCAGCCCTCCCCCCGCCGGGCGCCCCACTACCTGGCGCTGCCTCTGCGCTGGGTCCCCGCATCCAGCACTGGCCGCAGGGACAGCGGCCCCTCCTCTCCCCGGGCCGGTGTCAAGTGCCTCCCCCCGGCAGCCCGCCGAGCCCCCGGCGGCCTTCGCCCTGCAGTTCTCCCGACCTCCACCAGAGCCCACTGCACTCTGCCTGCCTCAGCACTGGGGCTAGGGACAGCAACGCCGGCCCATCCGCACCGCAACTCCCACCCGCCACCGCCACCCTCCCCCGCCCCCAGGTGCCACTGCCCAGTGGAGGCCTGCCCACTCAACAGGGCCAAGGTCGGGACGCCAGGCCCATCCAGGCCGTCCTGGAGGCTCGAGGGCCTCTACAGGATGAGCTCCCCTGACGGGAGTGAGCTCCCCGTACCTTGAGGTGTCCAAGTAAAGTTGAGTGCCCTTAGTTGGGTAGAGGAAGACTGACAGATCTCACGGCGTTGGAGGTTGAACTAAATGACATTGAAGATCCCTTCCAGCTCTAAGAGTCTGTGCACACCTACACTCCAACCTCGTGCTTACTCACCCCTTTGCTGTGGGGGTTGTTCTCATTCCCATCGAGTTCTCAGGGTTCCAGGTTTCTGATTTGGGTTATCTCTGTCTACTTCCTCACCAACACAGCCACCCTTTGCTCATCACTCTCCCAAATGCCACCTCTAGGGCTTGGTGCTGGGCTCCCTGGGTGGCTCCCCGCTTCTGCCCGCTCCTCCATCAGCCATCTCCCACTGTGCATCCCTATTCTTCCACCTAGTGCTTCAGCTACATGGATGGACGTGCCCTGAGCCCTCTGACCCAGAACATGGTGTGTGCTCCCTTCCACAGGCACCCACCACCCCACTTGTGGGCAGGAGCAACTGAATAGGAGCACCCAGGCCCTCACCGGTGAAAGCAATGGTACTTTTCCCCTTTCCCCTCACCACCTTCACCCTCTGAGGAACAGAGTTACCTCTTTAGGACATGGAATTGACCTTTCATCCAAGAGGTTTTCCTTCTGGAAGTCCTCTGATGCGTCCAGGTCCGTTGGTCTGTCCCACTTCCTGAACCTCAAGATCAGAGACCACTCTGTACACTTTGTCCTGACCTTTTTCAGGATCACCCTCACTCACGTGGTCACCCCATGCCACTGATGATAGGCCCTGATATCCATGGTTTCCACCTGGCCAGTTCCAGAGACTCATCATGTTCTCTCCATGAGGATAGAGGCCATATCTGTCATATCTGTAGCCCAGCACTTGACACATAGTAGGTTCTCAATAAACCTTGGTTAAATTAATGTGCGCATAGCAGGCCCCATGCCATTTTGCTTTTAACATCAAGATGGACATCCCCAAACACTCTAAAGCTTGGCTAAGGGGACGACCATGTTTAGAAATATGGCCGCCATTCCTCTCCCTTCCTCAAAAGCTTATATAATACTGCCTCCAAATAGCAGCAACTGTTTACTGAGTACCTCCTGTGCACCAGGCACCAGAGTTGGTGCTTTTCCCTTAGTCCCTAACAACCTTTTGAGGTAGTTTGTATTTTCCTCACTCTACAGATGAAGAAACTGAGGCTTAGTCAAAGCCACACAGTTGGGAAGCAGCAAACCCAGCATTCAAAGCCTGGTCCATCTGACTCTTAAATCAGTGCCTATACCTTTAAAACATTATTGTTGCTCTTAAGCTGAAATTATCAGGGGCAAGATGAGCAATGTAAGTTTCTATGCAGTAGAACTATTTATGATGAAATCATTGGGAGCCCATGATGTGTGTAACCTTGGATGTGTGGGTTGCTGGGGTTAAGAGGCCCAAGGTGACCATGTTATGGGGCTTGTGTCCAGTAAAAAGCAACCCTGTGGCTACAGGGTTAGTTCCAGAGCCTGGCCCTGATGTCTTTGGCATGAGGAGGACCCTCCAGGTGGTCCTGAGAAGAGGTATATCAGCGATGGCTAACTGTACTGGGCCTTCCCCATCATGCATCACACTGGGTCCAGCTCAAATTGATTTAGCCTTTGGGCTCCTACACCCCCCTCACTTGTGTCTACCCAACTATGGCCTGACTAGGATCCTGGTTGATCCTAGATCATCTGGGGTGAGGGGCAGTATCAATAAGGATAGGCTAGGTTATCCTGTGGTAACAAACAACCCCAAGTCTCGGTGACTTAAAATCACAAAGGTTCTGTGGAAAACAGTATAGTGGTTCCCCAGAAAAAGTAAACACAGAATTACCATTTGACCCAGCAATTCCACTTCCAGGTATATATCCAAGATAATTGAAATCAGATACTTGAATAGATATTTGTACACAAGTGTTCATAATAGCATTATTCACAATAGCCAAAAGGTAAAGCCAACCCAAATGTTCATCAACTGATAAGTGGATAAATAATACGTGCCATATACATACAATGGAATATTATTCAGCCTTAAAAAGGAAGGAAATTCTGACATGTACTACAATATGGATGAACCTTGAAGACATTATGCTAAATGAAGTGAGTCAGACACAAAAGGACAAATACTGTATGATTCCACTTATATGAGGCAACTAGAGTAGTCAAATTCAGAAACAAAGTAGAAAAGTGGTTACCAGGGACTGGGAGGAGGGAGGGGTGAGGAGTTAGTGTTCAATGGGTACAGAGTTTCAGTTTGGGAAGATGGAAAAGTTCTAGAGATTGATGGTGGTGATGAATGCACAATATGTGCATGTGCTTAATGCCTCTGAACTATACACTTGAAAATGGTACATTTTATGTTATATATATATATAACATATATGTGTGTGTAAATATATATATATATATATATATATCCCACAATAAAAATAGAGAATACACTGTAAATTAAATTTATTAAATATATTATAAAAAAATACAGTTTCTTTTCTTGCTCCTGTTACATGTCTGTGTCTCTTTAGAGGAGTAGAGCTCATCCTCAGACCCAAGGATTGCTCAACCTCTGAAGGAATCCCCAGGAAGCCATGACCATACTAATAGGATGCTGGGCATCCCCAAAGGGGACTTCTGTCCTGCAGGCCCTCAGGCACAGCCATGGAGAACAATGAACCGAGAGATTCTCCCAGGAAGCCGGACCAGGATCTGGCTCCACTTTGGAGAAGTGAGCCCTTGGAAAGAGCAACCTCTGCATGCTCTTTCCCTTCTCCTCTCATCCAAAGTCAGTCTTCATTGTGGATAATCTCTCTTCACCATCACAGATTTTGTGTTTGGGGCTGATTAAATGTATAAGTTAGCCACTGTTGCAGATAATGAGCCACACCTAGACCTCATTGAGAGTATTGCACGTTTTGCAGAGATCCTTATTTTAGAGCTGGTCAGGACTTGGATTACTTGCCTTTGAGAAGAGGAATAAGTGCATTTTTAGTTACAGATGGCATGGGTTTTTTATTTTAGTAGGAACATTTTTAAAATCTTTTTTTTTATAATCAACATAGAATTCACACAACATTATTTAAAATTTTACATTTCAGCTTCTGGTCAAGGTGGCAGAGTAGGTAAACGCTGTGCTCACCTCCCATGACTACATCAAAATTATAGCTAAACTACAGAACAACCATCATTGAGAATCACTTGAACTCTAGCTGAACAGAAGTTCTATAACTAAGGACATACAAAAGAAGCCACATTGAGACTGATAGAAGAGGAGGTGATGCAAAATGGGCTGGTCCCACACCCATGTGTGTCAGTTAAGAATTGGGAGGCTATCTTGGCTGCAGAGGTCCCCCACTGAGGAGCAAGGTATCCAAGCCACACACCAGGCTCCCCAGCCCAAGGTTTCAGTGTCAGGAAGAGAAGTTCCCACAACTTCTGGCTATGAAAATCAGTGGAGATTGTGGCTGAGTGAGACCGGGGGCTGCTGAAGTCCCAGGCATTCCTCTTAAAGGGTCTGCATGTGAACTTATTGCTCATGGACTCACTCACTCTAAGCTCCAGTGCTGGGGCAGCAACATGAAAAGTGCCAGGGATATACGGGGAGGAACTGAATTGTCTGGCTTCGTGGAGAGGGTCGAAGGGGCAGCTTTCTCCCAGACAGAAGTGTTGGCAAAAGCCATTGATCCTTTGTTGAGCCCTCCCCTCACCCAGCCTGCATGTGCAGACAGGCACCATACCTGAGTCTCCATCAACCTGGCTAACACTGTTTGCCCCACCCTGGTGATTCCTTGAGACCCCACCCCATGCAATTAGTGAGCCCAGCAAAGCCACTTGCAGTGGCTTTTCCATACAAATGGCCTTTCTTGGCTAATGCTGTGGGCTTTCCTAAAATATCAAGGGTTCACAAACCCCAAATAAGCAGCATCCAATCTTGGTATGCGCCCATACCTCTTGCTAAGCAGCCCCAAGTCCAGCACTAGCAGCAGGCAGCTTCAGTTCACAATTTTGCTTCTCCCAGGCACCTCCAAGCCCAGCACAAGTGACAACCATCCGCAGATCATGTTGTAGCTCATACCAAATGGCCCCAGGCAGAACACAGGTAGTGGCTGACCTTGGCCTGCACCAGAGCACCTTCCAAGAGCCCCAGGACCAGCAAAATTGGTGGCCAGCTTCAGACCACACAACAGCACCAGAAGGCCACCTCCACAGACAACACACCCAAAAGGCAGATGGGCCAGGCATCACAGCCCCGCTAAAGAGAATCCTGCTCTGTAGGGTCAGCCCCTGTATAACAGCTCCTCCACCATCCTCACAGCCAGTTCTCACATCCAATCAGCCTGAGGGTCAACCCCTCCCATTGATGTGCTAACAGCAATCAAGGCTCAACTACAACAGGAGAACACACACAACTCACACAAGGGACACACCTGTAGCAACCAGCTAGTGACCAGGGAGACTGTGTCACTGGGCCCACAGGATACCTACCACATAAGGCCATTCTACCAAGACAGGGAGACATAGCAGCTCTACCTAATACATAGAAGCAAACACAGGAAGGCAGCCAAAATGAGGAGACAAAGAAACATGTTCCAAATGAAAGAACAGAACCCAACTCCCGAAAAAGAACTAAAGAAGATGGAGACAAGCAATTTACCAGGTGCAGGGTTGAAACCACTGGTTATACAGTTTTTTCAAAGATCTCAGTGAGAACTTCAACAAAGAGACAGAAAACATAAAAATGGAGATAGAAAACATAAAAAAGAACAAATCAGAAATGAAGGATAAAATAACTGAAATGAAGATTACATTAGAAGGAATCAACAGTAGATGAGATGAAGCAGTGGATCAAATCAGCGACTTGGAAGATAAGGTAGCAGAAAACAATCAGAACAGCAAAAAGAAAAAAAAAAGGATATTTAAGGGGACTTGGAGACAAAATCAAGCTTACCAACATTCGCATCCTAGGGGTACCAGAAGGAGAAGAGAGAGAACGAAATTGAAAACCTAAGAAATAATGACAGAAAACTTTCCTAACCTGGTGAAGGAAACAGGCACACAAGCTCAGGAAGTGCAGAGTCCCAAACAAAATGAACCCAAAGAACACATTACAATTAAAATGCCAAAGGTTAAAGACAAAGAGTGAAAATTTAAAGCAGCAAGAGAAAAGCAGTTAGTTACCCTCAAGGGAGCTCCCATAAGACTGTCAGCTGATTTCTCAACAGAAACTTTGAGGCCAGAAGGGGCTGGCGCAAAATATTCAAAGTGATGAAAAGCAAGGATGTACAACAAAGATTACAAGATTACTCTACCCAGCAAAACTATCATTTAGCATCAAAGGACAGATAATAAAGAGCTTCCCAGACAAGAAAATGCTAAAGAAGTTTATCACCACCAAAACAGCGCTACAAGAAATATTAATGGGACTTCTTTAAGGAGAAGGTAAGAAAAAAAGATAAAAAATAATAAAATGGCAATAACTACACATCTATCAACAATTACTTTAACCTCTCTTGGGTCCTCGCTTCCAAGATGACAAAGAAAAGATGGAACAAGGGTCGTGCCAAGAAGGGCTACGGTCATGTGCAGCCTATACATTGCACCAACTGCAGCCAATCCATGCCCAAGGACAAGGCCATTAAGAAGTTCATCATTCGAAACATGGTAGAGGCCGCAGCTGTTAGGGACATTTCAGAAGTGTCTTCGACACCTATGTGCTTCCCAAGCTGTACGTGAAACTACAATACTGTGTGAGTTGTGCCATTCACAGCAAGGCAGTCAGGAATTGTTCCCATGAAGCCTGGAAGGACCGAACAGCTCCACCCCGATTTAGACCTGTGGGTGCCGCACCAGGACCTCCACCAAAGCCCATGTAAGGCGCTAAGTCCTTAAGGACTGAAGAAATATTCTCTGGGGGGAAAATAAAATGGAAATTATACTTTAAAAAACCAATTACTTTAAATGTAAATGGATTAAATGCTCCAGTGAAAAGACATAGGGTGGCTGAACGGATAAGAACAGAAGACTCTTATATATGCTGCCTACAAGAGACTCGCTTCAAATGGAAATACACACAGAGACTGAAGGTAACGGGATGGAAAAAGTATTTCTTGAAATGGAAACAAACAAACAAAAAAGCTGGGGTAGCAATACTTACACGACAGAAAATAAACTTTAAAACAAAGGTTATAACAAGAGACAAAGAAGAACCCAGTAATTCCACTTCTGCGTATTTATCTGAAGAAACCCAAAACACTAATTTGAAAAGACATATGTATCCATATGTTTACTGCAGCATTATTTACAATAGCCAAGATATGGAAGCAACCTAAGTGTCATCAATAGATAAATGGATACAGAAGAATGGAATATTACTCAGCCATAAAAAAGAATGAAATCTTGCCATTTGCAACAACATGTATGGACCTAGAGGGTATTAAGCTAAGTTAAATAAGTCAGACAGAGAAAGACAAATGCCATAAGATTTCACTTATATGTGGAACCTAAAAAAGAACAACAACAAAATGAACAAATAAAACAGAAACAAACTCATAGATACAGAGAACATTCTGATGGTTGCCAGATGGGAGGGGGCTTGGGGGGATGGGTGTAAAAGGTGAAGGGATTAGAAAGTACAAATTGGTAGTTACAAAAGAGTCACAGGGATGTGAACTATAGCATATGGAATATAGTCAATAATCCTGTGATAACTATGCATGGTGTCAGATGGGTACTAGACTTATCGGGGTGATTACTTCGTAAGTTACATAAATGTCTAATCACTATGTTGTACACCTAAAACTAATATAATATTGTATGTTGGCTATAACAAAACAAAAAAAATTTTAATAAAAATAAAAATGTACAATTCAGTGGCATTTAGTATGCTTTTAATGTTGTGCAACCACCACCACTATCGGCAAGAGCATTCTGAAAGTACTTACATGGAGAAAGAAGGTGCATATGGATGTCAGGCAGCCATCAGGGCAACTGTAGTGTGTTTGGCCAGTGCCCCCTTGCTTTGGGGAACACTCCTGCCCGTATTCCATGCGGCGCTGGCTGGATATGTCAGTCCCAATGTCACCTCCTACACCCACTTTTGGGGATGGGCATATGATCCATGCTATCCCACTTGCTGTAGAACCTGGTTCAGGGTAGGCTTGTGATCAAAGCTAGACAATTGAAGTAACCTTCACCTGTTGAAGGATATTTAGGGTGCTTCCAGGTTTTAGCCTCAGATTGGAAAACTGAGGCGAGGGAAGGGAACCAGCTTGCACCAGGGCACACAGGAAGAATGTGGTAGAACTGGCACTCAAACCCTGGTCCGTTTGTGACAGTCACATGCGGCTATTGATGGGAAACATCGGGCAGGTTCAAAAGGAAATATGGAGACTTGAGAGTCATTGACACTCTAACATCTTGAAAATCGTGTTTAAAGAAGGTGAGTCTGAATCAGAGTGAGGCAGCTCAGTGGCTAGGAGATTTGTGTACAGCTCCAGCAGTGGGTGTCGGGAGGCTATGAGCCGCCTTCCAAAGGGAACATCTATTGCTGACTGCAAACAGAGATGATGAGGAGAAACATACTCACTGATTTGGGTTGTTATAGTAACACCCAAATAAAATATGTATTCTGGGGCCAGGGGAGAAATGGCATTGTACGCAGACGAGCTGGTGGCATGGGGGAAATGACTGGGAGAATATCACCATAGACATGGCACTGACTCAAAGTTGATGCCACGAATGGATGGGCTTTCTCTCTGAGGAGTGTGGAGACCAGAGATGCTGGGATAGACCACAATTTGGGGGTGGGAAGAAATGATGGCAAAGGTAAAGAGAAGGAGGTTCATGGAGGCAAAGGGAAAGCCAGATGAGAAAATGAAGGTCAAGGACAAAGGGACTTAGCACTGATGAGGCAACGGGGTCGAGGAGAAAAGAGTGTATTTGTTATCTATTGTTGCATAACACATTAACCCAAATGTTAGTGGCTTAAACATTTATTATCTTACAGTTTCTGCATGTCATGAATCTGGGGGTGGCTTAGTAGGGTTCTCTGGGCCAGGGTCTCTCACAGGCTGCAATCAAGATGTCTGGCTAGTCATCTCAAGGTTTAATGGAGAAGGGTGCATTTCCAAGCTTATTCATGTGGTAGTTGTTGACAAGATTCAGTTCCTTACAGGTTGATGGACAGCGGGCTTCAATTCAGTGCTGGCTGTTGGCCAGAGGCTGCCCTAGATATATGGGTGTCCACAGGGCAGCTCACAAGATGGCAGCGGGCTTCATCAGAGAACAGGAAGGAGATACTGAGAGTGTTTGGGAAAGCTGCAAGATTCAGACTTACCACCAAACCTTAAAAGCTTTTGCCCTTTTTTCTTCATGAACAGCAAGTCACTAGGACCAGCCCACACTCAAGGGGAGGGAATTACACAAGGGCCTGAATACCATGGAGCCATTTTAGAAGCTGCCTACTACAGGGAGCAAAGACAAGGTGGCTGGAATTGACCTAAGTCTCCCCCAGGTGGCCCCTGAGAGGACAGTGTCAGGAGAGTGCAAGAGGCAGAAGACAGAATAAAGGGAAACAAGTGGTAATACCCAAATCCCAGCTGTCCCCAGCACCTCAGGGAGAAATGGACAAACTCAAGGACTCCACCTCTCTTTAGGTAGACAGAACCCCAGCCAGTTACCAGATCCCAGCTCAGTCATTCGCCTGGGCCGGGCTTCCTCCTCCCACCCCTCACCCCCAGCAGAGCAGAGCCACACAGGCAGGCAGCACCTGGCTCATCATCTCCATTTCGTCATCAAGGCACAGGAAACTTTGCAGGGCATGGGAGGATGGGAACCAAATCCATAGCCCTTTCTACACGCCAGGACTGGCACTTCTGAGCTGCTGCAGCCAGCAGCCCCCTGTCCCATCTGCAGAGTGATCTCCCTTCCCCAGCTGAGCCTGGCCAGCAACTTGGGCTGTTGCCTGTCCCCACTCTAGCTTGGGGCTGTCGGGCTCAGAGGTAATGGGTCCACTTGTGGGAGGGACACAGAGAAGGTAGGCACCAGGGAGGCAAGAAATGGAATGAAGGGAAAATCCTCAAGGGATACGGCTGAGGCTGGACACAGATACTTTTGGAAATCCATAGGAGAGAGTCACAGGTACCCACATGTCAGATGTGCAGGAAATGCAACTGTTTTTGGAAGTCCCCTTTGGGACAAGGTGCATGTGATAGGCAGAATAACATTCCCCCAAAGATGTCCATGTCCTAATCCTTGAACCTGTGACTATGTTAGGTCACATGACAAGGGGAATCAAGGTTGCAGATGGAATTAAGGTTGCTAATTAGGTGACCTGGAGATGAGGAGGTAACCTGGATTATTGGGGTGGGTTCAATGTAATCACAAGAGTCCTTAGAACTAGCAGAGGGAGGCAGAAGAGTCATGTCAGAGTGATGCGATGTGAGGACTAAACCCACCGTTGCTGGCTTTGAAGGTGGAGGAAGCGGCCATGAGCCAAGGAATGTGGCAGGCTCTGGAAGCTGGCAAAAGCAGGGAAATGGACACTCCCTCAGGGCTTTCAGAAAGGACCACAGCCCTACGGATACCCGCCTTTTCTCATTCTCCCCCCTCTGCTCCATGCTGGGGCCTGAGCCCAGGGAGCTGAGAGCAGCCTGGTCTAAGGGCTGGGGTATCTGGATTCCAACCCCAGCTCCGTCTCTAACTTGCTCTTTGACACCGAGGAGTCATTTTTCCTCACTGGACCTTAGTTTTCTGAAACATGGGCTTGGTAACAGGCTCCCTGCCACCCTCCTGGGGTGGCTGAATCCAGACCACACGCAGGGATGCTCACAGGCTAGGAAAATCCCAAGGCTCACTTTAGGGGCCTGGCCCCCACTCCAGCTTTGACTCCCTTTTGCACTTTTATTCCTTTTTTAAGCCAGCAGAGGATCAGGGCCGAGGATGATAGAAATGACCCCTAAGGACCTGGCAGGGGCCCAGAGAGCGAAACCCCTTGTTAAACAAAATAGGAAACAGAGGATCAGAAAAGTTAATTGAGTTACCCAAGTCCACACAGCGAGTTGGAGCAGAGCACTCAACTCAGGTCAGACTTCCAGCTAAGGCATTTCCCCAGGCCAGGGGGTTTCACCCTTAGGGAAACTTTTGTCCCTGGATGGGGCTGCAGTAAAGGCAGGTACTTTACTTCAGGCAGATATGGCCGCTCACCAGGTGTTATGAGCTTGCAGTACTGTTGGGAGTGATGATCCTGCCTGACTCATGAGGTTGTTGGGGAATTACCTTATTTCCTCATGTATAAGACGCACTCTTTATTGAAAAATTTGGGGTCTAAAAACTGGGTGTGTCTTATACAGTGGTTGTAGATCATTGTCAAGTCATTTAAGAAGTGTGACATTTCAAATGCCATAGATGGAACTGAGGACGAGGCAATATATGAAGACAGTGATTCGTCATCAGACACAGATGAGGACAAGCTAACGGTTGGGAGTTTTTTTTGTTTTGTTT
>NW_017731350.1:3696938-3703076 GCF_001890085.2 Hipposideros armiger | reverse complement strand
GACAGAGGAATGAGGAAAATTCCCTCAATGTGACATAATGTTTCCAATGGCTTTTAGATTGAACTCTCATTGGATTCTAATCAAACTTAAAGACACAAAGTCCAGTTGCTGTTGTGCCAATTTTAAGGACGAGGCCACTGAGTTCCAGAGAGGTCAGTGGCTAAGTAGGGCCAGACCTGCACTTCCAGGTCCACTCTGGGCCTCCAGGAAGATGGCTGAGGCAGTGGGCCCTAGCTCGTCTGCTCACCTGTTGCCACGCAGCATGTAGGCCTTGGAGCTCACAGCTCTGTCCCTGGGCAGGTCTAACCTTAGCCCTGTCCTTGCACTGTCCTCCCCCAACAGCATCCCAGGTTCCCAGCATCCAAAGTTCATTTAGAAAACCCACCTGCCCCCAGACATCTTCAAATTTCTGTACTTAGAGACCAAGCTTTTTATTCCACATTTAATGAATTCCCAGGAGCTGAATGTGACCGATTACCCTGGGAATATTGGGGGCCATGAACAAGGCAGGAGAGAGGTGGAGAGGCAAAGAGAGGTTTGGGAAGGGTCTGAACCATGGGATCCAATTTTCCTGACCAAAACTGGGGTTCGTATGTTCCTGGGGACAAGGGAACTTGGAGGAAACTGGAACTAAGAGGGGAAATAGAGGCTGGCTATCCCAGAGGGAAAAAATACTCCTCAGTGTATCCCCAGCATAGGCTACTTTAGTTCGACACGTGAGGATTTCAGGGTTTGGGACCTCTCACTCAGGGAGTGGCAGGAAGACCATGTCTTAGCTCCTGGGGTGGCTGCTGGCTCTGCCAGGGCTAATTTGGGCGCCCAAGAAGCAAGTCCTCTCTCACCACCATGGTGGTCTTGGGCAAAGTGGCTCCCCCCAACCTCCTGGAGCCCTGACTCAGCAGATTCCCTGATTTGGTGGCTGACACAGACCTTCCCTTGTCGCCCGCTGTGAGCAGCGCCCATGGAGCTGCCCTGTCCATTCCCCTCGCCCCTTGGCTGGGCGCATCATCTCAGAGTTTCCAGAGCTAGTTTTTTCAGAAACCTCTAGCTTCTTCCTCACCCACCAGGGAGAGGCCTGGACCTGTATTTCTAGTTCTCACAATTGCTCTGATGCTAATCAGACCAAGATCTCATCTCCCCTTCTCGGGTGATTTTGGTGGTAAATCTTGCCCTTTCCATTCTATGCTCACCGATTCCTACTTTTTTTTGGCCACAGACAAGAGAAGCAGAGCCAAGTAGTAGAAAAGGAGCCTAAAGGGATATTCTCCTCTGTATAAAATTAATATGTGATATCCAAACAATACATATGTTTAAAACCGTATTTCTTGGGCTTTTGTGAGAAAGCTGCTGTCCTGGTCACAAATCCAACATGGTATTTGGCACATAGTAGGTGCTCAATAAAATAAAATGTCTCTTCCCTACACGCCCCCTCCCCATCTTCCTCATTTTGGAAGTGCTGAAAGCACCCGGACTTCCCAGATGTTGGAATGTTCTCCTGTCACCCCAGCCTGAGTGGACCCCTTCCGCCTGAACAAACCCCTTCTGCAGAGGAGAGCAGGCAACGCCCAAAGGCCTGGACTGAGGGCCACCGAGTGACACAAGGGAAAAATCCACCTTGAGCCAAGCTGTTCTTCAGTGTCCTCAGCGGGGATATTCCTCAGACCTCCTTCCAAATTAGGAACCAGGACCATGAAATGAATAATGATTATTTCATTTCTGTGCCTTGCCCATGCGAGGGACAGCAGAGCTGATGGTCACCCCATCAGGCCCATTCAGAGAGCGGGGAGCTGAAGACGCCTTGATGTCAGACCTGGAGTTTCGGGTGCAGTGCCAGCAGCCTAGGCTACTCCTGAGATCTCTGGGCTACTGGCTGGAAGTGAAGGGCAGCCCCTGCACCCCTGTCCCAGTGACTAGGGACCAGGGAAAGAGTGCCACCCCCTCTCCACATCCGTCTGCTTAATGGAGGTTGGGTCGGGCCTCCAAGAGATATTATTGAAGCATTTAAAACCACTATTGTGTCACTTTTCTAAGCCACTTTTCCTCATCAAACCCATTCTTCTGGTCAAACAGGGGTAATTAGAACAGAAATTAGGGGAAAGTTGTAGGAAAACTCACTTGAGTAAACAGGTTAAAAATTGCTGCTGACGGCTCCTCAGCGGCTCCGTCCTGTACGACCCCCACAGTAGGCGCCTAGGCGGTCTGACTGGTGCCGGATGCCGAGGCCAAATCTTCACCCGCCACAGAGACTCAGCCAGGTGAGAACCCTCTCGGCAGGCGCAGCATTTGCACGCCTCGACCTCCAGGTGGCGCTGGGCTGGGGCCGGAACGTGCTGTCTGTCACCCATGTTGGGAGGGAGGGGCCTTAGAAGTGCTGACTTCTGATTGGTTGAACTCAGTCTTGCTTTTCTTCCAGTCTTGCTTTTCTTCCGTGTCCAGAGCCGATCTTAGGGAGGGCACCCAAAGTGTCTGAGTTACTGGAGAGGAAGTGTGTGTGTGTGTGTGTGTGTGTGTGTGTGTGTGTGTGTGTGTGACTTTTTTATACCTTTATAAGACGCCTCATAAATTTACACACCAGGAAAAATCCTTGGTTGGGCCTATTTACAATAAATACATTATTTATAAGAGAGCTAAGGTTTAGGGCACTCAGCCAGACCTTCCTTTTTCATGTTTCCTTAGTCCTGGACTGTTGTCTGTGCACTACCAATATAATTATATCTGTGGGTGTATTTTATTTGCACATTTGACAGCCGTTTGTTAAGCTTCCACTTTCTGCCAGGCTTTGGGAGGGTTTGGCGGAGTCAACGGTGAGCAAAACAAACCCGGCCCTGCCCTCGAAGAGCTTACAGGTGTGACTCAGCAATCACACGCATAGAATTAAAAAATCCCTTGTGACGCTAAATGAGCAGTGGCGTGTGCCTTGAGAGAGGAGTGGGGTTTTGAGGGACTGCAGTACTGAGTACCAGGCAGCACAGCCACTTCCCCAAAGAGCACCATACTGGTAACATTGATCTCATCTCAGACCTGTTGGGCTCCCTTGTGAAAGTTTGGAAGCTGTGAAGGCGTAACTGGAAATTTGAGGCATTCTGGGGGAATACCCTGGGGCAACCCACATCCTTCTGTCTTGGTCCGTGTGGAGGAAAGCACTGGAAAACGTATAACTTCCAGAATATTCTTTTTTTGCTCCAGATAGAAAACCATCTTCTGGGATTGAATGTGTTAGAGGGACTGTAAATTTTGGCACTGGAAAAAATGACCAAAGAAGGACTGGCATGACAAATAAACAAAAACACGTCTGTGAAACAGGCCTGGAGTTCAGAACACAGTGTGGACTATGAAGGGAAGGAGAAAAAAAAGGGGGTGTCAGTCTGAGGCTGGACTACCTGCTGGGAGAGTCTGGCCCAGGTGGCTGGCAGCTGTAGGACATGACCCAGAGGGTCAGAAACTGCCAGGGCAAAAATGTTTGTCCTCAGTTGGAGACTTACCAAGGGGAATTCCTGCTGCGTGGAATTTTTTTCTTTGTTCACCTAAAAAGTTGCTAGTTACTGCCCAGTAGGGGCAGACACTGAAGAGCTCGCACAGCGCCCTTGTCTCCATGACTCACTCTCTAAACCTTCACAGGGCTGTTTTTCCCCTGAGCATTTACCACACCCCCTGACTTTGCACAATTGTTGCTTGTCTGTCTCCTACACTAAAATGTAAGCTTCCTGAGGGCGGGCACCTTGTCCTTTGCTGTATCCTCAGGACCCAGAATATGTCTGTTACCTAGTAGGTGCTCTGCAAACATTTGATGCATGAATGGAGCAGATTCTTCTTGGTCTGCAGAGAAACCTCCTCGAGTCTAAATGCAGAGTGCACACATAGCCCGGATCTCCGGTGAAGGGTAAATTGTTCTGAGAGCGCTCTCTTTAGTCTAAGGTGAACCAGCCTCATTGTCCTGAGAGAAGGTGGGGGCAAGACCCTGGTGTTTCAGAGGCTTGAAAAATCTGCCTCACCCACTGAGGGGGCAGTTAGTCACTGAGGACGGTGTGCATATACTTGGTGGTCAGGTGTGACGTGAGGTCTGTGAGGTGACCCTCCCATCCGATCCTTGTCCTTACCTCACACTCCCCCCAGAAGTGTTTTTTCCTGTGAACCCAGCCAAGCCTCAGAGAGAGAGGATAGAGCAATCTTAGAGAAGAGAGCAGGGTTCTCACTGGTGAGGGCGCTTGGGAGCAAAGACAGAGGCAGAATGAGTGGTCTTAGCGAGGGACTCGGAAGGTGCAGGCTCACAGGGAGAGGGGAGAGAGAAGATTCAAAAGAATAAACTGAGGCATGAGGTGGCAGGTCTAGGCCAGGTCTGGGGAGGTCCCAGAAGAAGCCTGGGGCAGCCTGAGGAGCCCCAGTAGGACTGGATGACTTGGGACCAACTTGGAGCAGATGGCAGGAATCACACATGGGAGTACCTTTCAGGAGGTGAGCCAGTCATACCCATGGTCGGGTGAGCTGGAAGGCAGTGAACAGACAGAGCAGAAGTGGAGGCATACAGGATGCTAGAACTGAGAGTTAGAGGAAGGACCCAGGACCCCCCTCCCGAACCCCCAGACACCGAGTGCGAGGCCCAGGACTTCAGGCACCCCGTCTTTTCTACACAGCCAAGAGAACACCTTTTGGGCAGCAGGACCTGGGTTCAAGCGTTGGCTCCTTTCTTACTTGAAACATGATCCTTACCAACCCCTTTAGCTTCTATGAGTTTTTTCTGCAGATGGATAGCCCTCTGCATCATCTTAAACCACATGTTCATTAGCAGTCCTTCATCCATATTTGTTAGGAACTGTCTACACAATAATTGGGTTCTAATCCAAGTTTCATCTTCTGGCCTGTGCACCCTCCGAGTCGCCATACCTCAGCCGTTTGCTCACTCAGAATCAGTACCCACTATGCACCCAGCACTCACTCTCTCTTCTAGCTCCTTCTCCCGTTTCACATTGGTGGGTGTGTCCGGGAAGGTTTATACCCCGTCTGAGCATTCCCAACTGGAGGTATGCTTGGTGGTCACTGCCAGAGTAGAAAATTGCTTTATGTGGGCTAGGCTGATTGGACTATCTGCCCCCTACCCATAAGCACCTGCAGGCAGGAGCTGGCCCTTAGAGAACCCTGAAGAGGTGATCCTTTGGAGGAGAGCACAGGCTGAGAAGCTTTAGCTTTGGGCCCGGGGAGGGGGTGGGGGTGTACTGGGGTCATTCAAGTCGGCAGGTTATGGTAGGTGGATATTTGTAAACTTTGTTCAGACACCATTCTAGCATTTCATGAGTGTTGACTGATGGGCAGAAATTTTATTATCTATTATATTTATATTTAATAAATCATTGCACTTTAGGTATTTGTCCATAAGCACTCATTTTAGTCACCAGGAATGCTGGAGAATATTATATGTTGTAAGGAGAACTAAAGGAATATGTCACCACCCCTGCCTTCAGGAAGCTTACGGTCCATTCAGGAATATGGGAAGAACATGGCTTAAAAAGCTCCAAGGTCCAGGATCCTATGTGTTAACTGAATGGAGACACAAAACATAAATGTTTCAGAGAAGGTGAGTGTCCCAGCTGGGTTGATAACTTCATGATTGTGACAACATTGAAGGGTTTCTCCTCACACTCTTTCTCAGCCGCTTGTTTCTCTAACACTACCTTTCCTTTCCTGCTTAGAGCCCAGGACCATCCTGGACAGTCACTACTTCCCTACAACTGCCATCACTATGAGGTGGCTGGCTCAAGGTCACGTCTGCCAGGAACATCACCATTTGGCATTTGCCTACACAAATTTTACATTGACCGCTGCTGAGCAAAAACAGCAATCCACATATAGATTGGGGGTGTGGGGCTTTTGCCACTGGAGTTTCCCCTGCATTGTGATGACGGTAGAAGTCACAGTGACAGCTGGCGCTGGGAGCAGCTGACTGTCCCATTCAGCACTGAGGCCCCTCTCTGGCCCTTCTGTCCCAGAACCCTCTGGCTCTGCACAGAAGCAGCACAGTAAAGAGGGTGGAATAACTGGGTATGTGGATACTTTCCCACAAGTCTGTGCTCTCCAGAAATTCCATCATCTCAGCTCTTAGCAAAAGGGTTGGTTCTCCTCAGAGTCAGAGGGAGGCTGTGGCTG
>NW_017731350.1:3659545-3696389 GCF_001890085.2 Hipposideros armiger | reverse complement strand
TACATGTGACTCTGAAGTAAAACTGAAAATGAAAATAAAACTATCATAGTTTCATTTATAAAAATTTTAAAGGATATTATTCACATAATGGTGATTTCATTTGTTTTATGGCTCTCGAAGAATTTTTAAATTGTTGTGAGGGACAGGATTGGCTCTTCCGTCTCAAAAGTTTGCCGATCCCTGGTCCAAATGATAAGGACCTGGCCACCGTGGGGATGTGCTCCTCAAAGCACCCATTCTCCAGAGAGCCAAGTTACCAAATGAGACCGGGGCAAGGGCAAGGGCCCGTGTCAGTGTGAGGTCACCAGCTGCCACCCCCTGAGGTTTCAGCCTGGTGTGAAGCTGAGGAGTATCGCCCTTCTGAGCCTCTGGTGCACATGCCCTTTAGGACAGACACCCTTCCCAGCCTGGCGTCTGCAGTGATAAGAAGGCAGGTGAAGCGGAAGCTTGCTCGTTATCCCGCCCCCATCCTGGGCTGGAGGCGGGGAGAAGGCGCGGCATCACCGGCCTCTGCGTCTTAACCACCCTGAGGCCACAACGCTGGTTTGTGCTGCCTTTTCTTTGCCCCCGTTGTGGGGACACTCGGTGGGCCCTCTTGTTGCCTTTTGTAATTTTGAATGTAAATCTACAAATAGATGTACTTATTTGCTTTGTATCAGTTTTAGGTTGCGTTGATTTTGTTTCCACACGTTGGTCCAAAATAAGATTGACCCTTGGGAAAATCAGCTTGCTAGAGCCATGTGCTGAGCTTCAGCGTGAGGGGTGTAATTGAAAACAGCAGAGGCACACGGACACCCCACGGCCTCCAGATGGAAAGAGACCTCAGAGGAGGCACTGGCCTGGAGAAGGGGATGTGTGGCTTCAAAAGCAAGAGCCAGTGAAGGGAAGTTTTATCCCAGGAGGAAGGTTTTGCTTCAAAAATCATTTTTTAAAAAAGAAGAGGCTCAAGAAGCTGACCAGGCATATTTAAGACTTCACAAGTGTAGGAAACAAGAACAGTACTCACTGGAACTAGATCTAAAAGCAGCCCGGGACAGGCTGTGTGACCAAGTGAAGGAATGACCCAGGTAATAAGAGACAGTATGTTTCCTGTTATTTCGTATTTTCATATCATTTTATTGACCGATGGTTGAACTCTTCCTCCTTCCCTGATTCCTAGCACTTTTCTGTAACCTGTTTGGTAATTAACATGCATCATTTTGTATTAATTGTCTGTTTACATATACACCCTCCCACCTTTGGCTGTAGCCTCTTGAGGTCAGTGACATTTTTATACACAGGACCAAGTGTGGATGGCAAATGAAGCACACTATATCATTTTAATGCGATATGTACATATTTGCCCCTCTCATTTTGCAAGGGACCTAAAAGGATCAGAGAGCAGGGGGATCTCGTTTGGCCAGATTAGTTCAGGTCAGTCACTGGATGACAGGGTTCCAGGCAGACCTCCTGCTGGCAGCATGTATATCCTGAGCAGAGGCGATCCTCCATCCAGCAGGAGTAAAGCCTGGTGATTAATGAGTGTCAGTTGACGAGGCTGCTTTGTGATGTGGCTGAGGCAGGGAGGGTGGGGTGAAAGCTCATGTAGCCTTAGACCAGGATATAAAGTGAGGCATAGAGGGATCTGTCTGTTCTCATGGAGGAGTGTCCTTAAACACCGTCCTAAGGTTCAGGATGATGCTAAGCAGCAGGAACCATCCCTTGATGCACGTTAACAGAAGTCTGGAAGGACCAGACAGGTCTCTCCAGTTCCTCTACCACCTCCCTATGTGGCCCTGTACCATCTGATTTCCAGGGTGTCAGTTTCCTGGGCTGTCAAACATGGCTCATTCCCATGCTAAAGCTCTCTGACGTGCCCTAACCCTCCCCGGGGCTAACTGAATTCTTGTTGGTGCCTGCCCTCCCTCCCGCCATATCTAGTGGGGGATTCTGCCACCCAGGGCTGTTGGTGTAGCCCCCTGCAAGTCCTTTTAGTGTGAGGCCTGGTCAGGGCTGAAAGTGACAGGTATGGGGGACCTTCCAAAGCTTCCCTGCAAAGTCAGGGTGGAGGTTGAGGCACCCCAGCCGTCGGTATCGGTCCGTGTGAATGAGGTGTCCAAAATGCAGAGTGGGCCTAGTGAAAGACGCCCTGGCTTACTTGGAGGCCGAACCTCCGCCTTTCCTTCCCTGTGTCAGATAACGCATGGAAAGACAACCACAGCGCCAGGCCAGGAATCTTGCTCAATGTGCTAGCCGCAGAGGCAGAATACATCAGTAGTCAGGTGATGCCTCTGGAGACGGTTTGCCTGGATTCAAGTCACTGCCACTGGCTGCCCCTTTGTCCCCAGGCAAAATACTTCTCTTGTTCCAGTTGCCTTATCTGTCCCCAGGATGACTGTGCTAATAGTACCTTTTAGGGAAAGTTGTGGGGATTAAGTCAATGTGCTTACAAGGGTGCCTGCACGTGTGCCTCTTCTGGCCTGGCGTGGTTTCATGGAGCCTACATTTGGGTGGGGGGTGGGGGGTTGGGGATGAGCGAATCAAACTCAATTGTCTCTGGCAGGAACAGGTTGGTTTTTGCATTGACTGGGGAGCACGGGAGAAAGGTATGCCCAGAGGCGGAGGTGGCATTAGGAATCAGAGATACTATCTTGGTTGTCTTTAAGATTAAAAAAAAAAAAAGAAATCAGGAAGCCTGGGCGATTATTTCTCCATGGTAGTTTCTGAAGTAGGCAAACCAGGTTCTAGTTGAGTCGACTGACTCAGCATTCTACTTCCCTTCTTGAGCCATGTCCCTGCCTCCCTCCCCCAACTTGGAATATTTCTCTCCCTTGAAATTTTGCTGAAGTTCTGCCACGTCAGTAGTGTCACCTAGTGGGAAGTAGAGCTGTGTCACAGTGAAGCAGATGGGCTTGTCACTTCCCAACTGGGCAAACACTTGACCTTTCAGAGCCGTGTTCCTCTGACTCAGTTACCACCTACCTACACCCCTGCTTTGTTGAGATGACACTAAATAAGATCGCTTATGTGAACACACCTGCACACAGTAGGCACTTAACATATGCCTGTTCCCTTCCCTTTAGAACAAAGCCGCTGTGCGGAAGCCCACCTGGTTCTCGTCACCCAGCGACGTCAGCAAGCTGAGGGTTCATGACTCTTACAGAACAGCCACGACTGACTGTGTGTAATCCTCTTGCTGTTTTCTTCTGTTCTAGTATTTTCCTTCATTTACTCCTAGATGTCTTTAAGCAGCTCTGTTGGCTGGTTTCTCAAGGTAGACTTCCATTTCCTTCCTTTGTACCTCTCCAGACATGGGGGCCAGGGACTGACTGTGGCTTCTGAGTTCCCCCAGGGCCCCGCTGGAAGTGAGTTCCTGTCTCGGGTGTGCCTGGGTGTGCCGTCGGAAGGTCTTTTTGAGGGTAGCTCTGTGTGTACAATACAGCTAGAGAGTGACCTTGTCCAAGGAGCCGTCTCCCTTGAAAGAATATGCAGGGGAAGAAAGACCCAATCGCCATCATAAAATGGGGGCAGAAAAAGCCCAGTTAGGAGCGAGGTGAGGTGGGCTGTGGGCGGGTCAGGGTAGGGGCCTCAGTAAACAGAAATGGTAAACATAGGCCTCTCCCAGCCCCACCCTAGCTTTACACCCCAGTTTGTGAAGTTTGGCTCCAGAGGCCTTCCAATGACCCCAATCTAATTCCCTTCCACTCTCCAGTAATGGCTAAAGGCAAGAAGATAAGCGACTCCTTGAACCAGACAACCTCAGGGGGAAATTCTATCAACATGGTGAGGATGAGGCTGCAGCAGAGCTAGAAACCAGGGTGGGATGTGGAGAGGGAGTGAGGGGTGGGGCGATAAGGCCTCTGCTTTCTGGGGTCAAGGCCTGTGCCTGGGGCAGGGGCCACCATTGGGTGAAGGATCCCAGGGGATGCCATATGCAGCCGGGTCTCTACCCTACCTAGGGATGGAAAGCCAGGGGGGATGTGATTAGGGTACCATCTGGGGCCTGGGAGCTGTGGCACAACAGCACAAAGGAATGAGACACCCTAAGCCTAGCGCGGAGGAATGAGGAGAATCCACCCGACCCTGCTTTCCTCCGTGCTGCAGTCCAGTTTCCTGGACCCCAGAATCAAATGTCCCCTCTTCAGCTTGTGCTGTCTCTTCCCATCCCTTTCTTCCTCTTCAGTTCTCCTCTCCCTGGTCCTTCAGCCCACGCATCCCTCTCACCCTGCTGCTCCTTATTCCTCGGTCCTTTGTTTCCCTCCGTGAGTGGGATCCCACGGTAGGTTGGGGGGCAAAAGGTGAGCCTGGGATGTTTGCCTTAGGCCATGAGGAAAGCAGGACCAAACACCAACCAGAAGCCAAGGGAAGAGGGGACCTACAGAGGCTTCCAGCCTGCAGGTCCCCTTCCTCACACTCACCCGTTGTCCAGCCTGCCTCCCATCTGGAGGAGCTGGCCCGGGACACTCAGGCCGACTTCCTCCCAGCCAGCCCCTGCGGGCTGCTGCCCACTCCCAGAGCTGCTCCTCTGCACCCCGCCTGCACAGCTCTCTACTTCCTCTATGCATGGCTTCCTTCTCGGCAGCCCCAGGGGCATAGTCCTTCCAAAAGACCAGCCCCATCAGGGGAGCCCCAAAAGAGGTACTAGCTCAAAGGTCAAGGGGCCAAGGCAGTACGGGCCAGTCACCCAGGCATAATTCCTCAGGCTACTTATGAGCTGGTGAACAAGACACACCACTCATCACCACCCAGTGGCCATGTGACCTGGTAGAGAAGGGAGGAGTCATAGGGCCTTTCTGCGGGTGTGTGGAGATGGGGACCCTGACTACCAGGCCTGGGATTCTGAGGAACTGTGGGTGGGGATGACTTCTAGAGATGACGGACCCAGGACTCAGACTGCATTCTTGTTCAGGGATGGATGCCTGGTATACAAGGATGCCACCTCTGATAGAGAGGCTAAAAGACTAAATGACAAAGGTCTTGGGACCCAGCCATGGTGGAGCTGGTGTGACCCATGAACTGGGACCTGAATGAAAAGCCCACTGTACACAGGTGAGTTTGAGAACCACTAGTATTGTGTCTTCCCTAAGAGCCCCAGGTAGGAAGCCTCACTTAGTTTTCTGATCCACACATGGAGAATTTGTCCAGGTGCATGAGGCTTGAAGCTGTGGAGTATCTTCCCAGGGAAGATGGGGTACCTACTTCCCACACTTCCAGTCTATAAGAGTCATCTGACCCCTGGCAAAGGAGAAGCCAGGAAAGGCTAGATTTGGAATCCACTGAATGGCTTTTCACAAGCCCTTTTCTTCCAGAAGGTGCAGCAGGAATTCAGATGGCTCTAGGCATTGCCATAGCAACTGTACCTTTCTGAAGCTGTCACGGACTACAGGAGCAGGGTGTAAGCAATACAGAAGAGGGGGAGTGAGTCTGCCAGTGTACAAAGCACACCCAGCAGATGAGGCTGTGAAAAGAAATGGCACCTCAGCATGGCTGGGATTTACGGACCTGAGCTTGGTGGGGTCACAACTTCCTCAAGACCCAGGATGCATCTGGGACCACTCTAGGGGTCTTCACAGCTACAAAATCCCACCAGCCCAGGGGGCCCACGATGCCGATAGCATCTATCAGTCCTCTCCGAAGACCATCTACCTAGGTTCAGTCGGGCTCCTAACAGGTCACAGCAATTAGGAAGGGAGTCCCCACTACAGGATGACCACTTGTGTTCCCAGTCAGGGTTGAGGAGAGGGACCCAACTTTAAGCTTCTGATATAAATCAGATGCCAAGAACTCAGGAGGCAGGCACCTCAGGGGCCTTAGAGAATGGTGGCTATGCCAGCTCTCCAAGAAATCAGCTGTCAACAAGAATTTGTATTAAAATGGAAGACCCTATGCAGCGTCATGCTGGCATCTGAGCCCATCCCGGTAGCTCTCTCCAGGGCCCCTTCTCAGCCATCAGGGCTTGGTATAGCAGGAGGCTCGGAGTTCGGAACCTCTCCTGTGGCTGAAGACATGGATGCTTCTCCTTTGCAAAGGCAAGTGCAGCACAGAGAGAGAACCTGCCGAGTGGGGATCAGCCTTGTGGGGCTGGGCAGTCTCCCAGGCCCAGGGTGGCATAGACCGGGCCCAGGAGACACCGCCAGACACCGCGTGCACCTCAGCCGGCCTGAGCTCTTGGCTGTTTTGGTGCTTTTAATCTGACTGTTCCTTGGGCTCTTTCTGCTCTGGAAGGAGCGAGCAGTTCATGTGAAGGACTGGGAGGTGAGACTCTGCCCTGTCCTCAGGATACAAAGTGTGAGAAGTCAGGGTTGTGGGGAAGCACTGTCACCCAATAGTATCATCTCCAGGACCTCACTGTAGCCCCACCATCCTTAAAATCACCATCATTTGGCACCAAGTGTCCCTCAGAACTTTCCATATGGCTACTCTCTCTTGCCCTTTCTGGCCCTGCAGACAAGCCTGGATCCCCACTTCCAGTGTGTGTGGGAGCACCTTTATACCAATGTTCCCCCCCCCCAGACGCTGCTGGCTGTCCAGCGCAAGCCCTCCACCAGGCATGGGGTCTCCTCTTGGGGGGGGGGGCGCGTGAGGGGAAGAGTTCTTTACACCTGAGGGGAAGCCAGCTCGCATTTTCTTTGTTGCTCTCCCCCAGCTGGAGCAATCTCGCTGTACCTGCCCCTCACACCTAGTACTTCCAACTGAGGAGCCGGGCCTCAGCGAGGCGGCATGCCACGCAGCCTTGCCCTCCTTTAGGAATGAGAGTCATCGAGGGGGAAGCGATGCACGCCAGAGAAGGATGGGGAGCGTACCCCGCCCGGCTGTCTTAGCCTGGCTGCTCCCTCAGGAGGTTTCCATGGGACCCTCTGTGTGGGGCTGGGTTGAGCACACTGGCTGTGCACAGATCTCCTTAGGAGCGGGCAGACCGGGCAGGGGTCTGCGGAGGCATGTGTATTGGGGAGGGGGAACGCGAGAGCCAGCTGTGGGGCCTCTCACTTCATTCCAGTCACTGCCCTTTATAAATATTTATAGCAGTTCTCCTACTAAAAATAACATCCTGGAGCCCAGGGAGGAGAAAAAAATAAATGCAAAGCACCGGGAATTGGGATTGAAGATCATGCGTGCCAGAGCAGAATGGAACCCGGAGCAGGGAGAGGCTGTGTGAGCACCGCACCTCAACAGGGCTCCCTCTGGCGGTCACCGGTCAGGGCTCCCAGGCGGCTGCCCCAGGCTTTGGCGCACAGAACCCTCTCGCTGCTGGAGGAGGACCCGTCCAGGTCTGCAGCACAGAGCTCTATTGCTCCCCCTTTCCGCCTGGGCTGCAGAGCAGTGAGCGGCACCAAAGCGGGCGGGCAGGCGGGGCAGGCGGAAGCCTAACCAATGTGAGAAAGGAAGGCGGCTATTTTTAGCACTGTGGCCAGGGCGTGAATGTCTGTAAGAACTGAGCAAGGCCTGAAGCTGTCTTTGCACGACAGAGGGAAAAAAGCTGTTTGTTTTAAAAGGTCAAAGGTAAGGAGGAAACTTGTACCCCCACCCTGGGGAGCACGCCACATGCCGGCAAGACGCCAGCAAGAACTCCGTCAGGTCAAACACACAGGAGACTTGTGCTGTTTCTTTTCTCTTTTCAACCTCCCTGTGGATTCCAGTGGCAGAGATGAGACCATGCCCGGAGGGGAGTGGTGAAGATGCTAGTTCATGCAGGACTGTGCCAGGGGGCTGCCCATCAGCTGGGCACCGGGTGGTCCCTCCCACTTCCCACTGGCTCTGGGCTCCCCTCTCCCTGGCAGGTGGTGATGTCTGGCAGCCTGCAAGCCTGATCCAGGTGTGCAGGGAAAGACGGACAGGAATGCGCCTCTGGGGGAGGACCTCGCCTTCCTCTGGTCGATGCCAGCTCACTCCACGGTCCCCTGTGCCTGTGCAGGACAGACACACCATTACTGGAGGGTCTCGGAGCAAAGGCTGCTAACATCTGCTGGGCAGGCGACAGTGTGCAGGGATGGGCTGTGGAAATATTTCCTTTCGCCTCTGAGATGAAAAGGGCTGACAACACTCACACCCCCTTTAGCGAAAGGCACACTAGTCTTTGGAATCATTGTCTAGGTCATGGGGTCAGGAAGTGTTTCCAGAGAAGAAAGAAAAAACTGGGTTGGAAGTGCAACGTTTGGAATGCGGTGGTTTCTTGGGAAGAAGAATTGTGACTGAGAAGAGCAGAGAGGTTGGAGACGTGCCTGTGAACACTGGGCGGGAGGGGAGAAGGCCTGTGCCTCATGCTGAAGGGAGCAGACCTTAAGGGTCCCTGAAACAGCCACCTGAGGTTTCAGCTTTTTTTTTGACTCGACCGCTGCTGGTGAGTTTCTGCTAACTTCTGATAGGATTAGGGGACAGCCTTAGGAGAAAATGACCCAGCTCCAATTCTATTGGGTCGTGGGGAAAGTCATGACGTATTTTGCTGTTTTTCAATGCAAAAATGCGTCATGACTTTCCCGAGGACCCAACAGTTCTGGCACCAAGCTCCTGGGACGTGGGCCTTGGTTTCCTCATCCGCAGGAAGAGGAGGTAGCCAGATGGCTCCGACTTGCCTTTCCTTGTCCCCCAGTTCCTGTGCCCTGGGGAAAGGGGCTCTGGCAGGCTCCTGAAGACAAGTCAGCTCCTGACTCCCTAGCGGATGGGGCAGCCTAGGGCTGCTGTTGGGAAGGGCCCTGCCTGAATGTGCAGGGAGTTTAGGTAAAAGCCTGCCCAAGCCCTGGAGGCTCTGTGATTTCCAGGGCAGCAGAATTTCTGCAGCTTGGGTGCTGCCCATCCGTAGCCTGCAGGGTCCCTGACTCAGTGCAGGCTCACAGACGGCAGGTCCCAGGGTGCCAGCAGAACAGAGCCCTTCAAGGGCCCGGTGCAGCTGGGGGCCGGGGGTGCCAGGAAATGGCCCGAAAGCTGCTCCAGGATGACACTACTTGGAAAGGTTGGGAAAGTTTCTTTTCTGGATCATGGGCTGCAGCCCTGGCTTTCCTGCCTGGAAGATTTGTAACTAAGGAAGATGGCCTAACTTTTAAACACAAGAAGTGGGGAAGGGGAGGGAAAAAAACACTGAAAACTAAAGAGAAATCTCAAGGCTGCACGAAAGGCATCTCATGCTTGACATAACTCTTCTCTGGAACAGACTGGCTGTCCAATTACTTTCGTCCCTTCCTTTTAGCAAGCATGCTCAGAAACTGCAATATCTTGGAAATGGAACTAGGTAAGAGTTAAAGTCCTGAGATGGAAGAATGTGAAGGACTCATTCCTAAAGGCAATGGGTATTTGCCTGTGGGGAAACCTGTACTTTAAAAAATATTTTTAGGAAGTGAGAAGGTGCAACTTGGCCAGGTGCCACGGGAAATGGCTTGGTTGGCGTTACAGAGACAGGGTGATCCTGCGTGACAGAAATAGGTGTCTGGTGAGGAACTGCAGCAAGGTTACAGCTCTGGATGATGGAACCTCAGGGACATGCTGGCTGTGGTTTGGGTCCCCAGAGAGAAATGACACTGGCCTCAGGAAAGCAGAAACCAGGAGGCAGAAGAAGCCCCAGGATGTGGGTGGCTCTCAGCTGGTCTCTGAGGCCTGATCCCAGAGACTGCTCAGCTAACGGATTCTGGTCTGTCAATGGCATCCCAACACAGGTGACACCAAGTCCTGCCTGAGGCCCAGACCCAGGCCCAGCACAAGAGAGGTCAGGGCCTGGACCCCAGGGCAAATAAGTGAGCATGCTGGTGGGGCTGGGCAAAGGGAGGAGGTGCAGGTGGGCTCTTTAAAGGAAACCTGACTTGGGCTTGGAGGTGTGACTGGGGAGGGAGAGGAGGGAAATACAGACCTTAAACAAGAAGGGAAAGGGCCGTGGGGAAGCAGACAGCGCTCTGTACTCACCGCTCCTCCGCTCTCCTGGCTCCTCTGCTAACCTGTGCAGCAGACACAAACAACACACCGAGGTCACACCTGGGTCCTCTCACCACCCTGCATCTTCTCCCAGGGGCCTCCCTGACCCCTGCACCCCGGGGCTTCTGGACTTGCCTCTCCCCTTGTCCCTTGTAGGCCAGGAATGAAAATGGGGGAGGGTCGTACTACCTATAACCAGCACCTGCAACCGACATAAAACAGCCACGGAGACAAGTGCCTCTCAGGAGAAGGCAATACTAATACTAAAAGGCAACAAAGCCACCTTAAAAGTAGGGAGCATTTACATCAGGGAGGCACAGGGTACAGGTCTTGAAAGTAAACAGGGTGAAATGAATTAGCCTTTGATAGGGCAGTATTTCCTTCCTGCACACAGATCTGCTTGGGATGCTAGATCACTCTCGTTCACCCTGGAACCATGAACACTGCCTGGCTCCTCTAACACCTGTGTCTGTCCTCGCAGAGGGCCACGGCCACCAGTCTACCAGACACGCAGCGGTGTTCTGTAAGTGTGCAAACTGACGCACAGCTCCCAGCACCATGGATGGCAGGTTCTGGGAGGGGCGATTGTGAAGAATACAAGAGCATAAAATGAGGCTCTGAAGTAATAGGAGTGTGGGAGGTTCTTTTCGTCTGTTTCATCTGTGTAGTCTTGGGTACAAGCACTCACCACTTCAGGTGAGGAGTGAGAGGATGCAAAATAGGAACGGTACCCCAACAGAGCAGAAGCGTGCCCCAGGATACAGCCAGACAGACAGCCAAGGTGGAGCAGGGAGAATCCTGGGGGCGAATGTGGCTGTGAAGTCCATTTCAGCCATGAACTCTTCAGTTCAGAAGTGTCCATTTGGTTCTCAAGGGTTTTGCATTGAGCTTTGTCTGCCTGACAGGGTGCTGACCAAGTTGTGTTTATATTATGTCAGCATGATTTCAACCCTAAAGAAGCAAATCTCTTCTCTCTTTATGGTTAATAGATAGTTACTGCTCTCTAATGCCTATGTGACAGGAGCGACTGCAATGTCAGTCTATAGGAAAATCTCATGCCCAGATCATGGCAGAGAATCCGGTTGGTCCATTAAAAAAACTTGGTTTTAGAACGACACCCAATTAACAGCTACATGTTAGTTACAGAGACATATCCTAGGACTTTTATAATGTTGAAAGACAAACTTTTTAAAAAAACCCTATCCATCTTTCACCCTAACTCTTATCACTCTTCCCCTTGGGGATAATACCTAAAAGCCACAGAAACAGAAATTCAGGCATTCGCACAAAAAGATTTCACATAGACATACAGCAACTCGGATATATGCCCTGCAAGAGACATGAGGGGACACTAAGAGCAAGAGGGACAGAGAAGAGATGCTGATAGGGCAACACAGGTGTAAAGACACAGGGCTCCCAAGGCCAGGAGACACCAGGCAAAGGAAACCATCCCCGGGCCATATGTGGGAGGCAGCCTTGAACCAGGACTCAGGGCTGGTGTCCATGGTCAGGAAGAGGCCCCAGTGGTTAGGACAGCGTCCCCTGTGTGCTTCGGGGGAGTGAAGGGAGGCTGAGGAGAGGCCATGGGAAAAGCTATTGGGGAAGGGAGGGGAATATGGGAAGGGAGGCCAAAGCAGCAGCTGTTACATCTGCAGCCAAGAACATTCCACGTGGATGCCAGGATCTGGTTGGATTGTGTGTGTGCGTGAGTGCTTGTGTTTGGAGCATGTGTTTACATAAGTGTAAATTTATCTCTGTGTAGCTCCTCTTCACCTCTTGCACTACAACACTCCTGCCTTCTTCCAGTCTCCTATCGGCACAGGAAAGGCAGGCCTCCCTACCTTTGTTTGTAGCATTTCTGGATGTTTCAAACACCACTGCCCTCTACTTATGACCTTTTGACATCCATGCCAAATATGTCATTCTCATCAGTTCATCACAGCTCTTGTCTGCTTTCCCCTAGGCCTTGGTCTGGCTCACTGGATGATTTCAGCACCTGAGGGACGCTTTTCCTCCTCTCCCAGATTCTTTGGCAATTTCAGTGCCCTTGCTGACAGACTCCAAAGCCCTCCCTCTCTTATCCACACTCGCCCCCTATGGGTGCAAACAACACTGCAGACTCCCCCATTTCACGATGTTCCCTCTTTCCTATCTCAGATTCCCTGCCTGTTCTGATATCTTCCCATCCTTTCTTTCTTCACTTCACTTAGTCTACCAGTCTGCTCAAATGAAAGCACGGGCGTTGGAGGTAGAGACACCTGGGCCAAATCCAGGTTCTGCCACTTGCTACCTGTGCAAGTTCTTTAACCACCTTGAGCCTTGTCTAGAATCTTTCCCTCACAGGGCTGTGAAATCAAACAGGAGGGGGTGTTAAGTGCAGAGCGGCCAGCAGGGACCTTCCATGCCTTCACTGCCTCGGGACAGCACTCCATCTCTCTCCCTGACAACATGCTCTCTCTATAGAGCATATCATCCTGTTTATTTCCTTAGATTTGTTAATTTATTGAGATCCCACTATGCGCCAGGCACGGTTCTAACATGAAGTTTGGAGTCAGAAAGACCCAGTTCAAACCCAATATCCGCTACTTAATAGCGACATGACCTAAATTTCTCTGAGCCTATTGCCTCATTGGCAAATGGGAATATATATCTCGCTGGGTTGTTAAGGAGTAAATGAGATTGTATGTGGAAATCATTTAGCACAGCTCTTCATACATAGCAAGTATTAAGGAGGTTTATATATGATAAAACTAGGGAGGCATTACAGGCAGACCTTGTTTTATTGCACTTTGCTTTATTGTGCTTTACAGATACTGTGATTTTTACAAATTGAAGGCCAGACCCTCCACCAGCAAAAAGATTACGACTCACTTTATTGCAATGCTTGCTTTATTGTGGTGGTCTGGAACCAAACCTGCAATATTTCCAAGGTCTGCCTGCACTCTCCTTTGCTGATACCTGTCCTCATTGCTTTTCATTCTTCTTTGAAGCCACAAAACCATTTGGCTATTCTGCCTACAATAACCTCTTCCTTTTCAGACTCCCTTCTTGTATTTATAATCATATATTCAAAGTCTGATAACTAACTTTTCCTGCCACTTTGTTTTATCTCCTATTTATTTTGCATATTTTAGTCTTGCTTTCCTAACTATATTATAAACTCCTTGAGGTGATGGGTCATGTTTTGTTTTACTTGTATCTACTTCCTGTATCCCAGCTGTCTATCATAGTATCAGAAATCAGGAAGCTTTGTTGATCCACTGACACTACCACCTCTATGGAAAAACTTGACGGTCCATTGGGAATAGCAGGTAGAAGGAACTGTGGGAATTTGAAAGCTTTGGGGAAAGGGGCAACAGGAAGGAAAGCAGAAACAAAAGGGAGAAGGGGATTTCATTCCAAGGCTAGATAGCTCTGACTCCCATTCAAACTAGGGGTCCTGGCCAGCTGCCTTTACCTCTGTCTTTCCCATTCTGCATCTTCTCTTCTTCTTCCTCTGCACCTTCCTCTGCTGTGAAAACAAGTCCAAGGAGGCCTGTGACCCTTCAGCACAGGACAAGCACAGAAGGGGGGTGAAGGGAGGAACTCGGGAGGCTTGGGATGAAGCCCTAACTAAAGGCTCATGGCTACAGCCTCCAAGGTTGTTACACTCACCTAGTCTGCACCGTGTGGTCCAGACCCCAGCACTGGACCTGAGCTCAAGACGCAGAGCAGTCTGATGTCACCTACCCTGCTGCTGGTTTCCCTGGTGACTGGGGCGAGGGTGGCTGCCTCTTCTCTACGCCTGTTTTCCCTAAGGTGATTATAGCTACCTGGGATACATCTAATATCTTACAGTCAGGTTAAAGGAAGTGACCATAAAATGCACGGCGAGGAATACCTACGTTAACTGTCTTCTGTAAAAACAAACCAACAACTAGAGGCTTTAGCCGATAACAATCTTAAAATGACTGAACAGAGCAAGGTGGCTATGTGGGGGAAAAACGAATGCCATCTAAGGTTGCTCTTGAAGGGGCCTGCTCAGGGGAGTCACGGTCACTGTGCTCTGCAGGGACAAGACTTCCGTGATAAGGAGAAGTGTGCTCAGCCCTGGGAACTCACTTTGAGTTGGGGCTTTGAAACACTCGGCTGCATCCCGGTGTGGGCAAGCAGGATGGTAAACTGAAAACCACATCCCATTAGGAATGGCTGAAGACACTGCAAAGAGTTGCCTAAAGAGGAGAAGGCTGAGGGAGAGCCATGCTGTTTGCCATCAAATACTTGAAAGGCAACATAAAGAGGAGGATTGAACTTACTCTGTGTAGCTTTAGAGGGTTGAATGAGGATCAACTGGTTACAGGAAGGCAGATTGCAGCTCCCTGATAAGGGAGACCTTCCCAATGAATGAGCTCACCAGGAGTCTTCAACCAGAGGACTTTTATATCGGGAGGCAAGCTGGAGTAAAGGACTTCTAAGACCCTACCCAACTCTATGAGTCCATTATTTGTGAAAATATTTCAAAGAGGAGGGCAAGCTAGGGTTATAAGTGGTATGTCCATACTGTATAGAATATATGTAAAGATAATTTGAATATCTAATCTCATCCCAACAGAAACCTCCACAGAGAGAGTAATGTGTTGGTGTTGGGTTAAGGCTCTTTCATTCACTGAGAAACTGGCGTGCTCACGTGGAAAGGGAGCTTATTTCTGCATTTTATAGAGATACTGTGCCATGTGTGGCCTTAGTCCACGCCTACTTATGGACTTCAGCGCTTGAGAGTAGAGCATGAGTGAAAGGGGCCCTCCTGGTACTGCAGATTTGAATCTTGTCCTATGTGGGGATGAGTGTAAGGGCGTCAGCTTAATGTTCCTAAGACCGAAATTGTAGGGCCAGTTTTGCCCCTTCGAGCTACACAGCTTTAGGCAAATCACGTTTCTGGTAATCACTCACTGCATTTCTAAAGTAAGGGAACCGGACAATGTGGTCTCTAAGGTGCCTTCCCAATACATCATGCTGATTTTTAAAAACCCATCCTTTCTTACTATGAGAGATTGCCAAGGATCTCCCTAAACTTGTAGTTTTTGTGAAGCTATTTGGTCTGCACTTTGTGTTAATGATGTCCAGTTAGCTCTCATCCTAGTGTGATGACTTCATGAGCCACTTATTTTGCATAAACCCTAGTAAGTGGCCACGAGGCACCAGTGTGGTTAATTCCATGACCTGAAATCCCCTAAGAAAGTCCCTCTAAATGTGGGATTTCTGGCATCTGTGAGGAGCTGTATTAGGGAAGGCACTTTCTAATCAGTTGTGAAGTCACCTCGAAGGCAGTCAACTCTTCTGTGTGTATGGAGGGGGCAGTGCTTATGAAGGGGACTAAGAAATGGTACCGAAATGGGGACAGTGTCACCATAACACTCCCTGCACAGGACAATCGGCATCTTAAATGTATTGGAAAAACGAACCCAGGCCTCACACTTTTTCCCTTCTAAATGAAAACAGGCAGATCTGACAGCAAAGCCACGAGCCAGAGCCTGATCTGGTCCCGTGACAACACTACAGGTGTGTGCTTCATCCCACGGTGGTCCGCAGAGCGACCCAAGGCTTGCCTTCCCTAGGAGCAGGGACTGACGATTTGAATGTATGTGTTTGAATAGTTCATGGAAAAATTGATTTATATTTTTATTTAATAATCTTGTTAAGCTACTTCAAGGCATTTAAAAGCACTACATTAAGTGAAAAGAAACAAACAGGGGCCGTCTGTATGAATGACCTATAGCACGTAGGAAAGGAACCCACGTGTTTTAATATGTTAACGTGGGAATCTGACCACTGGGGGGGGAAAAATTAGTACATATCTGGCAGCTACAAAATGGATGGAGTCACAGGGATTCTTAATACGACATGATGATATGGAAATGGCCTTTAATTTTTTTCTCTCTTTCTTAGGTTTTATAGAAGGGGGGAAATGCAATGAGGTAAGGGCCTCTGGGAAAATCGCTGAAAGAGCTATGTGAAGGCGAGACTGAGAAAGGAGTCATAGATGAGGCTGAACAGGAGGAGGGAAGGAAGCAACAGACACAGGTCATGAACTTCAGGTGAAATCAGAGCCTAGTCATGGACAAAAGGAGAGAATAGGGTTTCAAGACCAAATCAAACAGGAGAGAGCAGAAAGGCAGCTGGGAGAAAGTCCAGGAGCTTTTGTGGCTGCTTCGGTTGCAGTCATCCAGGAAAAGTCCAGAGCGAGCTGGTCGGTCAGGCCTGGGGAGAGAGCAGCTGGGTGGGGCACAGGGGGAAGACACATTAAGTGAGCAGGGGGCCTCGCTGTGCTGAGAGATCGGAATCTCTTTAAATGCTGAGTGGTGTTTGCTCCACAAGGTGTACTCTTAAGAGAAACCGAACTGTGGAAGGATCTCTATGTGATCGCGCGTGGGAGAGGGCGCTCTGGGTGAAGACATCCAGTGTGTTCCTAGAAGGCAAAAAGACTGAGTGGTGAAATGAGGCGGCGTGTGCTCTGTGAGGGCGTTTCACCCCGTGGGGAGGAGGTGAGCAGGGCGTGGGTGGGCGCTCTGGGCTTCACCTGAGTGGAGCTCCTTCACCAGGGATGACATGGTGTTGGTGATGGAGTCAGCAGCCACCAGCAGGTCATTGCGGAGGTTTCTCCTCGTACCTGAGAAGAGTGAGAGCAGATGGTGATGCCAGGTGGGTGGGCGTGCAGAAGGGAGAGCGGAGAAAATAGCTCCGTCTGCCAGGCGTTCGGACACAGGGCAGAATACTTAAGGGGAGATGGGGCTGCAGCAGCCCCACAGCGCCCAGGCACGTCAGGAGCACAGGGTGCCCAAGTCCATGGTTCTCCTCCCTCTGCTCTACCTGAAGAGCAGGACCCTGTCAACTCCACACTTCTTAGCCACAATCCAAAGAGCTGGGTTCCAGAACAAATACTGAGCCCAGGGCTCCTCGGCCTCAGGCAGGACTTCCCACTCCAGCATTACTGCCTCCCTGGCTTTTGTCTCCACCCCAACAATACTTCCTCAGCCGCCTCATTTCCCCAACTACATCTGCCCCCAACCACGTAACACTGCTCGTCACTAGCTCCCCAGACAGCGGTGGCAATGCCATGCTCAGTGTGCCTTCAGCAAGGTCCTATTTAGAGTTCTAGTCTTCCTCCTCTTGCTCCCTGTAAAGAATTTCCAGGGCAAGCACATGATTTCTGGGATTTAGTCCATCCAATTCCTCTGGAGGAAGCAAAGCCCAAAGGACAAGGCACTTCTCACAACCTGCAAGAAAGAGCACAGAAGCCCAGGAGGCCCGTTCTTCGCACACACACCAAGCCTACGGACCTCCTGTTGGAGACCAGCCCGTCTAATGAAAACGGGCCAGCGCCTGACTTATTTATACTGTATATAAAAATCTGATCATTTAAAACTAAGTGCACAGAAGACAAGAAGCTGAAAACATCTCAGTGAGAATCTTGACTATGCCTCCAAACCCCTTGGACTCTCCATTACACTCTGCTCCCAAAACTCACCTTGTGCAAAGGCCTCCTGCATGTCCCCCCCGACGCCGCTCAGTGGGTCCTGCGGACAGTGAGTGGGCGTGGAGCCAGCGGATGTGGAGCGCATGGGCATGGGCATCGGGTGGCTGCCTCCACGAGTGGGTGATGTATGTGGCGATCCTGTGGCCTGAGCCTGGGAGAATCAAAGAGAAAAAATATGGTATCTCAGGTATCTTATGTCTTTCAAGAAGGGGAAAAGTCCTTTTTCTTAGTCAATCTGAGACAGCGACAGGGTTCAGCTCAGTGGTACGATGCACTGCATGATTGCGTGTGAAAGGGAGTCAGGCTGCCTCCAGGCCTGGAGAGGGGAAGAAACAGAAACAAGAAAGGGAGAGGACAAAAGGGGAGGAGGGAGAGAGAACCCTGTCAGAACAGACTGAAAGTGGGAGGGAAAGCAGAGGCTAGCACAGGGAGGCCCTTCCGGGAGACAGGCCCCGTAGAGTAGCTGGGTCAAGGACGTGGGAGGGGTTGGGGTCACACAGTTGGGAATAATACACAAACATCTTCCATTTTCGTTTGCAAACACATTCATGGACATCATCTCATTCGATCCTCACAATACCTTGTGAGTATCAAGGGCATACATTTTTGTATACACTTTATAGGAGAAAAACAACGATGCAAGAGTAAGAGCTTTGTGTCAGGCTACATAGCTCGTCAGGGGGAGATGCTAGAATAGCCCCTTCCACCTCAAGGGCGAAGAAGTGGACTCTGCACCTCTCAGCTTCGGACCGCCTGGGACATGCGCCTGAGTGAGTGTGTCAGTAGCTTGGCAGCAGCTGCTTCCCAGGAGCTGGGACATCCAGACTGTCACACTGCACATGTCAAACACACACAGAGAGGTCTTTTGTGGGACATCCTGCAGGGACTAGGTGAGAACGGACACATGTTTAGTGGAAACTGAACTTTCCTTGTGAAACCTCTGGTGTAGCTTTGGAGAAAGCATGGAGTAATAGGGATAAAATTGAAAAACTCCGGTTCAAGGGAGCTCATTGAGATTTGGGCTCTGCTGCCCTTCAGAATAAGAACAACTGAATATGGCCAATAGACGGGGGTTTTCTGTGGAAGCAAAACTGGGAAACTATAAGCCAAAGTGTGCAAATGAGCTCAAATGAAGATCATTATCTGTTTGGGATCTAGCTCAGAAACCCCACATACAGACAGAATTGGCCCGAACAGGTTGACAGGCTGTATGCACAAGGCCTCACCTCAACGCTGCGACCAGTGTGGGTGCTGGACTCCACAGGAACCATTTATTCTCCATAGCTCCCACTTTGGGGGGGTATGTGTGTGTGTGTGTGTGTGTGTGTGTGTGTGTGTGTTAGTTTGAGAAATTAAAAAAAATACAGAAAGCTAAAAAGTATAACATGCCACCCAAATTGATAATTGTTGATACTGTGTCAAATTTATTTCAGCCTAAAAACACTGCAGATATACCTGAAGACCCCATTCACCACCAATTCTTTCCAGTCCCAGTCCCCTCACCTGATCCCTTCGGAGGCAACCATTAGCAAAGATTTTGGTGTGGAACGTTTTACTTATATGTCATATGTAACTATGAATAATATATATTTCATGCTCTTAAATTTTGCATGAATGGTATCACTTTGCAATTTGCTTTTATTACTTATATTTTTTATGTCTTTCCATGATACAAATACATATGAACTTAGACCCTTATCTTACACATTATATATAAAAACTAACTCAAAATGGATCATACTAAATATAACTACAACTATAAAACTCTTTAGAAGAAAATATTAGGCAATGACTTTTTAGCTATCACAAAAAGCATAGCTACAAAAGAAAAAAACATAAATTGGACTTCATTAAAATTAAAAACTTTTTTCAACGGACACCTTTAAGAAAGTAAAAGGACGACTCACAGAATGGAAGAAAGTTTTTGCAAATCATATATCTGATAAGGGGTTTGTATAAAGAACTCTTATAAATAATAAAAGGACAGTAACCTAATTTAAAAGCGGGCAAAGAATCTGAACAGACATCCTCCAAAGATGACACAAGTGTCCAATAAGCACATGAAAATATGCTCAACATCATTAGCCAGCAGGGAGATGCAAATCAAAACCACAATGAGATACCACTCCACACCCATTAGGATGGCTATAATAAACAAAGACAGATGATAACAAGTGGTGACAAAGATGTGGAACCCTCATAAGCTGCTGGTAGGAACATAAAGTGGTGCAGCTCCTTGCGAAAATAATCTGGCAGTTCCTCAAAGGGTTAAATGTTGAGTACAATATGACCCAGAAATTCTGCTCCTATGTGTATACACCCAAGAGAAATGAAAACTTACGTCTACACAAAAATTTGTACACAAGTGTTCATAGCAGCCTTATACAAAATACCAGAAAGTGGAAACAATCCAAATAGCCATCAACTGATGAATCATTTAAACAAAATGTAATAGTCTTACATTGAAATATGGTTCAGCAATAAAAAGGAAGTGCTGATGCTACAACATGGACAAACCTTGAAAATACGCTAAGTAAGAGAAGCCAGTTACAAAAGACAACATATTGTTTGATTCCAATTATATGAAATGTCCAGAATAGGCAAATCCATAGAGACAGAAAGTAGATTAGTGGTTGTCTGGGGCTGGGAGGCTTGGGAGGAATAAGGAGTGCTAACGTGTATGTAGTTCTTTTTTGGGGTGATAAAATATTCTAAAATGGATTGTGGTGATGGTTGCACAACTCTGAATAAATGAAAAACCACTGAATTGTATGCTTTAAAAGGGTAAATTGTATAGTATGTAAATTATATTTCAATAAAACTATTATAAAAAAGACACCACTGAGAAAAATAAGAAGATAAGCCAGGGACTGGGAAAATTATTCACAAATTATATCTGATAAAGAACTTGTGGGTCTTTGCAAAGATTTTTTTTTTTTTTTTGGATTTGGCACCAGAAGCAAAGGTAACAAAAGCAAAAATACACAAGTGGGACTCCATCAAACTAAAAAGCTCTCCACAGCAAAGGAAACCACCAACAAAACGAAAAGGCAACCTACTAAGTGAGAGAAAATATTTGCAAATCATATATGTGATAAGGGATTAATATCCAAAATATATAAAGAACACATGACAACTTAATAGCAAAATAACAATCCGATTAAAAAATGGGCAGAGGAGCTAAGTAGACTTTTCTCCCAAGAAGACATACAAATGGCCACCAGGTACATGAAAAGGTGCTCAATATCACTAATCATCAGGGAAATGCAAATCAAAACTACAGTGAGATATCACCTCACACCTGTTAGGATGGTTATCATAAAAAAGACATGAGATAACAAGCGTTGGTGAGGGCATAAAAGAAAGGGAACCCTTGTGCACTGTTGGTGGGCATGGAAATTGGTGCAGCCATGATGGAAAACAGTATGGGGGCTCCTTTAAAAATTAAAAGTAGAACTACCACATGATCCAGCAATTCCACTTCTGGATGGATATGCAAAGAAAATGAAAACAGGATCTTGAAGAGATATCTGTACTCCCATGTTTACTGCAGCATTACTCACAATAGCTAAAATAGGGAAACAACCTCGTAAGTGTATATTAGTGGATGAATGAATAAAGAAGACGTGGTGCATATGTACAATATTATTTAGCCACGAGCAAGGAAATTCTGCTGTGTGTGATAACATAGATGGACTCTGAGTGCATTATGCTAAGTGACATAAGGCAGACATAAAAAGACAACTACTGCATGGTATCACTTACATGTGGAATCTAAAAAAAGTCAAACTCATAGAAACAGAAGGTAGAAATGTGGTTGCCAGGGGCTGGGGGGTGGGGAAAGAGGGCGAGGTTGGTAAAAGGGTACAAACTTTCATCTATAAGATGAATAAGGTCTGAGGATCTAATGTATAACGTGGTGAGTATAGTTGATAACACTGCCTTGTATAATTGAAATTTGCTAAGAAAGTAGAACTTACATGTTCTTACACAAAAAAGATATATATGTGAAGAGATGGATTTGTTAACTAACTAGGTGGGGGAATCCTTTCATTATATACATGTCTATCAAATCACCACAATGTACACTTTAAGTATACTACAATTTTTATATGCCAATTATAGTTATATGAAGCTGAACTAAAACACAAACTAAAAAAAAAGAAAAACACCCTTGTGTCCAGAACATATAAAGAGCTCTTACAACTGAATAATAAGAAGACAAGAGAACCCAATCACAAAACGACTTGAATAGACATTTCACCCGAGAAGATGTACCAACGGGCTAATAATCCACATGAAAAAATACTCAACATGAGTAGTTATTAGGGAAACGAAAACTGAAATCACAATGAGATATCACTTACCCACTGAACTGGCTACAACCAGAAAGAATAACAAGGATGTAGGGAAACCGAAACCCTTGTACGTTGCTGATGGGACTGTAAAATGGTACAACCACTTTGGAAAACATTTAGGCAGTTTCTTAAAATGTTAAACATAAACTTACCATACGATCCAGCAAATTTACTACTGAGTATGTGCCCAAGAGAAATGAAAATATATGACCTCCCAAAACTAGTACACAAATGTTCATTAGCAATAGTTTAATAGCCCCAAAGTGGAAATAACCCCAAAGTCCACTGACTGGTGAATGAACAAAAATGTAGCTTATCCAAATAATGGAATACTACAAAATCTCTATTTGCTTGCTGTTTTTACTACTGCTTAACCTTTATAATAATTTTCCATTGACAATTAAACATGTTCTATCTTGTGAAATATTCTCTTCTATTTTTGTCAGTGGTTATACAATATTTATTATTATTTACTTTTTCAGGGTATCTATCTTTTCTCCCCAACTAACTGATCAACACTTTAGGAATCCTGTTTTGGCTCGATAACATTGTCACATATTAATATTGCATTTTGGGGAACCACCTCCACCATTTACCCTATAGTTACCCCCACCCCCACCCCCAGCTTGCTGGCCATTTTTATGGGAGACGGAGGAAATAATAAAGCATCCAATTCATTCTAGTTTGGAAAGTGCTTATGAACAGCCAGATCTAGCAGTTTAAGCCCCAGTCCAAATTAGATAAGGAAGCTGGGAGAGAGGTGTGAGAACCCACAGAAAAGGTAAGACAGTGGCATGTGGAGGCCTGGCTTTGCAGGGAGATCCTAGGAGCCAGCACAGTGTGGGATGCAGGACAGCACGGAACTGGTGGACACTGGCAAAGCCAGGGCCTTTCCTGGGCCTCTGAGGGCTGAGGGCCTGGGTTGCTTGGGCAGCCTCAAGGAAGGACCCATGCACGCCAGCAGCTGATGATTTTCCCATAGGCTGATACCGTGAGAGACAAAGAGCCTGAAGTTGTCTCTCAATTACGGAAGTTAGAACCTCGGTGAGATCAGCTGAGGACCATGGATGCTGGGCGAGCCTATGACTTCAGAAGCCTCAGCCATGGAACAGGGGATGCTACCTGTGAGAATCAGGCCTGTCCATCAGCAAAGGACAGGATGGCCTCAGCTCAGATCAAGTGGGGGCTGTGGACAATCCTCCACTGATGCCACAGCACCCAGCGTTAAGTCCCCAAGGCGTAACACCAATCTTGGGCACAGGAAGGGGCATGAGAACTTCCAAAGTGACTGGCTTCAGAGTTTGTCTGGAAATGTCCAGCTCAGACAATGAGCACACAAGAGAGAAATTAAGCCCAGTTAAGAAAAAAAATTCTTTTGGTCTGAGTGTGTGGCCTGTGAAATTCACACCCACTTCACTGTAGGACAGCTATCTGTAATCCCCGAGGGCAGACCCAACATTAAGCACATGGCAAGTACTCAATACATCGCCTTCAATGACATCTGGGCTAGGCACCACTGCCTGAGGACTGAACGACAGAGTTGCAAGACCCGAGACGAGCGAACAGTTGCTTTTTGAGAACGAAAACTGAACCTTGGCAAATATTTTAAAGGAAGATGATGATGGGGGATGAGGCAAGAGGGATGGGCAGGGGTGGACAGCCACATGTGACTACACTCTGAGGTCAGGAAATGAAACTTACTGCCTACCACTAGTTTGAAAAGAATCAGGCCCCCTTCCTGGGATTGTTGCCCAGGACATGCCTTCTGAGGAAGATAGAAACCAGACTCCAAAAGTTGTCTTTGTTCGGAGCAGTAGAAAGAGAAAAGCTAGGAACACTGTGAAGGCCTCATTTCCCCCATGGATCTCAAACTCCAGCCCTTGGTTTTAGGGTCGTGTTGGATTAAAACAATGCTAGGGCGGAGCTGTCAGGAGCCCCGTGTGAATTCTGGTTCCAGCAGAGCACTGACGTTTGCGCATCCCAGTAGGCCAGTAAATGCCAAAGGTCCTGGGGGAGAGACACGAGTCATGGCCAATGATGTGCCAGGCCTGAGGCTGAGGGTTCAGCAAGGCCCTGGAGACCAGGGCTGACCTTGGATGAGGTATACGGTGGTGCAAGGGATGTCAACTGACTGCTCCTGGGTGGTTTAGACAGAAAAGGCAAAAGGACTGGCAACAGTTTTTCAATCTATCAAAAGAACTGCAATGTCTCGCCTTCAGGCCTCTACTTGCTGTTCTACCAGGGGCACTGCTCCCCGCTGATGTCTGACTAGCTCTTGCTGGTCCTCTAGGTGTCCACTTCATTGTCAGCTCCTCTCGGGTCAGACTAGGTCTTTCTGAGATGCTCCCACAGGACCTGGACAGCATTCATCTCACCTCTTCCTTACCTTTGTGCTTACCACACGTAAATGCTTCATACATATTTGTTAAATGACAAAGACGTGTATCACATTTCTGACCCTTTTTCCTCTGTAATGGAAAGTGGGTAGTGCAGCCAGAGCAGGCAATGATCTCTAGGGAGTATTTACTTGCTCAGTCATCATTAAAGCTGTCTATGAAATACTTTAACTCGATAACTAAAAGGTGATGTGCAGACCTCTGAGGTGGCCTCCAGTGACAACCCCCCACCCTGTAGTCACACTCGTGTGCAATCTCCACCCCTTGAGTGTGGGCTGGGAGCAGTGACTGCTTCTAATGAATCAGGAGGACAAGATGTCACTTCTGAGATAAGCTCATGAGACTGTGGCTTCTGTCTGGCCCACACACACACTCTCTCTCTTCCTTGCTCACTCTAATAAAGCCAGCTGCCATCTCGTGGGCTGCCCTGTGGAAGGGTCCATGTGGCAAGGAACTGAGGGCGGCTTGCAGCCATTAGCCAGCATGGAACAGAGCCCTCAGACCAACAGTGCACGAGGCATCCTGCCAGCAACCATGCAAGCGTTTGAGCCTTACAGTGACTACATCCTGTGAGAGACTCTGACATTCAACTTGTGAGGACCCGGCTAAATGGCGCCTGAATTCCTGGCGCACAGGAGCTGTGAAGTAATATAAATATTCGTCCTTCTAAGCCAGTACCAGAGACGCTGCTCCTTTGGGCCCCACGCAGTGAAGGCTCTGAGGAGACATAGAGGAACAGGCTATCTTAAGAAAGACAAGGTTTGAAATGAGGTCCTTCTAATGGCCCCGGTCCCCTGCCCCAGTGCCCCTCCCACTGAACCACACTGTCTCCTTGCACGTACAAACAAGTGTATGGAGCACATACAGTCTGAGACAGTGTTCGCAGCACTGAGCTGCACTCTCGGCATGTTGACAATCACCTATGAACCCGGTTAGGTTTGTTCATCCTCTGCCCTCTTGACAGGTCTGGGCCAGATAAACACACTGAAAATCAGGCTGGAGTGCTGGGTTGTGCAATTGCACCTGGTCTCAAAAGCACAGGTGGGCTTTATGTTCAAAGAGGCAGGCTCTCCCCATGAAGACTGCCAAGCACTCCACTCAGCGCAGACCCATCTAGAATGAGGGGCATGGGAGGAGGCTGGGGGGAGCATCGCAGTTGGGACCGTAAGATTCTGGGGAACCTGAGAATCACACAGAAGTCGGGAGAGGTGGAGGAACTAGTCAGGCGGCTCCGGGGGTGGGGATAAGCTTACTAATGAAGGTAGAAAACAATGGTGGGTTTCAGCTGCCAGGAGAGGGGCAGTGAGCCTGGGAAGCAGGGACGCTTTGCAACATGCTCCTTGGTGTGTCAAGGTTTCCTCATGTAAGGACAGTTGGATCTTGTTGTAATACAACCTACAACAAAGGCCTGAATACAGCGCAGGCCCATCACGTGTCTAACCAATAACTAAACACAATACATGCCCTGTAACTCAGGTTCTCTGAACACAGAGGGCCCTTGTAGCTGGAAACAATTCTGCTGGAAAGAGAAAGCGAGAGAAATGTTATAATTTGAGAAGCTCTCTAGTCTGCTGGCTCTTCACTTCTTCTAAATCAGCAAAAGCGCTGAGAGCCTGAGAAAGCTATGTGTCATGTCCCAAGAAAACAGTTCAGAAATTACGCTTACAGTTTCAGAAGGATCATGACCCAAGGAAAATAGCCTCTGTTTTAGTCCAATGTTCCTTTATATTTGAGGAGACTGAGGCCTACAAAAGTCACAAATCAATTAGTAGGAAGGCTAAGTTAAGATTGGGACTTGGGTCTCCTAATTGCCTCAGACTGCTAGGAGAAACCAAGGCATATTAGGATCCTAGCACAACGTTTCCGAGCCAGAAGAAACGTGGATCAGTTAAGACTTCTCACTACTGAAGCTCACCATGATTTTCAATAGGACGATTTTCAATAATTTCGATAAGACGGTCAATTTCCAATAAGAGTGAGAAATGTGAGAAATAGGATTATGTCTTGGTCTCTTGTCTAGAACACACATTGAATACTGGAGCCCAAACAGGTACAGACAATGCCAGAGGAGGTGACCTGAGGACACTATGATCCTTCCCCACACCTGGCATCTGAGCAGAGACAGGGACTCACATACTGTGGCAGAGAGCACGGGCCACACAGGGAGACAGGCACTGTCATTAGCAGGAAAATGATATGCACTCTTCTGGGCCGTGTGGAGGCATCTCCAGCATGGTGCCTGACACACAGCACGGGCTCCATAAATACTACTGCCTTCCCCCTTTTTTCCCCTCATGGGACAGGTATGCATTTTTAAAATCTTCTTAAATGCACATTATAGTCAGTTAATCAAGTCCACAGAGGCTTGTGGCAAAAAGCCTGATTTTGAAAGTTCATACCCTCTATGGATCACTGTTTACTGCATACTCCCTCTCCACACACACACCCCAACAAAAGCTCTGAGCTAAACTGTTATCATGGTAACAGAAGGAGACACTTTAGTCTCCATTTCTATCTTTCTGACTCATGGACACCTGCCAGGTAGCAGATGGCCTGTGTGGACAATTACCTTCACTTTGCTGCAGTGTATTTAAATTAAACAAACTGGCCACTTTGCTGCTGATTTTCTGAGGCCCTCTCAGAAAATGCAAAACCAAAAAACAACACTGGGAGAAAGGAGCAACAAGTCTGAAATTTTTGCAAGGCAACTGTGAATATATAGAGAACTGGAATGTATGAGAAATGGACTTCGTACATTTGTTTTTTGTTTAAGAAAAGGTTAAAAAAACACAAAAAAACCCCAAACCAAAACCCCACCTACTGCATTCAGCTGGTGCTGGTGGGGGCTCTGCTTAGAAAAGCAGCTGTCTCATCAAACACGGAAGTAAAAGGAGTGAGAGGATTATCTGTTGCTGCACTGTCTGTCCCGCTGCAAGGTGAGAAAACAACTGCCTAACAGTTAAGATGGCTGGGAGTTTGGACCAGGAATGGACGCGAGCAGATGATGGAGAATAGGGGTGGAGGAGATGAGAAAGACAACCACATGGCAGTGAGCAAAGAAGCAGGTTGTGGTTCCCTCTGGGGTGAATTAGAAACAGGGAAAGACCACGCCTAGAGACCTTCCTATCTTAGCAAAGGTGCCTACCTGCAAGCTTAGGTCTGGTGCAGCTTTTAAAGATAAACCTTGGCTTCTAAACACCAGAGAGAAGAGCTGAAGAGTTTTATGATGTCTCTCTTTTCTTATCACCGTTAATACACATTTATTTATTATCACGTCCCGTGTGACATGGGCTGGTGAGATAAATTGTATGTCTGTTGGAAGGGTGGGGCCACCAAAAAGTCTGCCATGAGGTCTTTCCACAGACGGCTAACACCGGCTTGTTCCCACATCACTTCCGGAAGCTCAGTGCTTACATATAACCTGTCACTCACTGTGGTGGCTTGGGTGGGGTGGGGTGTGTGTGGGGGGGGCGCGGGTAAGCGGCTCTAGACAGGAAACAGCTATTATAAACCTGCTGGATGTTTTGTGATCACAGTGCTGGCAACAGGTGGAAAGTTATGGTTCTCAATCTTCTCAATCCTCTCAGAAATGATTCTGTCTCTATTTAAGTCAAATTAAATTATATAGAAGACAAAGCTTACCCCAAGGCTTAAATGGGGTGGGGGCAAGGTATTTAGTTATCTTTGTTAGTGGAAGAGGAAAGCATATTAAGTTCCTGAGACACAGAACAACCTACTAAGACTCACCATAAACCTAAAGATCAAAGGAAAGTTGAAATTTAAACTTTGAGATAGGGAAGCTCATAAATTCCAATACCCTCTTTCTGTTTGTTTCTCCTCGTTTGCTCAGCTCTATTTGAAAATGGTATCCCATTTGTTCTCACTGCAGGATTTCAAAGCCAATTCTCAGGAAAATGATCAGGGACCTCACTAAAAAAATCCCTATAAAACAAACACCAAATACCCTGATTGCATATTAGAAACAAAAAAAGAGGACAGGCTCCCAGAATAGCACAGTCCTTACTTAGACAGCTAAATCAATGATTGGGCAGGCAGCCAGAACCTACCAGTGATATTTTACAATTCAGTGAGACAAATGTAAATGCTACTTCCCGATAGGCCAAACTTGCATATTAAGGTATGGCACCCTTCAGCACCTCCACTCTTTGCTATTACATATCATACAGTGGTTAGAGTCCAGGCTCTGCAGTTCAGTGACCTAGTCTGGATTCCAGCTCTGCCATTTACTAGCTGTGTGATGTTGGGCAACTTACTTAACCTCTCTGCACCTCAGATTCTTACAATGGAGATGAGTCTCTTCACAGGTTGGTGAGGATGAACATGCAATGAATGCTTCACACACCAGCTCAACAGAGTATTCCCTGCCATGACCTACTTTGCAAGGTGCTGGGGGCTACGAAGGGGCAAAGTCTCCACTGTGCAGGCTCACAGGCTCCTGGGGCAGTTGGGCATATACGCAACTAACATACAAAGGAGGATGAAACCCAGGTCTAGGTAAAGGTAGAGGTACAAAGGAAAAGCAGCAGAGCCAGGAAAGGGTTTAACTCTGACCCTCTGGACAGGGTAAGGTTTCATAGAAGAGGTGGCATCTGAGAGTATCTTGAGGGCTACAATTTCAATAGACAGAAAAGGCTTGGGAAGGGCAATCCAGGTGAGCAAAGTGCATGAACAAAGGCACTGGGCCTGAGCGAGGCTGCATATGGGGGACGAGGAGCAGCGTGGGGAGCACGGAAGCTATGCTGTAGAAAAAAGAAGTGTGGGCCATAATCATTCAGAGCCATAAATAGTCATCAAGTTCATTTACTAGGCCATAGATGGACAAACTACAGCCCATGGCCAAATCCACTTCACCACCTGTTTTGTTTCTTCTTTTTCACAGTCCCTGAGCTAAGAATGGTTTTTACATTTTGAAAATGGTTATATTTTAAGTGGTTATATAAGTACTTACATAATACCTTTGGTTTGGCTTACAAAGCCTAAAATATTTACTATCTAACCCTTTCAGAAAAAGTATGCTGACCTGCTCTAGTCAGTGGCAGTGGGAGCTACTGACGGTTCCGAGGAGGGGACGGTGTGCTCATGTGATCTGTCTTGAGGAATCTGGGACAATGTGAAGGAGAGACTGAAAAGCAAGAGACGAGAGACAAGGAGACCTATTAGAAGGCTTTTCCAAAAGACCAGGTGACAGACGAAGGAGGACAGAACGAAGAATGGTAATAGGAATCGAAAAGATGAGAGAGGTAAGAGCAAGCTTTTGGAGAAAAAAATTGACTGGACTTGACAGCAAAGCAGGAAGAGCAGAGACTGGAAGAGAGTGTGTGTGTAGGGAGTGCTGGCGACGACATGAACATAGCTGGAGATATGGACAGAGGAGTGATGTGTGGGGGAAGGCGTCTGGAAATCGTTTACCATCCATTCCATATCTAAACTTTAGAATAAAAAATTCTGAGAATTCTTGGGCACTCAGACTGGTATCACAGAGAAAGGTTCTCTGGGCTCAGGGCAGTGCATCTTAACTGAGGGTAGTTTTACTTGCTACGAACCTGGGGTGGGAGGGACTACCACTGGAATTTAGTAAGGAGAGGTCAAGTATGCTGATAAACATCTAGCAATGCATAGAACATCTCCCCTAACCCCCCCCAAAAAAGAGTTATCTGGCCCGATATGTCCATAGTGCTGAGGATAAAAAACCTGGCTGAGGGCCGGCCGAGTGGCACGTTGGTTAGGAGTTGGCTTGGGCCACCAGCTTTGAGCAGCAGGGCTCCGGTTTGGATCCCACAAGAGGGCCAGTGATGCTGCGCCCTCTACAGCTAAGATGGTGAACAACAGCTCGACCTGGAGCTGGGCTGCCGTGAGTTGCCGGTGACGGCGTAGGCTGCAGTGGGGCTGGTTGGCAGCGGGCATGAGCTTTCGTGAGCTGCCAAGAGCCGCTGTGAGCTGCCATCCAGAGGCTGGCAACCGACTGCCTCACCCAGGAAGAGCGCAATGATAATACCAACATGGGCCAGTGAAGCGACGTCCTCCACAACTAGACTGAAGAACAAAAGGACAGCAACTTGTCTGTTCCGATTCCCCAACGCTGTTCCCCTCCCCCAATTCCCCAATAAAATCTTTAAGGAAAAAAAAAAAAGAAAGAAAGAAAGAAAGAAAGAAAGAAAGAAAGAAAGAAAGAAAGAAAGAAAGAAAGAAAGAAAGAAACCTGGCTGAGGGTGACTTGACCTCATGATGTCCTACAGAGGATGGTTGGCCCAGGGCTTCTTTTCCCAGGTGTTGAGCTGCTGGGGAAGGAAGGTCAGGCCACCAGTAGCCTCAGATCAGGTAAGAACCTTCACGGGGCCCAGGAATAAACTCTGATAACCTTCTGCACAGTTGGGAGATGTCCTGGGGGCAGCTATAGGCCTGAGAATCTCCTAGAGTCTCTCTTGATTTCCTCAGGTCTGAGCTGGTTACATATAGAAGCTGAAATTTGAAATGTGAAAGCAATGACTAAAGAGTGAAATTTATGTTTTTAATTTATAAGAATACATAATAATGAAAGCACTGAAGGATTTATGGTTAGCCAACTTGGTAGAACAGTGATGAGTTGGTACGGATACTTATTAAAGGTAAAACACTTTAGGTGCAGTAAACCGTTTCTCTGCATTGTCTCTAATTTTATAAAACATGCCCCTTCCTCCTGCCCTCCCTCCCTCTCTTTCTCTTTTTTAAGCACTGGGACATCTATACCACAGCTCCAAATAAGAGTAATTCTACTTGCCAAATTATGATTAGTAGCAAATGGAGAAGAGTGTAAAAGAGCCTATCGTACCCTTTATAACACGCTTCTTTTAGCTGAAACTATGCTAAATATTCATTTCAGTTCAGGACTCTAGGCCAGGAAGCTCCCTGTCTTAGCCTTGTTGTTCATATAGAACATCAGAACCAGTCTGAGGTCAGTTATAAAGCTTTAGACATTGGTACAGCACCAGGATTTGAGAGAATGCCTGTAGATGCTCTCAAAATGAAGGGTCACAGATTCAATCTCATGCCAAGAAGGGGTGTTGGGGTGAGGTCCCACAGAAAGATAGCACTAGGAATCCCTGTCCGCCATGGGAGGCATGGCCAAGAGCCCCAAAGATAACAAAGGAAGGGCTTCACAGAGGCAGCTGATGCCCCTTTCTTAGAAAGGATGCTTTTTTTTGTCTGGAAAAGTGGGAGGTAGATGATGGTCATGAATAAACCCTAGGAAAGGAGCTGGTTACTGAAAGAAAGCCCAAGGAAGTGAGAGTCAGAGAGTTTCAAGGTCACAAAAGGACATGCCAGTCCATTGAACCCAGCTTGTTTTCTGTAGACCCTTCTTGGTTTATAGTCTTTCCCCAATATAACTACTGGTATCAGTAACAAAAGGACCAAGAATTGTGACCTTGGAAGTTTATAGATGAGGAACCTGAGGTTTATAAAGGTTAGGTACATGTTCAAATAGAAAAGAAATGAGGTTTTGTCAATAGAGTTCTATGAGTCAGATAATCTAATAGGCAGATATCAAAGGTTTAACTCCTTTCTTCATTAGGGTGAGTTTATTAAACATGGAAGAGGTGAAGGGGTTGGACAAGACAAAGCTCGTTTTTCAGACCTGTCTGTACTCTACTGCTTTCCTGGAAATTTCCTCTCCATGGTTGCTGATAACTTACTTACAGTCAAATCCAAAGGTTTCATTGTCTTACTGTCATTAACCTTCTCCTTCTTGAAACTTTCTGGGTTTTTACGAGAATCCACAATTCTATCCCTTCTACCCACTACTCTTCCTTCTTTTTGTCTACTATGGGTTTTCCCTCTGGCTCATGTTTATGGTTTCAACCCTAATTTTATGTTGAAGACTTCCAAATCTACAATGCTGGCCCTATTTTCCCACTGAAATTCCAGTTGTATATCCCCAAGTATGTGGGAGACCACACTACAGGCTTGGCTGCCCGCCTTTCTTTGGAACTCAGTAGGTTCAGAATCAGATCAAAGTTCCCTTCTAATCCAGGTCATCTCTCCATTTTCACTTTTTCAGTCAATGCACCCATTGCTTCCCCGGGTTCTCAGGCTCAAAACCTAGAAGTCATCTTTCATTTGTTCTTTCCTGTTGATGTTCTGCTGATGCTCTGACTATAGTATTCTAGGCGCAGACACTATAGTCCTAGGAACTCAATATTCCTCCAGCGGAAGATGACTCTGTCCAGCTTGGTGTGTAGCTTTTTCTGCAGACCCTGGCAGGTAGTCCTCATATGTTCTATGCATTCTAGTCAGGAGATGAAAAGACAGAAATATAGAGCAGGAGGGAAATTTAAAAAGCAGGTAGACAAATCTCTCATCGTGTCATTGATGACAGTGACATGTAATGGGGGTGCCGCAAAGACCCAAAGTTATAATACTTCCTCCTATATCCTCAAGACTGTAAACTCCTGTTCAATGAATTTTAAGGGAGAGAACTATAAATACCTATTTTTAATACTGTAATATTTCCTCTTTGGTGGGGGGTGGGGAATAAAATGAAAACACAAACCCGACATGCTGCCAGGTCCCCGTATGAGTACAGGAGCCAAGACATGAGTGAGCACACTGCATTTTCACGAGGCCATCCACGTGCAGTCAGACTGGCAGAGAGTCTATGCACACGGGCCAGGACTGGGACCCAGGCTGAAAGTCTGTGGCATAGTCATATATGAGCCTGTTTACCGAAAGACATCCGTGGAGTTTGCATAGGCAGCAGCAGTGCCTATGGCTCAGGATATAACTCACCTGGCTTGTGTTTCTGTAATTAGGGCATCACGCCAACCGTAAAATAACTTTCGTACTATTGAAGGGTGGAATATGGGTAGGATTTCTCTTTTTACCCTCCAAAAGGCCCAGCTCACTGACTTGAACATGGGTAGTAAGACACTGCTGAATACATAAATAAATAGCAATCCTTTGCCTTTCAGGAAAAAATAGACACAGGCTTCTATTTCAGGGGATGGGGGTGGGGCACAGAGTCCAGAAGATTGCAGAAGCATGTGAATCACTTTCCATTGAGGCTGTGTCCAGAGTTAAGTGAATCAAGAGGGTAAATGACCCATGAACCCATCAAGGGGTTCACCAATAATCTCTTTCATGCACAAAGTGGAGGAGGCTTTTTTTGTTGTTGTGTAGGGGTTTTCTTCTTCTTTTTTTTTTTTTAAGTACTTTCTCCTAAACTAACAAAGTTAATACTCATGAGGTTTGTTGGAGCCTCATGGGTCCACCACGGCTAACTAAATACTGAGTGCCCTACCTTTAGGCATATTTGGGAGGGTTGTGGGCAGAGATGGGGGCTTCCGAAGGCCAACCCACATCATGCTTGTGTTGGTGTAAATGTAGTGGGTTATTTATCTGGTTCTGGAAATCAGAAAGGTCAAGATCCCATTTGATATCCCAAATGACTGAAGTAATGAAAGAGGTCCCAAGTGTGGCCATGTTTTCTTAGTGGAATCCCCAAGATTTCTCTGACTCCATAATTTTCAGAGTACCACCCATATAACTAGCTGAACCACCACCCTGCTTTGTACTCATCAGGGTCAAGGCCACCCCTGTGGGAGCCCCCTGTCTTTATATTTCACTGTCTAAAGTTACAGTCTTTAAGCCTGATGTTGATCTGTATATAAAAGGTTCTATCTTCTAACAGGAGGGATCAGAGAAATGTTCAAGAAAACACATCCTTTATGAATAAATTCAATCCCTGGCCTCGGATAGCTCTTTTTTTTTTTTTTTTTTGGTGTTAGTGATCCAGCAGTGAAATTTTATGGTATACTGAGTCACTGGGGAAAATGAAACCCTGAGATATCCCTAGAAATGAACTGATGCATCTGAAATCCCTCCAGATTAGGACTGGGGTATTGTTTGCCTTAGAATGGAGTAGCCCATAGCTCAAGTGCACCAGTGGTGAGGAACACCACTGCCAGCAGGGTCCTCGTCATTCTGCTGTTACCCCAGTGTGTGCCCCTTTGTAACATGCTAGTAAACCCCACATCACATTTCTGGCTATGGGCATTGGGTTTTTAATGAGTTTTCATTCAGCAACTATATATTTCTTGAGTACAGTATCTACTATGTGGAGGCACTGGGCTAGTGGCTGGGCTGGGGATGCAGTAGTGAAAAAGGCAGACAAAGCCCTTTAATTACAGTCTGTTGATTATCGTGAGCCTGATTAACCCTGACTTAACTGATACAATCTAATTCCTGAGCCTGTTAAACTACAGGATATATGGTGGGTTGAACAGTCACTCAGCACAGTCTTATCTGAAATAGCCAGACAGTTGTGCCCTTAATTATAACCCTTGGATCTGAGAAAAGAGAAGGGAAGGAGGTGGGGAGGGAGAGAGGAAAGAGAATTATCAGTTAAGGTAATAATGCCACTCAAAGCACTTGAAAAGTGGCTGAGGCTGAAGGCAGAACCACAGCACCAAAGCTTTTCTTCAATCACCTATTTTCCTCAAATTCTCCCAAATCCAAAATAATTCCTACTTGGGAAAGGAGCAAGAAGGCAGAGTGTAAGAAAAGTTCTCCGTGACAGATTCATGAAGCCAGTTTTGGGATCCATGTCTAGTAGATTCTTCATTCTGAATGTCTTTTACAATTATTTTATTACCCACATAGTATAATACATTTTGACAGGGAAGAAACTAAACGATATCAGCCGGAATCCAGGAGGAAGAAAGGATTACAACTTAGCTATGTGATAAGTACCTTTCAGTGTCTCACTTAGTAATGGTACAGATTAAAACAGAAGTGCTAGTTCTAAAGCTTCAGAGTCTTTTCAGCTATACATGTGAAAAATGTTGTTGAACTATGTAAAGCCATTCAGTTCAAATTTGAGCCTCACAAGTGAGCCTTCAGGTAGGACCAGTTTAAACTTGTGATGTGGACAGAGGATGTTTCTACCTATTCACAGAGCAGAATGTGTTACCTCATACTATAGTGGAGAAAGATAAGGAAAAGAACAATTTGTACCAATTCATGCTATGGACGGTCCTATGAGACTGTGAGGACTGGATCACGAACTCAGGACCTTGGCCATGGAGAACTCCCAAGACATACACACAAGTGGCTTGTCAGTGGCAGCCTTCAGCGGTCTGGGTCTAGCTTCTCATTTTGCTAGTTTCAAAGGAACGATGATCTCACACAGAATCAAACAAAGGTCATTGAAATGAACATGTTCTTCAATCCCTTGTCTGCTCAAGCTCAGCTTTAAACTGATCCGAGAAATAATACATCAGCAGTGGGAATTCTTGTTCTTGGATTCCATAGTAATCCATAAAATTTTTTAAAAATTAAATGTCTGTTAGAGGTTCTACTGCTCCCGTTAAAATAAACATCCCTGATGTCTTCCCCTTTCTGAAAGAGAGTTCTCAGGTAAGGTGTTGGGTGTTCCCGATTACGTGCTACACTCTGAGCTGGCACATTCGGAGAGGGATCAGGAGTTGCTGGTGTGGGCAGATGGTTGAAGTAAGTTCCCAGCACATGGTTTTAGCTGTAAAGTGCATCTTTGGGGTGTAGAAGGGTGAACTAGAGGAGGAAAAACACCAGTGGTCAGCAGCTACAGGTGATATGATGCCCTGGATCAGCAGGAAGAGTACCATCAATAGCCACGCGATGACACATGAGGGATGGAGTGGGAGAAGGGAGCAGGCAGGAGAGATCCGCCTACTTGTAATGCCTACACTTGACCAGCATCCTCTTCCCTGCTTCTAAGCAAACTGGAAGCTAAGTGTGGTCATGTGACTCACTTTGGCCAATGAAGTGGAGAAGTGACGTGTGTCACTTCTTGGTAGAAGCATGTAATGGCTGGGTTTGACTTTCCATCCTGGTCTTCTCCAGCTTTTCCAGTGTCAGTGTATCTGGTGATATGGAAGTGCCATAAGATCAAAGCAATAAACTATGTGTGAATGAGAAAACAACAACAACACACTTTGGTTACATTAAAGCCCTTTCTGGGTTGTCGGCCTCGCCTGACATTATACTCTATCCTCCAGCCCTCTTCTGTCAGAATGCCCGTCACTCTCCCTTTCTTGCCTCCTCCCTTCACTACCTGTCCCTTCCTTTTCTCTCCCCTTTACCGCTCTCCTAACTGGAAACCATAATAAACACAATGTGTTATATTCCTATTCTTAATCTAAAACATGGATACATTTGTTTTTTGAAAAAGAAATGAGTAAATGTTTTGAATTAAACATTTCATATTTCTTTCTTAAAAAAAAAAGCCCTGAGGTAAATGAAAAATCGTCTATGCTTTGAAAACCTTACTATGTTATATAAACATATGGTTGTTACTATTGTGGAGAGGCCCTCAATTGATTTTCTTGTGTGGGTTAGTGGCTATCAGGATAAATAAAAACAAACATAAAACTTCCCTAAACACCATGCACCAGCCATGCAGCTCAGAAAAACCAGAGCTCCCTCTGGAGTAGGCTCTGGACAGGAAATCACTTACAGCATAAACAATCACCTAGTTTTCACTGGTAACTTTGTTAAGAAGGCTACTGGGGCTGCAGCACCCTGAAGCCTGTTCAAGACTAAAGGACATCTGCAGTCATCCAAAGAACTACTCATGGGCCAGCCAAGTGGCGTGTTGGTTAAGAGCTGGCTTGGGACGCCAGAGGGCCCCGGTTCGGATCCCACATATGAGGGACAGTGACACTTCC
>NW_017731350.1:3617862-3659305 GCF_001890085.2 Hipposideros armiger | reverse complement strand
AAAATCTTTAAAAAACCAAACAAACAAACAAGGAACTACTCATTTTCATGCACGATCATTCATGACACATTTAGACCTGAGGTCACACCCACCTCCCCGAAAGCTGTTTCAGGCAGTTAAAGTCACTCTCGACCCAAAGCAGTAGAGAACGCAAGAGCAGGAAAATGCAGCTGTGGCCTGGCTAATCATGCACATTCAAATAAACACAACAGATGTGTACTCTGAAAGCAAAATTCAGCAGGCTCTGGTTTTAAAGGAGAACATGCTCTACTTGGGGAACATGACGAGGACACTGAGGCCATTTTACAGCGTCCAGGTTTTACACATAATCAATTCCGCGGAGATGAACTTGTGCAGGGAGGCGAGGAGCATGTATATACCAGTTATATGAGAAAAAGGACATGCAAACGGGGTGAGGATCAGATGGAGAATTCTGAATTTCACTTACTGCCTGCTTTTGCTCCTCCTCCTAGAGGCGGTGAAGACAGTAAAAAGGGCAGAGGGAAAAAGGAGAGAGATTAATACCCATCACCACAAACATTTGGAAGAAATGATAGAAGAATAGGACAAACCAGACCAGGCCCCTGGGTTCAGAGGTCAAAGCCCACACCACAAGAGCATCATCAGCTGGACAGAGCAAATGGCAGGCCCCTGCCCCAGCCCGTTCATTAAATGCTAACTTCTAGAGTTGCAAGGAAAGAACCTTAGAAACCATCTAGTGGGCCGGCAGATTGGCGCATTGGTTAACAGCTGGCTTAGGATGCCAGAGGGCCCCGGTTCGGATCCCACATATGAGGGCCAGTGACACTGCCCACTACAGCTAAGATGCTGAATAACAGCTCGACCTGGAGCTTGGCTGCGGTGAGTTGCTGGCAATGGCGAGTTGCTGGCAATGGCAGGTGGGTTGCCATGGGCTACCGTGTGTAGCCAGCAGCCAGCGTGAGCGGCCGTCCAGAAGCCAGTAACTGATCTGCCTCGCCCGGGAAGAGCGCAATGATGGTGCCAACTTGGGCCAGTGAAGCAACATCCTCCACAACTAGACTGAAGAACAAAAAGGATGGCAACTTGTCTGTTCCCCTTCCCCCAATTCCCCAATAAAAATCTTTAAAAAAAAGAATAAAAGAAACCATCTAGTTCAACTTCCTCGTTTATGCACCAAAAAGTCTTAGAGAGCCTGACTTGCCCAACACGTAGCTATTTAGGGTAAGCGGAAAACCAGCAGCTCAACCATGACTAAAAAGCCCATTTCACCATTCATATTTCACCATTCATAATATTCACAGAGGTTTAGATACATTTATTCAGATAGTGGTCCTCAAGGTGTAGAATATAGACCAGCAGCAGCAGCAGCAGCGGCAGACTTGAAAACCTGTCAGAGATGTGAACTTTGGGCCCCACCCCAGACTAGCTGGATCGAAACTCTTGGCGTAGGGCACAGCAGTGTGTTAAATGAGCCTTTCAGCTGATTCTGATGCCTGCTATTTGAGAGCCGCTGCTCTAAGAAATTCCCCAACTAGCAGTCTGCATGACCAGACTTAGCTCTTCTTTAGTCCCCTTGCCTCCACTGTTTTGGGGTGCTTTGGTGTTTTTCAAAGATACACATGCATCCCCATTCCCCCAGTAAACTGGAAACTGCTTCAGGGCCCAGAGAGGCCTTTCAAACAGAATCCGTGACCTCACTTTTTCATTAATTCAACACAGGTTCACCGACTTGTACTTCTTATGCATAAAGTACTGGAAACACGAGATGGTCTCTAAGTGTGAGAACTTCCAGTGCCAGGGTGCACAGTAGGTGCTTGCTAGCTCTCAGCTATCTGAATGCACCCCAAGGTGCTGCAGACAGAAGCACAATGACGAGATAAACACTCCCGAGTGTCTCTCTGCTCAGTCTGGTGCTCATCAGTCACACTGTTTTTTAATGGGTGTCTTTGCTTTCCTTCTGGGCCTCATCACGGGGAACTATGGTCAGGGACCCTCCACTCTTTGCCCCAGTGTGCACATCTAAGAACTGGTACAATGGTTCTACTGACACTGGATTCATCCCACCAGGCAGTCTTTACCGAACATGTGTGGAGGAAGGATGGCAGCTTCTTGGTCTGCAGATCTGGGTGCAGTGGCAAGAATGATTTCAATAAAGCCAAGGAATTTTAAGATGGAGTATGTAAAAATTTGGAAAAAATAATTTTATTCCTGCAAATGAGAGACATGGACTAAAAACTAAATGGGCATCAAAAAATCTTTTGAGGAGACTCCAGTTTAGCACAGGAAGATGTTCATAATCAAAGCCAGCTGCCAGCTGCCTGGCCAAACCGAAACTCCCAGGAGCCCAGGCCGAGAAGGCCCTGGGCATGAGCTGACGTAGCCTGAGAGGTCAGGTCCGCTAGCTTTTGCATCTGACATGCACGGTTCTAGGTAGAAGGGGCTTGAGTATTGTATTTGGGGAGCCGTTTCCCTTCCTAGTCAGGCTTCCCGGCGGGGCAGAACACTTTTCTCTCACTCACTAAGTAGGGCAAACAGCCCTAGGAGAGTTATTAAACAATGAAAAAAGTGTGTTTTTATCGCTGGCACTAAGTGCTCAAATGGAAATTGAGACGGTGGGGGAGGGAGGGGCCATCCTGACAGGCTGAAATTGCATCTGAGGTCGAAAGACCAGTACGTGTGTAATTTCCTAGAACTGTTCTTAACACACCTCCCTATGCTCAGTGTTTTCTCCAGGTTTGGTATTAGAGATAACATTGCTTTGGTTTGGCAGGATAGGGAAATTGCAGAAAACAATGTTTCACGTTTGCACATTTGGTAGCTGGTATATATACTTTGTCCAAAGGCATGAAATTGTTATAATCTGCAGTAGAAATGTGTCAGGTGAGCATGGGGAGGTGGACAGGACAGCATTTTCAGGACTCACAGGCCGCTCCTGAGCACTGGGATCAGGGTAGGGTGGACTTTGGCAAACTGACTTTGGATGGTGTCGTATAATTTCAACTTACAAAAGTCTTTCAGATAAAGCCCTGAAGGCTCTGTCAACACAGAAAACAACAAAGATATAAGGTCTTAGAACTTTTCCTTATCGATTAGTCAGTTAGGATCAGTAAACACTGACTGATGACAAGGCCTAGAAGCCAACTGGACTTAAAGGGGGTAATAATTCCTTAATTATAAAGTGCAAACCTAGAACTGCTCATTTCGCCTAAAAACACGTGAAACTCTTCCACAGAGGGGATGTCTGGCTAGGTGGCCCAAGTAATGCCACAGCCACTGTAGTCATCTCAATAAAATTTATATTCCAAACCTCATTTGCAAATGAGGTTGAAATTCAAAACTGCAGAATTCATCTGGTAAATGCGTTTCAAAAGCAATATTGGAAAAAATGGAAAATGAGACAGAAACTGAAACACCAACACATAACCATTCCTGGATTAAAAAAGAAGTTGAGGCAGAGGCTATCCACATACTCATTAACTAGGGGAAAAAATGTTAAGGAAAACTTATATTCTGAAAAAATGTAAGGAAATCTTACATTCTAAGTGTCAGTCTATATTATGTCATTAAAGAAAAACACCAAACAATAAGAATGTCCCCAGTACTCTTTGGTCACAGGAATTGAGGTTTTGCCAAATATCTAAACACGACACTTAAAAACTCAATACTTTTTTGTTAAATAAATTGATGATCATTTTTTACCTAGTCTTGTTCCCAAAAAAAAAGGATTTAAGATTTTTGTTGAATAAATTCATAAACAATGGTGACACTTCATATGTATGTGTCTTTAAATGACATTTTTCAGATAATCAGACAAAGTACATAATATTTCACTGACGGAGGAAAATGAAAGAACTCCCTGTGAAATGGGAACTTACTGTGTGGTGTATTTTAATTTATGAGTATGCCAGACCATGTGGCTTGATTGTCCATTTGACTAACTGCTTACAGCTGTTTTATGAGAGAATTAAATGCTAGCAGACTGAACATCAATGAAAGCAACTCAGTCCTTTGAAATTAAAATTAGGATTCTAAAGGGTACTTTTTAATAGTAGGAAAACATCTTTGAAATTTTAATGGAAGTCAGTGATTCCTATGTGTGACCTTTTAGGAGTGCATATAATACACCAATTAAGATTGTAATCCTTTTAGGAAGCTGGACACTAAAGGCATGAGATTTCAACTGTGAATTCTAATCAAGAGATAAAAAGACAACATTCCTGGTCTGTGTCTATAAATTTTCCCTCCCAGTCTGAATGGCCTCAGCCTGTCAGGTGGGTAAATGATAACGTGTTTAAGAACCTGGCAGGGGCAATATGGGGCAGTAGGGTCCTGCTTATTTTACAGAAATTGTAACTGTAAGACAATAGCTGGAAATACAAAGAAACTCAGGGTTTGGGATTAGAGTTCCAGGCATCAGCTCCTTCTGTTTAGCCCTTGAATACAAGCTTCAGAATTGAACTACAAGGTCATAGTAATGCATTTGGGGCTGAGCCAGGAACTCTAAGGAACACTGAGGGCAACCAGTTGACGGGAAAGTGTACGGTGGTACTTAGAGGAAATGCATTCTGACTTCCCTTCAGCTTGCATAAACCTTTTGCCCTTTACAAAAATGAGCCTGGGGTACCTTCCCATCTATGAATGGGTGGTAATCTTTGAAAGCATCTTTCTGAAAGGGAGGTTTGACACAGGGAAGGGGTGCGTGGGTCCCCTGTTATCTCCTGTCCGACTGATGGACTAACCCCATGGCTAGGGCTTTCCAGGCCCCACAGGCTGCAGATGTTCCATAGGCCAGGTGGGTCTAAGGACCTCTCTGCCGTCCTGAGTGGGTGATGGATTGCTTAGCTGGATACTTGACAGCTACTGGAGGGATCTGGGCTGGGTTTTATGCATAAGGTTTTCTTTAAACAAAACCCATTTAGAATTAAAATATTTCTCAGGAGACATCCTGTTAACAGGATTAATGTGGAAACATGTCCAGGCAAAACAACCCAAACATCCAGGACCAAAGCGAGAAACAAACTCAGCTCAAAACTAAAAGAAGTGATTGTCTTGAGCAAGTCGAAAGTCAGTTCAAACCATATTTACCCAAGTGGCTCATACCACTAGCTTCATTAGTAAGGGACGGGCTTAGAAGGAGAAATTGAAGAGAAGCTGATATTTTCTAAGGTGATATTTTCTTGGGCTACCAGTCCTACTTGAGACCCTTGTCACGTTGGGCCTGGATGATTTCATTAGCTTCCTATTATCCTTTAGCTTCTCCCCTTCCTGACCTGTTCAATATATTTTCCTAAACTATTTTTTAAAAACCTTCAGAGACTCCCCTTTATCACAGGATTAAATCCGCCACCCTCAGCCTGGCTTCTGAGACACTCCACACTCTGCTATGTCCACTCTGGCCACCAACTCCCTCATACCACAAAACACAGTGGTTTCAGAGCCCAGACCTGAGGAATTAACAGCACGGACGAATGTGCTCTGGTTCTGCTGCTACGCAGCTGGACCAATACTTCTGTTCTCGGCCTATAAATTGTTCAGGTGAGGACATTTAAAGGCTATGCGTGCCTTTTTCTGCTCTGGGGTGTAGGGGTTGTAATATATTTTTCAACAAAAATGATGGTGAGACCTGAATTATTCCAGATTTATTCAAGTCCCAATATTCCAAACCTAGAGCTAAAAGGTGACTGTTTTCCTCCTAATATAGTAAAGTCATTGATTAGAGTTGGTTTGGTAAGACTGGTATGCCTCTGGAACACTCATTAAAACAGGACACAAGGGCCAGCTGGGTGGCACAGTTGGTTAGAGCGCGAGCTCTGAGCAACAGGATTGCCAGTTCGGTTCCCACATGGGCCAGTGAGCTGCGCCCGAGCTGAGCTGCAGCTGAGCCGCCAGTGGGTGGCCTGATGGCTCAGCTGTACAAGGTTGCTGGTTCGACTCCTGTATGGGATGGCGGGCTGTGCCCTCCACAACTACATTGAAAGTAGGAACTGGACCTGGAACTGAGCTTGCGCCCTCCACAACTAAGATTGAAGAACAATAACTTGACTTGGAGCTGATGTGTACTGAAAAAACACAATGTTCCCCTTCCCCAGTTCCCCAACACTGTTCCCTTCCCAAATTCCCCAATAAAATCTTACAAAAGAAAAACCAATATCTGTAGGTGGAATATTTGAACACTTGTCTTAAAAGGAACTTTAAATAGTTGGGGAACATTCATTTATACATAGCTAATATCCTACTTACAAACGTTCATAAAAGTAGCTAATCAAGGACATTACTTTAGTTATGGTTACTAATTTTTAAAAATTAGGCTTTATACTAATTGAGATGACTGTCATACTGAATTAGGCTACCTTTATGGAGGTTTACCTGAAAACTAGGATTAGCCAGCAATACTTAGGCTTTTAGCGTCATCCTGTGCTGACATCACAGGGGAGGCAGATGCTGAAGTGGTGGCGGGAGATGGACAAGGAGGGCTGGGCGGTAGGGCAGTCTGAGAACAGGCTCTTACCTTCAGTAGCTTCATTAGCCCTTCCAGTTGAACCATTAGCTCCCGTCTGCTCTCCTGCAGTGCTGACATTCTCTGCTCCAGTTCATCTTTCCTTTGCCTGCCAGAGAGGAAAAGCCCATCAGAAATGAAACTTGGAAGCTAAAGGGTCTAAGGCCAGGTGAAACGGGGTTTAGACCTGATTCTGCGACTGACCAGTGTATGAGGTGCTGAGCGAGTCATGTAACCTCAGAGATCTTATGAATCAAGTGGTCATGTATCTGTTTTGCCCACTTGCCTTTACTCTTGTAAGAACAGCATGTAAAAATGCTTTGGAAAGTATACAAGGCCACACAGAGAAAAAGTATTATTAATATTATTATTAAAGTGATTTAAAAAAATTTCATCAGGAAGTCAAATACCTCATTTAGAAAAACAAATAAAGCCAGTCCAAATTTAAAATAATAGTGGAGAAAATGTATGAAAACTGATCAAGGGAAAATAGGGCTCAGTCGTCAGTACTCCCAGCACCAGACATCAGGTTTCAGATGTGTGACAAACATCAGGATGACTCTGTGTCCAAAGAGCTCTCTTTTCTCTGAGGACAGATTTCATCTCAATTCTAGCTCAATATGTCCAAAATCAAACTTACAACTTTCCTCCCCAAATGATTCTCTTTCCCAATTTCCCTGTCTCTGTCACTTTTTTTTCCAGTTGTCCTGGCTGAAAAGCTCAGTCCTGTTTGATACTTTCCTGTTTATATCCTCTACTCAGTAAGTCACCCAACTCAGGTCATTCTCTCCTGGAAGTTTATGAGTCTATCTGTCCCCGCTTCTCTCACTTCATCCAAGTGTTCCTTACGTCCCACACGCAATGGTCTCTTAGCTTGATTAATCCTGGTTTCATCTGTTATGGTGAGGAAAAAGCAGTGGAATATAAATCAAGAGACTTGAGGCCCATCATTTATTAAATATGCAACTGTGGACAAGTCACATACCCTGTCTGGGCCTCAATTTTTTTCTGTACAAATGGGACTAATAATAAATAACAGCAATATTTTGAGAATCAAGTAAGATAAAGACTATAAAAGTGCTTTGTGACGTTTGTAATGCTGCTCAAAGGAAAGCTGTATTCATTTCAGCATCGTCCGTAACAATCTCAATATAATTTCCAGCATCACTGACCCTCACCCGGCAAATCTAGGCCTCTGCTGTCCGATACGGTCGCCACGAGCCACATGTGCCTTCTAAGCACTTGAAACATAGATAATCTGAATTGAGGTGCACCATAAGTGTAACATACACACTGGGTTTCAAAAATTAAGTGTGAACAAAAGAGAATAAAATATCTCATTAGTCATTTTTTTAATGTTGATTAACTATGGAAATGATAATATTTTGGAGATAACAGATCAAGTAAAAGATAGTATTAAAATTGATGACACCTATTTCCTTTTAGTTTTTCAACGTGGTTGTTAGAAAAGTTTTAATTACATATGTGGCTCACGTTATATGTCTATTGGAGAGCACTGCTCCAGACCTCACCTATATCCCTATCCTTAGCACCTCACTTCCTATTCCCTTCCATGTCTGGACCTCCAGGTGGTTCACTTTTCCCCAAACAGACCCCATCATTTTACAGCTCATGGTGATTCTCCCCATTTTCCGAATGTTATTCATTCCTTCATGTCCTTCCCAAATGGGATGAGCCTTACTCACCTTTGCATGTATTGAATAATTAAGAGAATATCATGCATCCAGTATGTACTCAGTTAACATCTCGTGAACTTAATGAAATCAGTATTTGAAACCTTCCAAGGATTTCCAATGACCTATCACTTACAGCCTTCCAGAATCTGGTCTCAGTTATCTAACTAATTTTATCTCCTACTACTGGTACTGTAAAGATTAATTCAACAGATGACTGAAAACACATCCTTAGCTCCAAGAGTCTTTCCCCTCTCTGAAAGGTGTCAGACTTATTTGGGGGATCATGCTGAGCCCCAGTGCCATTCTATCTGAAACGTTCTGCCCCACACTCCATCCAAATCATACCCACCTTTCATGGTCTAGCTCAGCTTCCACCCCCTCCATGGCTCTAATTGCTTCTAGCCTGCATAGATTTAGATTTCTTATAATATGCTATTCAGATTTCCCAACTCAGGTTTCTTATAATATCCATACTATTTATTAACATTGTATAATTTTAACTGACTAGAAACTTATTTTATATTTTGTTTCTAAAATGAGGTTATACATTTTTGGAATGGAATCATTCTCTTCCACTCTTCATACTCCCTACATTTCCAGCACAGGTATACTCAGGAAGGAGTAGCTGACTCAGTTTTTTAGGAGGCCTTTCTTCCCTGAACTCTTTGCCTGTGCTGTGCACAACCAAATAATTATAATACCTTGTGAAGATAAATGAACTAGTTTCGTGAATCAACATGGAAGAATCCTAAAGAGTAACAGTGAGGGGGGAAAAAGGTAACAGAAGACTGCATATAATAATATTTCTATAAAGTCCAGAAAACAAAAAGCAAAACTAACCACTTCATTATGTGGGAATACACATATATTTGATAATACTGTGCGATAAAAAGCAAGGGAGTAATAAACCAAATTCTGAATAGAGGTTAGCTCTGTGGGGGAAGGTGGGAGCAAGGATGTGGAATAAGGGGGGGGGCACTCTTATACAGATGACATGGTTTTGCAATATGAGTTCTCAAGTAGGATGTGGGTTCGCAGGTGTTCATTTTATCAATATGGTCTTTATTTTAAACATTTGTCACATATATTATTGTAACAAATATACCATTAAAAATAAATAGTAAAGGCGGAAAAGACAACTCTAGCGGTCAGGGTTCATAACCACTAATCCTAAGGATGAAATGCTTTTATCTTGTTTTATTATACTAGCTGGGTATTGGCAGTTCCTGGATTCATATATATTGACAGAAACCAGATGGATGTCAGATACCTACAAATGAACCTTGCCCTTTATGTGTCTTTTAATGAACAAAATTTCTTAATACAGATGAATTTACCAATTTCTTTCATACTTATTAATTCTGAGAAACTATTTTCTATTCCAAAATCCTCAAGAAATTCTCCTACGTTTTCTTCTGAAAGTTTTAAAGTTTTGTCTCCACGTTTGATCCATCTGGTGGTGTTTTTGTACTTTGTGTGGGGGACAGAGCCATTATATTTGCACATATGCATAAGCAATTGATGTAGCAGCACACTTATTAAATAGTCCCTCCTTTTTCAGTTATATAGAAGCTGATTTTGAGATTAAATACTTTGTGATTTCTCAGGATGTAGACCCTCCGTGGACTTAGATAAAATTCCTGTTTCTTATTGATTTATGTGACATCCCTGGATTCAGTCCTTTGCTTACTAATCCTATGAAAATCTTAGATCCCTCCAGCTTAACTAAGCATTTTCAGTAATCCCAGATCCAGCAATAGTTAGACTCAAATGTGACAGCTTCTTGCTTTTCTAGATACAAAATAAGTCACTTGGGCCTGAGCTATGGTGGGGAAGAAGCAGTTATAGCTCATGCTGGTAGCTTCGAGTTACACTCTGCCTGAGTCAGCAACATTTGTTTTCCCATCCTTCCAACTGTGCTGATGTCCCACATGTGGGACAGAGGACTGCAGAGTGACCAAAACCTCAGCCCAACTAAATTTAGAAACTAAAATGAATTTTTAGGAGAATGGGAAGCTCTACGCCTCTAATGATTTTTATCTGCACAGTTTACATTCTTTATGACTTATTCATTACTGATGTAAATCTAAATAGGAGAATAGTTATAGAAAAATTATCTGTATTCTTTAGGAAAAGAAATCATTGTTGAGAAGCTAAATGACTGAAGCCAAAGGAAAAATTCAAAAAGAATATTCAGCTATGCAGAATCCCAGATGACAACACATTAAAAAATCAACTGTGGAAATGTTGTCACAGTCTAAACAGAAAGAACCCACTAACTGGACATCTAGATGGCTGGCCAGAATCAAGTCACTCACTGAGTTTCCCTAAAGTCTTCACTTCCAGAGGGTACACATACATCTTTCTAAGACTGATAGGAAATAAGAGTCTAGTGACTTTGATCAGATGGCTCTCCTGGTATACTCCTGTGGAAGCCTTCCCCATTCCCTCCAAAACAGCATCGGGTGGGAGCTGAAGTTGCTCTCTCCCCTCCTGGTCCTGCATCCTTAGCCTCTCGACCCTTGTGACAGTTTAGATTTATGTTGAAGTGGGAAGGTGCCATAGTCATGGAGCAAGGGGTTCGCACCGTTTCCCGCCTCAGAGTGTGCGAAGGAAGCATCCATTTTCTCTACCAGAGTCCTGCTCTGGCTATGAAGTGCCAGGAGAAGAGACCCATAGGTCACTGAGTGCATTATTCAGCCAAGAGTCTCTGAAGTTAGACTAACTAGTGAGATGGTAAGACTGAGGGTAGCACCAGGGTCTTCTTAGAGCCATCGCTAACGTATAAACACCTCCGCTTGTCGCGGAGCTGGAGACCAGTGCTCACCTAGCTCTGCAGGGAAGGCAGAAGTACTCAGTGATCAACAGAAGCGGTAACAAGCAGGATGCTTCAGTACCTGTTCTAACACAAGGTACGCCGACAGACAGACGATCCCACTGCCTGGTTCCCTGCGGTATCAGTTTCCACTGTAGCAGGCTCTGATTTGGGGACAGGGTGCAGTGTCCCCACTTACCTCAGCAGCCGCAGCTCTGCCAGCAACGTGGGGTTCTGCTGGGCCTTCTCGGGGGTGGGCTGGGATGCCTGCTCATGCTCCAGACGGAGGCGCTGAATCTCCTGCAGGATCTCTCTAGAGAGGATGGGAGACAGATGGCTAGTGCTTCACAGCCCTCTCTCTTTTCCTGGTAGAAGGGCCTGTTACCAATCTTGTTCTGATTGCTTGCAAATGACCAAAATGTGAAATACACACCTTCTGAAGACTGCTGCACTTGACGTATTCAATGAAACAATCCTTTGTGGTAAGAAGGAGCCAGAAAAAGGCTCTTCTGAAGAACTTGAAAAAATCTCCATGGAAGGAAAATGACAACTATTGTAGAACCCTCTGCTCCTCTGGGGAAGAGGACGAGAACCACTTGCAGCCTCCTAACGCAGGTCCTGTGCTAACTCCTCCAGGTCTTCCCGTCTCCCTTCTTCACCTGCCCCCTGAGTGATGGACAGCTGCTTCAACTTATGCCTGTTGTATTATGTCCTATCTCCTTGTCCTGGTTTCTACCTTTCAGGGCACAAGGGTGTGTTGTCTGGTCTCCAAGCCTTTAAATGGCCTTTTAGTGAGAGACAGACAGTCACATGCAGTATAATGGGCCAAGACAATCTGACTAGAGAGAGCAAAAGGCTGGTGGGAGGAGACTGGAGAACAGGATCATGAGAGGGGAACAGTCTTATGGGCAGGCAAAGGCCCTGGGAAAAGAGTCTACCTGAGGGCAGGCGAGCAGGGTTTGGGACGAGCACAATGAACGGCACTGCAGAAATATTAATACAATTTAGTGCCCAGGGCATTTACTGGACTTGGTCTGGCCTATATTCACTGTGGTGGGACCTTCCTTTGTGGCCAAAAGCCACCCTCAGTCTGGAAGGAAAATGAGGGTCAGATACGCATGTGATAGTCTTGGATGTTAGACCCTGGCTCAGCCTCTGCATTCTTACCTGTTTTTGTTTTCCAGTTCTGCGATAAGCTGTCTTTGTTGTTTGTTGGCATCGAAGTTAAAGCTCAGGTCCGGACGGGTCTACAGTGAGGAGAAAGTAAGTTTTTCTGATTCAAATATATCCAGAGTCCTGGAAGGACTGTTGATGTTTTCAAATTAGATTTTTTTGAAGTGAAAATTCCCCACCATAAAATTCACAATTTTTTCTCTTTAAAAATCCACCCATTTTACGTGGACAATTCAATGAGTCTCAGTAACTTTAAAGTCGTGCAACCAATCAGCACAGTCCAGTTTGAGAGCATTTTCCATCACCACAAATATTCTCGCAGGGAGTATGCAGTCAACTACCCCTCACTGCCATCCCCTGATCCTGCTTTCCGTCTACAGTTCTGCCTTTTTTTAGAAATTTTAAACAAATGGAATCCCACAACATGTAGTCCTTGGTTTCTGGCTTCCACTTAGCATGATGTGCCTGAGGTCCATCCATGCTGCTCCATGAATCAGAAGTTCCCTTTTTACTGCTGCATAGTATCCCACTGCTTCGGCTTTGGCTATTACAAATGGAGCGGCTATGAACTTTCATTTACAAGTCTTTCTGTTGATACATGCTTGTATGTTTTTATTTTTCTTTGGTAAGTATCTAGCAGTGGAATTCCTGAGTTATATGGTAACGCTGTTTATAAGCATTTGGAGGAACCCTGTTTAATTGTTTTCCAAAGTGGCTGTACCATTTTACAAACCCCCCAACAAGGAATAAAGGTTCCAATTTCTTCACACCCTGTCAACACTTATTTGGTTTTAATCATCCTAGTGGGTGTGAAGTATCTAACTGGTGTTTTTTTTTAAATGAGATATAATTTACATAAAATCCAGCCTTTCAAAGTATACAGGTCAGTGGTTTTTACTATGAGATGGTGAAACCATCATCACTATCTAATTCCAGAATATTTTTTCACCCCCAAAAGAAACCCCCACCCGTTAGCAGTCACACCCCATTGCCCCTTACCCCATCCCCTGACAACTGCGAATCTCCTTTCTGTCTCGATGGCCTTGCCTATTCTGAATATTTCATATAAAGATATGTGATCTTTTGTCTGGCTTTTTTCACTTAGCAAAATGTTTTCAAGGTTTATCGATGTTGTAGCACATATCAGTACTTCATTCTTTTTATGGCTGAGTAATATAATATATAGTAACTGCCTTTTGAGGACCTGCCAAACTATTTTCCTAAGTGGCTACACTATTTCACATTCCCACTATCAAGGGATGAGGGTTCCATTTTTCCCATGTTCTTGTCAACACTTGTTATTGTCCATCTATTTGATCACAGTCATCCTCATTTTGGATTCAATTTACATTTCTCTAATGACTAATGTGTTGAACACACTTTAATGTGCTTATTAGTCACTTGTGTATTTTCTTCAGAGAAATAATTGTGGTTTTGATTTGCAAGTCCCCTGATGGTTCTGACCCTTGGAACCCCCTTGAAGTATATTGAAACCAATCAACACAAACTAGGAAAATGGATGACGAGGTGACATTTCCCCTTTATTAATTAGCCAGAACGGAAGCTCCCACTGAAGGCACCTGGTTGGCTATGCTTCACTCCACACATTCTTGGTTCCGCCCAAAACATGACCTACAATGAAGCAGAAACCTTGTTTCCTAGCTGGAGCTTGGAGATGCAATGTCATTCTTTTCATGTGGCATTTCCTAAATAAACAGGGGCAAAACTGCATAGCAAATCCAGGTGGGAGGCTTTTTACCAAATATTTTTCTTTCTTAAAGAAAAAAAAAAAAGGCAATTTTTCTTCCTCCAGAGAAGAGTGGACCAGAAGCCAATTCAGCAAATTTTGTATATTCTATGAAGAGTCTTGTGACAGCCTGAGTTGAACCTCAGAAAAACGGCTTGCTTGAGACTGAAACTGTTATGAATAATAGATTTACAGTTTCTGAAAACTGGAGTTAAAACTGATGGCTCCTTATTAGAGTGGAACCAGGGAAAATTATGGATGATGCAATGAGCTCTGAAAGGAATTTGCTTCATAGGATAGAAAACAAACAAACAAAAAGCCCCTAGTATTTCACTGGAAATTTCTAAAGAAACTTTTCATTTCTAAGTGTCTGACTGCACTGCTATGGCATCTTTCAAAGAGAAGGTTAATACGGCAATCAAGTGTCATTATCAGCAGTGATTCCTAACCAGGCAGGGTTCTTTGGCACCAAGCAGCACTGAAATCCAAAAAAGTGAGGGGTGGAGGAAGACTCAAATCCTGAGGCAGGAGCTCCTCCTGCAGCAATGTGAGGAGACGTAAGGACTGGGAGAGTCCTACTGCTAAGTCTGATGGTGGCTTAGCTCAGCCAGTCAAATTTTAAACACAGTCAAGTGTACATTAAATACCAGAGAAACTTAGAATTTTATTCATTTACTATCTTAAACACCATGGTGCTCCTTAAAAAAGTAAAGCCAGGTATCCTTTCCTAAAATGCCTACAGGACACTGAAGGGAAAAAAGAGGAAGGGAAATATTAGCTCATAAAGACACAAAATGCTTTAGCTAGAAGAGACCTAGAGATGACTTCTTTCAAAAATTCAATAGTTCATTCATCCATTTATTTAACAAATATTTCCTGAGTGCCTACTATGTGCCAGATACTATTCTAGGAACTAGGGGTGCATTAGTGGGTAAGATACAGCTCCACCCTCATGTAGCTTACATTATGTTGAGAGAGAAACAGAAGAAACTAAAAGTGTGTGTATATACACATACACGTATACACACATTATCAGCTGTGATAAACGTGATGAAGAAATACAGGGTAGTGAAACACTGAACTGAGTCAGGGACTCTTTACATGAAGTGGTTATGAGAGGGCTTTCCAAGACTCAGCGAACCAGGGGAACTTCTGAGGGACCAGAGTGCTGCTGCGCGGACAGGCAAAGGGTCCCTTGTGTTCCCAGGTCCGTGCTGACGGAGCGAGTGAGCTGTGCTGAGAGTGGGAGGTAATGAACGGGGACGTGAAGAGAGGACCCGGATCGTGCAGGGCCATGGAGAAGGGTTTCTGTTCCGTTCTGAATGTGGTGTGCAGCCACCGTAGGATTCTGAACAGGGGCATATGATATCAAGTCCAAATAGCGTATGTACATACTCCATCCACAGGAAGTGGAGCTTTACTCCCCATTCCTTTAGTGTGGCCCGTCCACAGTGATTTCCTTGCAAAGAGGACAGGTAGAAAAAGGGGGAGAAGAGTGACGTTATGCTGGAAAAACCTGAGAGACACTTCCTCAGCCAGGTGATTAAGGTCGACATTGACAGTGATAAAATGATGGTAACAGTCTAATGTGAGAAGAATAGCACTTGGATCTTCCTCCTCAAAATCCATAACCCCGATCTAATCATGAGAAAAACATCAGACTAATCCTGATAACGGGATATTTTACAATATTTGGCGAGTATTCCTCAAAACTGTCAAGGTCATCAAGATCAAGGAAAGTCAGAGAAACTGTCACAGCCAAGAGGAGCCTAAGGAGACAGGACAACTAAATGTATTGGGTTGTCGGAAAAGTCATGATGTATATTTTCTGTTTTTTGTTGCAAAAATGCATCATGACTTTTCCCACAACCCACTAACATGGTATCCTAGATGGGATCCTGGAACACAAAAAGGGTCTTAGGTAAAAACTAAGGAAATCTGAATACCGAATGGACTTTAATTAATAATAATGTATCAATATTGGCTCATTAATTGTAACAAATATGCCATGTTAATATAAGACATTAACAATAGGGGAATCTGAGTATGGGTTATATGGAAACTCTGTATTAGCTTCACAATTTTTCTGTAAATCTACAACTGTTCTATGATTAAAAGTTTAATACAAACAACACTGCTCTGGCTACTAAGTGGAGCATTTATGTGGTGGGATAAGAATGGAAGTAGGTGGACTAGTTAGGAATCCTAGGTTTTGCTATGAACTCACCCCGTAAACTTTGAGTTATTTTATTATACATTTATTTTCTTGCCTGTCAAATGGAAATATTTACAAAAAGAGATGTGAAGAGGAGCACTTCCTGTTACACTGGCACTCTCTTAGGTTTAGGTAATCTCACAGAGCTCCATCATCTTTAATGAGATGGAGCTATATCTGAAAAATACAAGATAGAAATAAGACCCCTTTGAGTAAAATCAGGCAAATGTTATAAAACCAAAGAAAGCAGACATAGTCAGCAAACAGTCATCTGGTAGTGTGCATTTTTGTAGCCTCCTAAAGACAGACTGGTGGCTTTCCATCTGTATGAACTTGGAAAGGAGGAGTTCCAAAGAGATGTGCCCAATATCAGCTAGACCGCCTTTGATTCCTGGGGCAGTGCTCCCATCAATCCCATCATCCCAGAGGGCTGTGGAGTCATCTCTCTCTTCTCTCTCAAAAACCCAAGAATGCTTGTTAGGGCAGGAGTTCCAAAGCTAGCTATAAATCAGAACACTGGAAATTTTCTTTTCTTTTTTTACCTAAAAATCGACAGATCCGAAACCCAGAGATTCTGATTCAGTAGGTCTGAGGCAAAGCCAAGGATCTATGTATTTTTTAAATGCTTCACACATGATTGTATAATAGGTAGCTAAGTCTGACAATTACTATTTTATGGGGGTTTTGAGTCACTACATGAGTCAAACCCCACGTGGGTCCTGTTGATCTGTAATTCTAAGAAGCCATAAGGTTATTTCTGGAATGGTGCATGCCTGGAGCAGCTGACACATGACGAGGCTGTGAAGGCTAAGACTGGACTATCTGAGAGAGAAAAAAAAAAAAGCTTTTCAAAACTGTAAATGTAAAAAAAAAAAGTGTAAATGTTAAATAGGATGACAATATGATGATTTCTCCTTCCTTTCATCTTTCTTTTTCCATAATGAGTTTTTAATTTTTTCATAAAGAAAAAAACTTTAAAAATAAACCCAAGGGCCACCCGAGTGGCGTGTTGGTTAAGAGTTGGCTTGGGACGTCAGCTCTGAGCAGTAGGACCCCGGTTCGGATCCCACATTAGGGCCAGTGACGCTGCACCCTCTATAGCTAAGATGGTGAACAACAGCTCAACCTGGAGCTGGGCTGCTGTGAGTCTCCGGCAACGGCACAGGCTGCAGCCCCTGCTGCAGTGGACTGCCATAAGCTACCGTGAGTGGCCGGCAGCCAGCGTGAAAGGCCATGACCCACCGTGAGCAGCCGTCCAGAGGCCGGCGACTGATCTGCCTCACTAGGGAGAGCGCAATGATAATACCAACATGGGCCAGTGAAGCGACGTCCTCCACAACTAGACTGAACAAAATGACAGCAACTTGTCTGTTCCCCTTCCCCCAATTCCCCAGCGCTGTTCCCATCCCCACAATTCCCCAATAAAATCTTTTTTTTTTCTTTTTAAAAGATTTTTATTGGGGAATTGGGGGAAGGGGAACAGACAAGATGCTGTCGTTTGTTCTTCAGTCTAGTTGTGGAGGACGTTGCTTCACTGGCCCAAGTTGGCACCATCATTGCGCTCTTCCTGGGCGAGGCAGATCAGTCACCGGCTTCTGGATGGCCGCTCTCAGCGGCTGCTGGCCGCTCACACTGGCTGCTGGCCACACACAGTAGCCCATGAAAATCCACTGCAGCAGGGGCTGCAGCCTACACCATCGCTGGTGACTCACCGCAGCCCAGCTCCAGGCTGAGCTGTTGTTCAGCATCTTAGCTGTAGAGGGCAGTGTCACTGGCCCTCATATGTGGGATCCAAACTGGGGCCCTCTGGTGTCCCAAGCCAGCTCTTAACCAACGTGCCACTTGGCAGGCCCCCCCCCCAATAAAATCTTAAAAACAAATAAAAAAATAAAAAATAAACCCAAAACATCTGATTATATCTATTGGGTTGTCGGAAAAGTCATGACGTATTTTTTCTATGTTTTTTGTTGCAAAACTGCATCATGACTTTTCCGAAAACCCAATAATACTGGGGATGTTTGTGATGAAATTTAAGAAGTTGCTGTTCTTACTATGATTTACCTCATATTGTATTTTTTTTTAAAGAGATTTAGGCCCTTCAGAAAAACAAATCAGCTCCCCTGGCTCATCTAAGCAGCCTAGTATTTCTTTATTCAAGGCTCAGCCTGGAGAGTTGTCAGTGGCCATGTGAGTCACCTAGGGAGACGAGATGACTGTGACGCTGAAGCACTCTACAGGGTGTGATGCCGGCTGCTAAAATGATTTCATGGTCTTTCTTTGTGGAAGAAGGTTTTGGGGGGGAAAAAATCAATACAAAGCCTATCTGGCAGGCTATAAATAAATTCTTTTGAGCACTACACCCACTTTCTACAAAGCACTTGTATCAGTGAGAGATTAGCAGATTAGAAGCGGAAATCTAGTGAAGAAGAACCCTTTCTGACAGGTGCAATATTTATAAGATAAATACACTTTGGAATATAAACCACAGATGAAAGGGGCCATATCCATATTTAGTCTCAGGACCACTCTAACAATCATCATTTTCACACGAATAAGAGAATTGTCATCAGAAACTATCAGGTGTAAACAGACTTATCTTGTTTGCAGTAAAGGAGTACTGTGACCTCCTTTTCAGGGTCAAATGGCTTTGGGGCTTTTATTTACAGCATCTTAAAAGTACTATGTAAAGTCAAGAAGACTATATAATGACATTACATATACTTAATTAAAAAAAATTCAACCACAATGCTGTCCATCTCAACAAATTTAATTAATTTTATTTATAAGTTTTAATCTCTAAAATAACAGTTGGGACTGATTGAGAGTATATGTGAAGTTTAACAAATTAAATGGAACTTTTATTTTCCCCAGACTTTTCCCCCCTATACTGTTCCATTTCATTAACCTTTAGAGTTGTAAGGTTAGAGTCATGTATGACCTGCTATTAGATTATTTTCACAGAAAAGATTCTGAAGTAGAAACAAACCTAAAGGAATAAATTATTTTTGGTGGAGGTGGGATAGGGTGGGGGTGGAACAAAGCAAGACTCCATTGGCAGCTTTCATAACTGTATTTCCCTGTGAAGAAGTAAACATAAATTGGTACACATTTCTGTAATTAATATACTGTGTTGATAACTATGGTCCTGAGAGGTCTGGCCTGCCTGTCCAGCCTAATTTCCCTCCAGCATTGTTCTCTGTGCCCTAGCCACACGAGCAGTCTTTTAGGTCCTGAAACCTCTATCCTCAGAGCCTTTACATATATTGAAACTCCCCAGTGGGCACTCATTTCATTTTCTTTACCTGGTCAATGCTTACATCGTCTGTTGTTTTGAGCTGAGATCATTCCTCCTTTCATCTTACTCTTTGCTTGTATTTGATGGTTTTTAATGTTGTAGTAAACCATATTTTTCCTAAATTTAATTTTCTAATTGTTCACTGCTAGTGCATAAAAATACAATCTGAATGGCTCAGTTGGTTAAGAGCTCACTCAAGAGTGTGAGCTCTGAGCAACAGCAGTTCAAGTCCCAGCCCAAGATGAGCAGCCGCTGAGCTGCCAACAGGTGGCAGGATGGCTCAGCTTAAAAAAAAAAATACAATCCATTATTGACTTTGTATCTTGCAATACTGCTATAAAGTCATGAATCTGTTCTAGTGTTTTTGTAGCTTCTATAGGTCTTTCTAGACACAATCATGTCATCTACAAATAACGACAGCTTTATGTCTTCCTTGCCAATATGTATGCCCTCATCTTCTTGTTATGATGCACTGGCTCAGACCTCCAGTACAATTTTGAATAGGGGTGGTGAAAGCAGACATCTTTATTTTGTTCTCAATATTAGGTAGGGAAAATATTCCAAAATTCAATCTTTATGTATAATATTAGCTGTAGGTTTTTTTGTAGATGTTCTTCATCATGTGGAGAAAGTTTCTTCTACTCCTAGTGTATTGAGAAGTTTTATCATAAATGGGTCTAGTATTTTGTCAAATGCTTTTTCTGCATCTATTAAAATAATCTTATAATTTTATTCTTTAAACTGCTAACATGGTGAATTACATCAGCAGGCTTTTGTATGTGAAATAAATTTATATTCCTACAATAAGTCTCACTTGATCTTGGAATATTATCCTTCTTATATTTTGCTGGATTCAATTTGCTAATATTTTGTTAAGGATTTTTTCATTCATGTTCATCAGAGAATTTGGCCATCAATTTTCCTTTTTTGTAGCTGCCTTGTGCTGTTTTGGTATCAGGGTATAGTGGCCTAATAAAATGAGTTAGAGAGTGTTCCTTCTTCCTCTCTTTTCTGATAGTTTATGTCAGATTGTTGTGATTTCTTCCATAAGTATATTACAGTATATAACAGTTGAGCCATCTGAGCTTAGAGTTTTCTTTGTGGGAAGTTAATTTTGAATTCAATTTCTTTAACAGATATAGGACTGTTTAGATTTTCTATTTATTCTTAAGTCAGTTTTGCTAATTTGTATCTTTTAAGGAATTTGTCTGTTTCATCTAGGGTGTCAAAGTCACTGGCAAAAAGTTGTTCATAATATTCCCTTATCATCCTTATAATGTCTGTAGGATCTGTAGCAATCAATGTCTCTTTCATTTGTGATATTGGTAAGTTGTGTTTTATTTTTATCTTGATCAGGATATCTAGAGATTTATTAATTTTATTGATCTTTTTAAAGAACCAAATTGATTCAGATTTTCTTTTCTTGATTCATTTTTTTTTGGCTGAGCCATCCTGCCACCTGTTGTTGGCAGCTCAGCAGCAGCTCAGCTTGGGCCGGAGAATCGAACCGCTGTTGCTTGAGTGAGCTCTTAACCAACTGAGCCACTGGGCTGGCCCGATTCATTTTTTTGTTTTAAAGATGATATTATAGATAAAACTGAAGGCCACTATAATCCTTTCCCTAAACCCACTCTTCTCCTTCTGTTCCTGAGGTACTTATTCTCTTGAGTTTCATGTTTACGTTATCCTACCACTTGCATATATATATATTTTTTGGTCTTATGTTTATTGGTTTATGTGACATTTAATTTTACACTAACAAGTGCAACTGATGTAGATTTGGGTCAATCCTGGTGGTCACCCTACCAGCTGCGAGTGCGCTGTGGGCATTGATTAGTCAGTACTTTGGAGAGGGATTCTAGTGCGTGTCACTTTAGCGCCTGGACTAATAAAGCTAGTTCAGGAACTTCTGTACTTCCAGTCTGATACTGCTCTGTCCTCACCCTGACTTGACCTCCGACTAATTTTTCCCTCCTACTCCCGTCCCCAGTACCTTCTGGATCACCTCTCTTCCTGCTTTTTCAGGTATTCTGTTCCGTTAGACAGCCTTTCTGTCATATCTTTAACTTCTCCTGTGTTTTTTGTTTTTTATTATTTTTTTTTCCACTTATGTATTAAAGTAATGCTAATTTCTGCTACTCTGCTGGAATCCTCTATTTACTCACCATGTTTCCTGCCTCTGCAGCCAGCCGTGCAGCATAGCGAGCTATAAGCCGGTGTTCCTCATCCAGGCGGCTAGGACTGTCCAGGACACTGCCAAGGAGATAAGAATTCAACAGGTGTCTATTAAACGTCCCCTACTCTTGCTTCTCTCTTAGAAAAAAAGATGGGAAAAAAGCTTGTAAAAAAGAAAAAATAAAGAATGGTAACAAAAGAAATGGAGGCCAGGGTCATAGATACTAATGTCTTCTGAGATAAAGAGGATTTAGAGAAATGATGAGGCCACATGTGTCATTTCTCTTCAGTGGTATCCCCACTATACCATCAGAAGGTGCACTTATTATTGAATGCAAAGGCTGAGAAAAGACAGGGCATTTACAAAATCTGAGAGGGGGTTTTCTAATCAAATGTTTTTAAAAACTCATGACTTTTAGACATAGGTCTTGAATTCAAAAAGACTAAGAGAAAACGAAAGCATCATGAAATATAGAAGGCTGAGAAAAAGTACAATTAACACTGGCTGAGCAAAAAAAACTGAGGAATCCAGGCTTGGGCAGGTCCAATATATGGTAAAACTGGAGAAGATTACATGGTACCAAACATCCCCTTTCAATGCCTATTTCTTTTCTTTTACCATGTTTGTTCCACAACTATAGCCCCATCTTGGAGTGAAGTAATGGAGTCCATTACTCTTGAACAAGAGTACCAGCACTCTAAAACTTTAAAGACCCCGCCTAGGTGGATACCAGATAATGCCACACCTGGATGAAAGAAGTGTTCTTGAGTAGCAGGCCAGTTCTGTGTGTATGTGATGCAATGAACTTTTGACTGATTATGAAATAATTGGCTCTTTTAATGTAGCATGTTACATCAACTATCATTTATTCATATTAGGGCACTCCTAGATTAATAGGGACTGTGGCTATATAATTCTCTTTAAGTCTGGCAGGTGCTTTAAGATAACAGTGATGATAATGACTGACCAGAGATGGCTGCCTGAGCTTGCTTCTACTTTGGCACTAGGTTCTTGGAGTTCTAAAAACGCTTGATTACAATTTAACAATATAATAAGTAATATGAAAAAATTTAAAGACTGAGTTCAATACTCATCAAATCTTGTTATAACTACTTAAGGGAATCTGGGAAGGGTGACGTTAAATCAATACAGATCCATCTGATGTTCTCATGTAGAGAATCAACTGCATTTTTCCTAGATTATTTTCACCTTTCTATATTTCTATCTCTGGCTTATTCTTTTCTCTTAGTCTTTCCTCTAGGATGGATTTTTTTTTTAAAGTGCTTTAAGTCTTCTGCCGATGACACTTGGGAACACTATAATTTTAGGTGTGCAAACATCAGTCTCCAGCATGTATAATCATCCTCTCAAAAGATGATGTTGTAATAAGAACATGCTACCATCAGTTGACTTTTAATAACTTCGGGTTAAGACCCCCCAAAGATCAGAGCTGAACTATATTTGTGCCTTAAAAGTGTTTATCTGAAATAAATACCTTTTACTAAACAATAAAAAATGAACATGTAACAATACAAGTACATAAAACTGTGGGGGGACTGGCAGCCTAAAAAGTTGGACGTAAAGTGGTTGATCTTTGTTTTTGGCAGGGGATAGAATTGGTTCCTCTGTGCAAGCGTTCCTCCTTTTCCATCACATTCCATTTCCCTCGGAAGGTTAACAGTGCTTTTCACTTATACCTGAGTCGACACGGTTGTTTTAATCGGCTATGCTTTCCAGCCAGAAACTAGAACTTTATGTTGATGAGAGGTTTTAAGGTCAATGAACATTATGAGGGAAATGAGAGAAAGGCTTCTTATTCTTCTGCTTGAGCTGACTTTCATTTTCAGAATTAGCCTGGAAATTTCTGACTTCTTGGAGGAAGTATGAAGCTCAGCTCCGTAGCCTATAAATCCAGAGATGCCCTACTCACCCAATCCTCATGCTCTCCCAGGGTTTCCGGCCACCAGTTCTTGCTCAGGGAGCCTAATCCCTAAGCCATGGACTCTGAGGACCTTGGCTAAACCTCCCATAAACCTCCTCTGGCTGAAGTACTAGGTGGCAGTCTCTGCCCAACATTCTGCTGCTCCTTTCACCATGGGAACTTTTAATCGCCCAGACAGTTGCCCTTCCTGATAACAGGTAAGCTGTCCTGCCAGGGGTGATACAACTCTATTCCTAGAGACCGACGGGCAGGGCAGTGTGCTCAGCAATCATCTATGGATGGAGGAGACACTGTGATACAATGCCCGATTTTATCAGGCCTTCCTCCCCTCCCACAGGATAAGCCCACCACACAGCCCTGGGAAGGAAGAGAACCCTACAGTCTCTCTAAGGCTTTAGAGACAGGTAAATGCCTAAAAATTATCATGCTATTCAGTCATACTGGGGAAACTATGGGGAAATGGTATGAAGTATAATATTAAAGAGTCCTTCTCAAATATATATATTTTCTCATTGATTATTAATATATTCTTCTGTTATGAGAAATAAGAATGACCTTCCCATGAAAGCACAACATGTTATGGGCAAAATTAAGACCAAAGTTTAAGGCTGCAGCTCTCTCATGTGTTTAGTTAATAAATTATGGTGGTTTTATCGCTGAGAATAAGAATCTCAGGTGGTTTGGCATAGCGGCTCTTCTTTGCTGCCACGTAGAGTGGCTGGGAGGGCTCTGGATTATTTAAACTCTACCTGCCATTCTCCGTGCAGCGTGGTGGTGGGTGCTGGCATGCAGTGGGCAGGTGGCTTTGGATCTTCCTGACTACAACAGCACTTGGGTTGGTATTAACTCTTTTCAAAGGTGAGTTTTGTTGTACTTAGTGGTTATCAAACATTTTTCTATCCGAGCCCACTGAAGGGTCAGTCATATTCCCATATTAACAGTGAGTCATTACCACAGTTTTCAGGGAAAGGGGTATGTGGGACTGTTATAATACATATAATTGTTATAATGTGATGAGGTATATAGCATTTGGCAAAGGTCCCTTAGGGGATCCAACACCACTGTTGGAAAACACTGGTTTAAATAATCAGCAATGATAGATTTGGGGGAACAGATGAAGATATAACACGTAAAGACGTAACAGGGTGATGGTATCAAAGACTTAGACAAAGTGAGATATCTGTGGTTTGATTGACCTTAAACTTTGAATGTCAATAGAAAGATTTCATTATTTAGGCAAAAATAAACAGTAAGAGGTTGCATCGAATACCTCTGCGAATGTACATCTTTGGGGCTGCATCTGAGGCTTATGGTTTGGGGCTGCATCTAAGTACAACCTGACGGAAGTGAGCTCCACTTTAGAGGACAATTGCTGACTATATGTTTAGGCAAGTGCTTGGGCTTGTCAAGGCTCCTCCTTTAGAAGCTAATGCTTTAGCAATTATCTAAACTCTGCCAAACAGAGCTGGTAGCTTCTCAGGAAAACCCCCCACATGCAAAGCCTTTTCCAGCTGGCAACCCCAGGTGGCACAGCTCTCCCTCCCTTTGCTCAGCCCTTGGCGAGCCGCCCGCTGCTGCTGCTCCTACCACTGACCGTGCACAGTGCTGCAGACGGGCCACATAGGAGGCAATCAGTGCATGCTCATCGGCCAAGTGACTGGGCATGTCCTGGCTATACTGCAACCTAGGAACAATGGAGGCAAAGACAGCAAGCACGACACACACACATGCAGAGCGAGAAATGAACACGCATTAAAATGGGAAATTCCAAAGAAATATAGGAAAATAATAATCAATCATGATAAGAAAAACAAAAGACCACAATGCATAATGGAATAGTGTTAGGCCGTCAGGGGGATACATCTCATAAATTCCTGGAACAAAAGCAGTCCGTTGGGAGACAACTTTAGCTGACTCACACTACAGCCCTTGAGAAGAGAAACCAAGGTGGGGTGACCAGGGAGTCTTGCCCACCAGTCTTGTCCAGGTTCTGGACTCTGGGATGGAAGCGTCATTTAGGGAATGTCCTCTGGCAGGAGAACAGGCAGAGAGGGTCTACTTAGGCCCCCTAATGCTTTTATAGCTTTTGTCTACACATAAGAGTTTTCAGTATTACCTCAAGATACCAGTTAAACCTTTTTATTTCTATGAGGACACTGCCTTTAGCATCATTCTATTTTCTCTCATACAATTGGTACTTAAACCAAACTTGTTAGAATTGTATCTCATTGTAAGGCAACACTATATATTCTGATTGCAGTCCTCTCACAGATATGTGGAAGGTCCTTGAGCATACAATCTTTTTTCTTTTTTTAACTTTTCATTATAGAAATGTTAACATATGCACAAAACAGAGAGTAACCTAATGACTACTCTTCATGTATCCATTACCAAATTTCAACAAAAGTCAACATTTTTCTACTTTATTCTTTCTTTCTCCAACATTTTGTTCAGGAAGGGGTGGTTGGAGCAAATCCCAGAAATTTATTATTTCACTCAGGAATACTGAATTTATATATAACCTCAATGCCATTATCACACCTAAAAAATTTAATAAAAACATTTAATAACTCAGTCCATCTGAAAATTTCCTCAGTCTTAAAAAAAAGTCCTTTTACTGTTAAATATTAAGATCCAAACAAGGTTCACAAACCTTGTATTGGTTGATGTTTCTGTTTTTAATCTACAACAATTCTTCCTTTTCCCTGTTTCTTTCATGTCATTTATTTGTGAAGAAAACGGGTTATTTTGCAGCATACTCTACACTCTGGATTTGACTGTTTATTGCAGTGTCATTTAATTTGTTTCTCTATCTCTCACGGTTAGATCTAGATGCTTGATTAAAGTTTTTGCTTTTGTTTTGTTTTTGAGAAGGGGCTAGAGTCAATCATAGGTAATATGGTATACTTATAAGTAAAAAAAGGAGGTAAATAATGGAATATAAATATTGATCAGTGGATTCAGATGTTATTGGGTATGCCGCTCCATTATAAAGTCCCCCATCAACTTTTCACTCAATGGTTTAGCATTTAATGATGATTCTTTTTTAAAGATTTTTATTGGGGTATTGGGGGGAAGGGAACAGTGCTGGGGAATTGGGGGAAGGGGAACAGACAAATTGCTGTCGTTTTGTTCTCCAGTCTAGTTGTGGAGGACGTTGCTTCACTGGCCCAAGTTGGCACCATCATTGCGCGCTTCCCGGGTGAGGCAGATCAGTTGCCGGCTTCTGGACGGCCGCTCACTGCGGCTGCTGGCCGCTCACGCTGGCTACATACGGTAGCCCATGGCAACCCACTGCCACAGGGGCTGCAGCCTATGCCGTCGCCGGCAACTCACAGCAGCCCAGCTCCAGGTTGAGCTGTAGTTCAGCATCTTAGCTGAAGAGGGCAGTGTCACTGGCCCTCATATGTGGGATCCGAACCGGGGCCCTCTGGCATCCCAAGCCAGTTCTTAACCATTGCGCCACTCGGCCAGCCCTAATGATAATTCTTGACTAGACTCATTATTCCATTAGGGGCTGGAAAACGTTGATTTCCCAATCTATCCTCTTTCCTGTATTTGTCATTTCCTCTATTTGCTTATCTTGAAATACTGCTCATTCAGAAAAGCTAAAACAAATGGTTGATACTTCTCATGATTTAACAAAATTCAGAACAGTGAGTTAGTTCCCTAGCAAATTCCAATGGTTACCAAGGAGTTTTCTTTTACGAACTCATAGATTTTTATGTATCTGATGTGCCTCAATCCATTACAATCATCTTTTTGGTGCTCAAATTGTCCTATCTCTGGCCAGTAGGAGCCCCTGCAAGTAGGCTCCTGTATTCTTTTGACATATCCATCAGGCCTTATTAGCTCACTTGCTTGGCACAATAAGATGCCCAGTCTCATCTTGTGTATTTCCTGCCCCATACTTGAAATCCACTATTCTTCCAGGATTTCAGGTTCCCTTTACAGAGAAAGAGTGTTTAGAGACCAGTCAGGACTCTAAGGTGCTCATTGTTCCTGGGTTGTCCCTGCTTCTGGACATTTTCAGTGGATAAAGCTAGGAAATTTATATATTTTAGAAAGAATAAAAATAAATTTTCTCAGTACTTTCAGATGGGAATCTTCTTCTGGTTTGCTTTGTTATTAATGCGGACATTACCTTTGTTCCTCTGTAAGTAACATCTTTTTTTTCCTCTAGCTGCTTTTAATATTTTCTCTTTATCACTGGTTTTCAGCAATTTGATTGTAATGTGCCTTGGCATAGTTTGTTCTGTTTATCCTTCTTACAGTTTGTTGAACGTCTTTTATCCGTGGGCTTATAATTTTCATCAAATCTGTAAAAATTTATTTGGAAATTTTTTCTTTTTTAATAAAAATATTTATTTAAGGAAATAATCCCCCCCCCCTGTTCGACTGCTTGACATTGTCCAACAAGTCACTGAGGCTCTGTTTGTTTTTCAGCCTTTTTTCTCTCCGTGCTTTATGTTGGATAGTTTGTATTGCTCTGTCTTTAAGTTCAGTGGACTTTCCTTCTGCAATTTCTTTTTTTTAAAGATTTTATTGGGGAATTGGGGGAGGGGAACAGCACTGGGGAATCAGGGGAAGGGGAACAGACAAGTTACTTTCCTTTTGTTCTTCAGTCTAGTTGTGCAGGATGTCGCTTCACTGGCCCATGTTGGTATTATCATTGCGCTTGTCCCGGGTGAGGCAGATAGGTTGCTGGCCTCTGGACGGCTGCTTACAGTGGCTCTTGGCAGCTCACTCGGGCTGCCGGCTGCTCACGCTGGCTGCCGGTCACACACAGTTGCTTATGGCAGCACACTGCAGCAGGGGCTGCAGCATACGCCGTCGCCAGGACTCACGGCAGCCCAGCTCCAGGTCGAGCTGTTATTCACCATCTTAGCTGTAGAGGGCAGTGTCACCAGCCTCCATGTGGGATCCAAACCGGGGCCCTGCTGCTCAGAGCTGGCGTCCCAAGCCAGCTCTTAACCAACGCACCACTCGGCCGGCCCTCCTTCTGCAATTTCTGATCTGTTAAGATCCATCATTTAATTTTTCATATCAGGTATTATCCCTTTCAACTCTAGAAGTTTTATGGGGTTTTTTATTTAATTTTTTTAATTAAAGTAGAATATATATGCAGAAAGTTACAATTATATTTATACATTTTTTATTTCTCCCACTTTTCTCTTCATTATGTTCATATTTCCCTTTGTACATTTTGATATTTTTCATTTGTTTTAAAGTCCATGTCTGCTAATTGCATCATGTCTCTTATTTCTGGCTCTGTTTATATTGACTGATTTTCTCCTGGTTTCCTGCTTCTTCCCATGTCTTTTCATTTTTTTACTGGAATGATGGAAATTTTGAACATTATATTGTTGAATGTCTGGATTTTGATGTCTTCCTCCAAAGAGTCTGGTAGTCAGTTAATTTACTTGAGGACAGCCTGATCCTTTTGAGGCTTATTTTTAAGCTTCATTACTGCAAATCTAGAGTAACCTTTATCTAGGGCTAGTTTTGTCCTGCTTTTAAGGCATGGCCCTTCTGGGGTCTTTACTGAATGCCCCAAGCATTCAACCACATCTCTCTATTCTGGTTGGTGAAAACTCAAGCAACTATGTGAGCTCAGGTAGCTGTTCCACTTTCAAATTCCCCAGGAGCTGTTCTTCCCCAAGTAATTGTTTGTAGGTCTTGTGAAATCTCATTTTATGCAAAGACAGCTTACTTTTCAGCCTCAAGGGTCCTCTATGCAGATTTATGGAGCTCTTTCTCAGCACACTTCCTCCTTTCTGATAATCTGCTCAGCAAACTCCAGCCTCCCTGAACTCCAATCTCTGTGTCCTTATTCTCAGCCAGACTGCCTTGCTCTCCTTGTATCCTGCACTGGAGCTGGGCAGAAAGCCTGGACAATCATAACACTTTCCTCATTTGATTCTCATCCCTCAGAGATCATTCCTGCCCTATTTACTGTCTAATTTCTGAAAGTAGTTGTTATATTCAGACCAGTTTTCTAGTAGTTTACAGGTAATCTGATGCCAGTTACTTCACCATAACCAGATTGGAAGTTCTCTTTGTAGTAACTCATTTTTATCATACTTTTGTAAAGCATTGGTCTACTTCAAACTAGAAATTAAAAAAACAAAACTGCTTCTTTGTGGCAGACAGACAGAAGTATTGCTATCTAAGCTTATAGACCATTATAAGGGCTTTAACTTTTACTCTAATATGAGACATTACTGAAGGGTTTTGAGCAGAGGTAAGACATGATGTAACTTAAATTTTAATAGGATCATTTGTTCTATGGAAGATAAAGTGCCCGAGAGCAGAGGTAGAAGCATCTAACTGAGAAGGCATTCCAGAGGAGAGACAAGAGAGGCTAGGAAAATAGTAGTAACAGTAGAAGTGGTAAAAACTAGCAAGATCTCAGGCAGACTTTGAAGCTGATCTAATAATCTGACAGTTTAGATGGGAGAAGAATCATGGGTTCTGACTGAGTAACTAGGAGAATGGGATTGCCCTTAACTGAGATGGTGAAAACTATGGGAGAAGTCGGCTTGGTGGGGAAAGATACAGAACTTGGTTTGGAGCACGCTAGTTGTGTGTATTAAATATCCAGGTGACTGTACTCATTGTGAAGAGGTTAGAGCTCAGGGAAAAGGGCTGGGCCAGGAAAGTAAGTTTGGAAATCACCAGTATGTATTAATAGATATTATTAAAAGTGATGAGTTTGGATGGGATCACCCACAGTGAGTACAGAGAGAAAAGAGAAGTGGTCCCTCTGGTATACTAACATTTAGAGTTCAAAGAGGTATGGAAACACGAGCTGAGGAGGGAACAGGAGGGAAACCAGAAGAGCAGAATACCTGAGGCAAGTGCAGAAGTGTTTCAAGTAGAAGACAGTGATCACCCATGTCAAATGCCCCTGATATTATGGATCAAGCAAGGTAAGTCCTGAGAATTAGACACTGGGTTAGCACAGAGGACGTCAATGCTCTCCTGGCAGAGTAACAGGAAGTGAAAGTCTGACCAGGGTGTGTTCCAAAGCGAACAGCAAAACAGAAATTGGAAACATTTACTCTAGAAGAATCAGTTCATTAAACTCCATTTCAGCTTTATACGAAGACTGCTGTTCAGAATTAGCGCTGCTTGCCAGATAATTAGGGATCTAAACCAAAAGGAAGAGCATTACCATAGCAGCCTACAGCAGATAAAAAACTAAGGTGTCCAACAATTTTCTGACCATTTTGTTTGGGGTGAGGGTGTTATGTTGTTCTACTCACATTCAAAGTTGTACCTGTTTTTCCAGATTTCCTTTTTGAATTTAAACTTTTTTTTAAACAATAAAACATATATATTACTGCATATATAAAATATAAATATATATGTATAATGTTTTTGTTTATACTAACTGAGCTAGAATTGCTGAAGGGTTTACCTTAAATGCTTGAATGGAAATGGAATTTAATCCCAACCCAGGAGCAGTTAAAAATTGGAGGCCTGCCCAGGCTATCAGATGGACTTTGAAAATATGCCAGCACTAAGGACCCTGCAGTTCTATAAGATTATGTGTTAATTTTCAATTACTCTGCTTTTTTGTCTTTCTAAAAAAGATTGAAAAAAAAAAAAAAGATAATTCTGGTGTTGCCTTGGAGAGATTCTCATGAATTCATACAAGCTAGCTGTTTCATGACCATGCTGAAATCCTTATTAATTTGTGCTTTTCAACCAAACTCTGTTTTTCTCATTTCACAGGAAGGGAGAGAATCATGGCCTGAGTCTATAAATGAATAGTTTCTGGCTCGACCAATTTCATTTTGCCTCCTTTTTCAGTTTCCCCAACATCTCTGTTGTTCTCAGTGTAAAAAATAGCAGATAATGGCTTTTGTCATTTTACTGTATTCTGTCGATAACAAGATAACTCTTTACCTTGGCACCCACTCAGAAAGCCGTTTTAATACTATTATAGTGCAATTAATCTCTTAACTTGGCCATGTTTCTACAGCTCAGAAATAATGTTTTTACTGTGAGATTGTCTGGCCTTTAAAAATTGCTTTTCCTTCTTGTGAAGTACATGTTAAAGTGAAAAAGTTCTAACTCATTATATTTTGCCTTTTCTTAAGATTCCAAGCAACTGGTAACTGTTTGGAATTAGTGGCTCTAATATTTACCTGTTACCACCCAAAGATGGTGTTATGATTTCACACCATACATCTTCATAAACTGAACAGAATAGAAAGCATTATTTAACACTTGAGAGAAATAAAAATGAGGTGACAGGGAGAAAAAGTGTCTCCTGAAACAAACCTCGGCAAATGGAGATATGATGTAATATATTTACACATACAATTTGTTTTTTAGAAACCACCCCGAAAAGAAGCCTATAGCCATGTATCTCCTTAGTACTCTACCTATACAGACAAAGCAGACCCCCTTTTGTTGGAGAATTGACCCCCACCCATTCTAGGCGGGGCCACCAAACAGAAAACCCTTGGGTGGGTAACAGGATCCAAGATGAACCAAACAGAACTTTCATTGGGAGTTTCAAATTGGAACTAAGAGAAAGGAGATCCCTGTAGGGTAGTGAGGTTAGAAAATATGAACACATGGATCTCAAGGCTATATTCTCTGTGTGAAAAAGGTAGGGAAGAAGCAGCTGACAAGTAGTTGAGAGGAGCAAGGAGCATGCAGGGAGTCTGGGGGAAGGAGAAAGGGAGAGAAAGAGGCAGGAAAACACCTAAATGAGTTAGAGTTCCCCTTACTCTGGTCATCCCTGAGGCCCAGCTACATACAACCTTGCTCTTCCCAGTTTGGTGACAAAAACAAAAAACTCTTTTTTTCTCTAAGCTAATTCAAACTGAGTTTCTGTCAATTACAGCCAAAAGTTCTTACTAAAATATAAACTGGTACAGAAGGGGGGGTATAACATGAATAGAACCAGCTGAGTCAAGTTGAGGTGTGGGTGGTAACAAAACCCTCCATCCCAGGGAGGGGAAAATACATTAGTCTTTGCTATATGGCTAAAGAGTGCAGCAACTGGTTAAAGTAATTTCTGGGATCCTGGGACTTAGATATTGGGCCCCTTATGACTAGAGTTCCAGACATCTTGAGATGAGTAACAGGATGTAGGAGTGATTTCTTTAAGATGGGTTGCTTGAAAGCCAGTTGCCTCAGCCCACCAAGGGTGAGATAATTAAGACAACTAGGGTTTTATGGGGGTTGTACCGTTCCAGAAACTCCCAACATAACCCTCAACTCTTCAGCAGGGTGGGTAGGGGGAGCTACTCAGTTATGTAGACAATCTGCAGCTCTAAGTGCTTCTTATACAGATGATCAGCCAGCCATTCTGTATCCCCCTTTTAGGAGTCTTCTAATTCCTGGGGTGGGCTTTCTTCTGAGCTTCTTACACTGTCAGCTTAGGTTTTTGTTTTCTTCAGTTTGTAAAATCAGTTACAACCCATCCATCTGCTTTGCTGGTTCCAAAATGTTGTTGCTAGTGTCTCCTCTTCCATTTTTCTTTGTTCTTGTGGGTTTTTAAATTTTTTTTTAAGTTTTTACTGTCATTTTAGTGGCGTTTCAGGAAGAAACATAGGCAAATGTGAGTTAACATACTGTTTTCTGTTACTTTCCTTTCCCCCTTCTCTAAATTATAATTATCCTATTTTTAGATCTCTACATTTGTATACTGAGTGTTTGAGTGCTTAAAATATATCATTCAGTCCATGGTAGAATGGGTTACTGAACCACAAAAAGACATACCTAGACCTGATCTGGACAAATGTACATAACCTAGATATCTGGGACCCCAGGCTGTCTACAGGAGGCGGACAGGATTCTGGGAAAGATATATGTGCATTTGCAACTCTATATGGAGAGCTGAACGATGTAAACAAGGAGAACTCTGGAACGGGGAATGTGTCTGGGAAGTGTGTGTGGGCATGTACACACTTTTGCACACAGCTGTGCTGGGTAGTAAACCAGGAGTCTGCAAACGACCTCTGTTACTGTCGTTTTCCAGGACCTTTCTCTTCCGTTCTTGACGGTATAACCTATCACATACACACAAGGATGAGCAGTAATAGAAACCTTGGAGTTTTCTCATCCATGGCAAGAGAAGCACAGTCTCTTGAGTAGCGAGGCTGTGGATGTGTGTCTGAAGTCACTGGCTGCACTGAGAGGTAGCTGTTTCATGATAGGGGGGAAGGAAGACGGCACACGGAGAGAAGCCAAGAGATGGAGGGCATCCTGGTGAGATTTTAGATGCTTTTGTGATCCAAGGACATTTCTGCCCTTCCCTTTCTGCTTTTGCCTTTCTGGATTTGTGCTTTTTTTTTCTTTTAATTTATTTAGTTTTATTGGAATAAATACACATAACATGAGCTCTATCCTCTTAAATTTTTAAGGGTACAGTACAGTATGGTTAACTATAAGCACAATGATATATAGGAGATCATTAGAAAGTTTTCATCTTGCTTAACTGGGTTTATGCTTTTTAAAGTTAAATGTTAAGACCTGAAATTAAGACTTGATACTCTTATGCCAACTAAATGCACAAAGCTAACAACAGCTTCACACTAAAGGTCTTTGATAATGCCACAGATATATGAAATGCCCACAGAATTATATGTTTAAATATTCATAAAGATAAAGCTTTAGAAGACATTAAAAAATATTAGCTTCATTTTCCATAGTGGTCTCAATAGATGGTCTGACTTAAAACAGTACAATAGTACAGAGCATAATATCACAGTTTACATTCTGAACCGTGGGGAGGAAGAGAGACAGAAGCAAACCTCAGAGGAAATTAGACAGGGGAGGGGGATTTTAAGCCTCTGTTTTCAAGTTGTAAAAGGTTTTTGCTGTTGGCTTTCAGGTGTACTATTCTGACTCTTTTAAAAGAAAGCAGTTTAATATTTTTCCAAATTTTAGTTTCAATAACATTTCCAGGAACTATTTAGCCTAAGGTAAAGACAAAATTTCTTTTTAATTATAGAAATATCAGTATGGAAATATTGGAAGAATATTATACAGGGCAAATCCCTAAAGTGGAACCTCTCAGGAACATAATTCATAGTATCTCACACGATCTTTGCCATTATAAGGTTTTCTTCTATAAGAAGTAACCCTTACATTTGAGACCATCTTCTATTTGGACAAATATGTAATATAGTCTTATTTTTTATAACGGTGGCTATCATTATTTTTTTCTATGCACTCCCTACTGAAAAGGTAACCCGGGGCTCTAAAATTTTTCCTGCATTTTTATTACTGTGCATATTCTTGCCTAATTCAGTGATGTATGTCTTATCTTGAGTCCTAAAAGGAATCTCTGATTTCTGGAGAGTAGCTTTATCCCCCTTGAGGACTCTCTGCCCAGCAGAGGGAGGCTCTGTGACTGGGACGACATACTGGCTCTCATCAGACTCTAGAGACACACTTCTGATGACATTCAGAGGAGAAGAGAACAACTGGTGAGTCCTTGAGGAAGTAAATAGATTGTTAACTGGAAATTTATACTCTTTGGTAGCTGAGGCCATGAAGAGCCAAATCTATAAACTATGCTATTAATGTCCGCATGTTATATCATAATGTCTTCCAAAATATAAATGAAATCTCCTAAAATCCAAAGGACTACATTTTTAGGATGGGGCCTCCTGTTCCCGGGGAGCCTCTCCTCCAGCAGTATTCTTGGTAAGTTACAGTGTGCAGCCTTCCTCTCTGGTCTGCTGAGGGCTTTGGCTGCCTTTGGTCTGCTGGTCAGCCTCTACACAGCCTGTGATCGCCACCTCTAGGATTGACTAAGTCTACCTAGAAAGCGGTGCTAGCTGAAATGCTAACTTTAAAATAAAATCTTCATCCAGGCTGTGCTATATTATCTGAAACCATTTTCGAAAACCGGTAGTGATTTTGTGACTGACAATTGCAGCTGGCCACTTACTATTAAACCTGGGCTAATGATGCCACATCAAGCCTAAAGGTCCGTCCTTCTAGGAGGCGTCTGTGGTCATTATTGATCCTGAGTCCCTTTGTTCAGTCTTCTCAAGCAACAAAACACTGTCCAGAAAGATGCACTCCCTCCAACAGCTTCTAGCAGCTACATTCAGCTGTGCTCACTGAAGTTCTGCTGCCCTGGGTCACCAGGTACTTAGGGCCCTCATGGACGCAGGTGACTTAAGTGACAAAACTAATAAATGAAATAACTCAGATGAAGTGAAACCCTAGTAGGTGGGGTTGCTAAACCTAACTTATAAGGACCAGCCGAGTGGCTCAGTTGGTTAAGAGCTCGCTCAAGAGTTTGAGCTCTGAGCAACAGTGGTTCGATGCCCAGCCCGAGCTGAGCAGCTGCTGAGCTGCCAACAGGTGGCAGGATGGCTCAGCTTATAAAAAATAAATAAATAAATAAAACCAACTTATAACCTACAAGTTGACTTCTTTCAATGATCCGTCTTGTCTTCCTAGTTTTGAAATGGAAACATCCCTAAGCTGATAGTTAGATTCTGGGTCTGGATCTGAAGGTTACAGGTGTTTAACATAAAAAACTAAAGACTAAGGGCAGCACAGGTTGTTGTCATATCTAGGTAGATGGGAAAGGTTTAATTACTCTATATTCTTCCAGGAGCTTTCAGTTGCTCCTTGAAAAGGTATTATTCGTAAATTATTCTATTGCTTCTCCACCTGTTCTCTCACTACAGTTTACTTCTTTTTTCTTAAAGATTTTATTGGGGAATTGGGGGGAGGGGAGGAGTGTTGGGGAATCAGGGATGGGAACAGATCAGTTGCTGTCCTTTTGTTCTGAAGTCTAGTTGTGGAGGATGTTGCTTCACTGGCCCAAGTTGGCACCATTATTGCACTCTTTCTAGGCGAGGCAGATCAGTCGCCGGCTTCTGGACGGTTGCTCACTGCAGCTGCTGGCCGCTCACGCTGGCTGCTGGCTACACACAGTAGCCCATGGCAACCCACGACCACAGGGGCTGCATACTACGCCGTCGCAGGCGACTCACGGCAGTCCAGCTCCAGGTTGAGCTATTCTTCAGCATCTCAGCTGTGGAGGGCAGTGTCACTGGCCCTTATATGTGGGATCCGAACCGGGGCCCTCTGGCATCCCAAGCCAGTTCTTAACCATCGCGCCACTCGGCCAGCCCTTGAATAATTTTTAAATTGTCGTGAGGGACAGGATTGGCTTTTCTGTCTCAAAAGTTTGCTGACCCCTTCTCTGGTACATGGTACCACTCAACTCGGCCCCACAGAAGTGGTTTGGCTCTTCCCTGGCTCATAATGTTTCAACAAGGCTGTTGGCAAGGACTCTTACCTGGTCAGGGTCTTGAGTTTCCATGGGGATAACACTGTATTATCAGGTCATTCTGATAATATCAAGGGACTTGTATTATCAAGTCTCTAAATCCTCTATGCCAAGGTAGCCCTATAGTTTACTGCTTAGCTTCCTTCTAAGGCTATTTTCAAAACTTGCTTAATAAGAAGAATCACCTGGAATACTTGTTAAACGTATAGCTTCTCGGTATCTCAGGATCCACTGGGTCTGGTGTGGTCTCACGTAGTTTTATTTTTAATAAGTGACCCAGGTGATTCTTCTCATCAGTCAAGTTTGGGAAACACTGCTAGGAGTTTTAGCCAATGGGAACAAACACAGTTGGTTTTAAGTATGATACAGTAAGTCCTCACTTAACCTCGTGGGTAGGTTCTTGGAACTGTGGAGAAACCATTTATAATGAAACCAATTTTTACCGTAGGTTAATCGCTATAAACAAGAGTTAAGTTCCCACGGCATCTCATAAATGCTATAATGAAACGACACTGAACAAAATGATGCTATTTGAGGACCTGCTGTATATAATACATTAAGTTAAAGTACTATTAAACAGATGCCATTTCTATAGCTGAATTAATCCAAAGCAATCATACACAGGGCACAAAGTGGCTTACTTCAGGAAGGACTTGGGGAGTGGGTTGGAATTTGTTTTTTGTTTTTGTTTTGTTTTGAGTGATGACTGTTAGAAATAATTCTTTAATGGTTGTGTCCCTTAGGGAGTTTCTGCATTGCTCTGCTCAGGGAACAGCTTAAATCAAATAGAAAGTAAGCCATTTTATATAGTTCTTTTAAATTCTGCCTAAGAGAATTTTAGAGAAAGTAAATTAAATAAAGAAGAGAAAGGAGTACACAGTTCTAGTTCTCTGAAGGACCCTAAAGGAACCTCCTCATATAACTAAGAGAGAGACCCAGGCTTTTCAACTTCAATGTCTATGAATCACATACAGAATGATTAAGGAGAATATAAGAGATTAACTCAATCTACACAGTCTAATCAGGACACAGAATCCATCTTTGACACAGAAAGAGCTCAAATGCAAAACTGGTGAAATTCATAATCATCAAAATGTTAATGTTAAAAAAAATAAATAAATCTTAAACATGCCTAATCTGCTTTGACACTATGTTCACTGCTTGTCACAAATGCAGAGCGTCCACCACAGGCACCACTCAAAAGCAGACTCCTTCAGTTGCTACATTTATGAGTTAGCAGGGAAAAGAAAAGATAAAAAGTAGAAAATAATTAAAATACAGTCCAAGGAGGAAAAAGAAAGCTAGCCCTTTTTGCACTGTGTATGCTCCCCAGGCCAGAGGCCTGTCCCCAACTCGGAGTGGTGACTGAGGCACAAGCCACACATACCTCTTGGTGGGAGTGGGCACGCCGGAGGACATGTGGCTCACCATTGTGTCATTCATGTTAGTCAGAGGGCGAGGAGGACTGAAAGAAAAGACATTTACATTACATTAATAATTACCAACATGACTGGGGGAAACCAATGAAAGAGTGATAAGGGCAAAAGAACCAACTATCACTCCTGATAAGCACAGGGGGACCCACGAGGAGCAGGGGGAGAAGTCGATACTTCCAGACTAAGCAAATCCAAATCCAATAAGAGGGTCCCCTGGAGCAGAGCCAAAGGACCACAGAGCACCGCACCAGGAGGGGCAATGCGTCACACACGCTGCTACCGGGATGTCCCTGTGGTGCCTTTGGTTCTGCAGTTTTAGGGCACACAAATCAGAGTTCTGCCACTTCGTTAGTTTCTCTGCATTGTAGGTATTTCAGGCTTACTGGGTGTTTGGCGTTTGTGGTGTTATCACAAAGTTCACAAAAGCAACGTGCACACTTTTCCTGACACTTGGTTAGAGCTCATTTCCTTCCCTCACATTTAGCTTGCATACTTTTTACCAAAACAAACTGTTAAACATTAAATTCTTTGATTCATCTTTTACGAGAATCTGAAAATCGAACATTTTATACCTATACTCTTGCTAGAATGCTTTCTTTTATAACCTAATCCAAATTGAAATTTGAAGGTAAGCATTTTTGATAGCTGGTCTTTAGCTGCTGGTTTTCTGGACTCAAGGTCTATTTCTAACTCTTGTGAGTATCCTGAATGAATGCACCCAAACTTATCAGAAGGACTCTATGATGTGGCCTTTCAGCCATTCTTCAACCGGTCTCCCTCCCCACCAGGTTCAGCTACAAAGGGTTTTTGTCTTGCATTTGGAGCTACATGACTATTGCTAAGTATTCCTCCTGGGAAATCCTTTACTTCCTCTCTCCTAAATTAAAAAAAGTACTTTTCAGAGAAATATGTTCATCAAAATCAGAAAAGTAAAGCAGAAAACTCCTTCTCTCATATATAGGTGTTTTGGGAACCACCTCCTGGTTTCTGCTCACTTTTAAGAGCTGAGCTAATTATCCAAAATGTTTTGTAGAGATTATACTTAGCAAGTCGTGGTAACTATTAAGGGACGAAAGCCTTTATTGTTTTGCAGGTTTCATAGTACATTCAAATAAAGGCTCAAGGGAAATCTTTCAGGTAGAGCCAAGGAACCCAGAAAAGGTTAAGAGGGATGGATGGATCGATCTATGTATCTCCACATCTGTCTGTCTAAACACTTTTTCTTTAAAGTCAATTTCATTTCTGGGTAGGGGAATCTTTAATGATTTCACATTTAATGGAGAGGATCAAAGATGGAAAGTAATTTGCAGGGAACAGATTTGTCTCTTGATTTTTAAGCCATGCACTACGCTTACTGTTACACATTCCTCCCTCTGTGTGACAAGTCCCTCCCTAAGTAAGACATTCATAAAGGAAGCATGCCTTTCTAGGCTAGAATTCAATTTCACATTATTTATCTTACTATCTTCCAGACAGATATCCAATTTTGCCCCAAACTTTCAAGCCTACTAACACTAGTTGCTGTGCTGAGTTATATAATCAATTAATGAATTGGTTTAGGTTTATTAATAATGGAAGTGAACACAGAGATTAGCTTAATTTTAGTCTTAAATTTACTTTTTTTTTTTTAAGCTGAGTCATCCTGTCACCTGTTGGCAGCTCAGCAGTAGCTCAGCTCGGGCCAGGAATTGAACCACTGCTGCTCAGAGCTCAAACTCTTGAGTGAGTTCTTAACCAACTGAGTCGCTTGGCTGGCCCTTAAATTTACATTTTTGCCACTGGTTCTTTTAAACCAATTGTGCATATGGAACAAGGAGACAATTTCTATGAAAGAAACAAATCCAGCATCATAGCTTTTCATACTTGAGGGCATGAGAAACATCCTGGTCCCGGAAATGGAATGGACTTTGCTTCCTTAATATATTATTATTAGCAACCCACTTCCAAAACAAGATAAGGACATGTTCATGTTGCTTTGTAAACTAATGCAGTTACCTAGTATATTTCAATATTGAAGATACTACTGTATTCAATTTCCTTTCTGACATTCTCAGAGGAAAAATGACAATAGAAAAATATCTTTTTGACTCCTTAAACATGGATCCTTGTGATAAAATTTCATGATTTGTAGCATTTTGTTTGACCTGATGTCACAAGTCTTTAATAATCATCTTTATCTTTTGCCAAATATCATGCTTAATTATCTTATAGCATACATATCAAAGCCTCTTTTTTACTATTCAAAGCCAGACAGTAATGATTACATTGTAAACTGTAATCTAATCATAACTGCCCCGAAATCCATACCCCTTCTGAACTCCTAATATGTTTTAATAGGTATGTGTTTGCAGTCGAAGATATATGAGTAAAAGGCATTTAAAAACATAAAGGGGGTCTTTACTACAGAAGCTACCACTAGACTCACAATTCACTGTTAAAGCCAACAGCTCAGATGGTATTTTAGGAGATATAATACACCAAAATTGACTTCTGGCTTAAAAAAAAAAAAAAACCCTTCTCAGTTCCTGTAAGACTTAGCTGCAAAAAATGCTTCCAGCTGTGAAGTTAGACAGAAACTTACAAGGCAGTAGAATTGACACAACTCATCAAATCTGTTTTGTTGATCTTGTTGAACATTCAAAACCTGTTGCATACCTTGAACACATCACCAGATGTTCTATATCTTCCTTTGGTAAAGATCTCAGCAAGATATTTTTAGACACTAGTGAGTTTTGTGACACCCCCATGATCACCAACCATCACTTGGTACAGAGATTTGGTGGGGTTCCTTCTTTGTTAATACGACATGTCAATTGTTTTGATGAGGAAATAGAAGCAGGAGGATGATACGGAAAAAGGTAATTTGCTAGTCAGAAGAGGTGGGTGTAAAAACAAGACTTGGAGAGAATTGGTTAATTCTTTTTTTTTTTTTTTAAGATTTTTATTGGGGAATTGGGGGGATGGGAACAGTGCTGGGGAATTGGGGGAGTGAGAACAGACAAGTTGCTGTCATTTTGTTCTTCAATCTAGTTGTGGAGGATGTTGCTTCACTGGCCCAACTTGGCACCATCATTGTGCTCTTCCTGGGTGAGGCAGATCAGTCGCCGGCTTCTGAACGGTCGCTCACTGCGGCTGCTGGCCGCTCACGCTGGCTGCTGGCTACACACGGTAGCCCATGGCAACC
>NW_017731350.1:3612130-3616892 GCF_001890085.2 Hipposideros armiger | reverse complement strand
AGCGACGTCCTCCACAACTAGATTGAAGAACAAAAGGACAGCAACTTGTCTGTTCCCCTTCCCTGATTCCCCAATGCTGTTCCCCTCCCCCAACTCCCCAATAAAAACTTAAAAAAACAAAATAAAATATTATAATGTAATAAATATTTAATAGAAGTAAGAAAAACTGCGACATACTATGGAAAAATATTGAGATCAATCACCTTACCCCATGAAGAAAAATATATTTCCAGGGTGTTAAGGAGCTAAAGGTAAATGTTTAATTATATAAATTAGGGAAAAAAATATGAGTCTATGAATAGAGAGGGTTTTTTTTTTTAGCTGAGCCATCCTACCAACTGTTGGCAGCTCAGCGGCAGCTCAGCTTGGGCCTGGCATCAAACCGCTGTTGCTCAGAGCTCGTACTCTTGAGCGAGCTCTTAACCAACTGAGCCACTCGGCCGGCCCTACAGAGGATGTTTTAATCTCAAAAGCATTAGAAAACGTAGGAAGAAAAAGACCAATTAATTTGAATTATTTTTAAAAATCAAAAAAGGAAAAAAATACAAATTTGGAGAACTATTTTAAAAAATGTGACAAAGCAAGAATGAATAGCCTTAATATATATGGGATTCACACAAATTCTTAAGAAAATTAAGATTTCAATTAGATAAATGAGCAAAGTAAAAAAGAATACAAATATCAACATGTTTTAATTGTGAAACAAGCAAAGAAATGCTAAAATTACAAACCACTTTCCCTTAAAAAGTAATAATTTTTTAAAAAGTAATCCTTACTGCTAAAAAGGATTTTCTGACATAGAGCCTTAATGAGTAGAAAGTATAAAGTTAAGTAAAATTTCTAAAAAGCAATCTGGAAATATGTCCACCAAAGATCTTTAAAAAAAAATGTTCAAATATTTGGACTCACTAACTCTCTTTCTAGGAATCTATTCCAAGGAAGTAATCAGAAATGCAAAGATATGTTTATATTTTATTTATTCCTTATAATTAGGGAAGTATTATTTACAGTAGGATAATTTTAGAAGAAACCTTAATGTTTAAATGTAAAGGGAAGGAAAAGTAAATCATGGTACATACATAATTATAGTATGTTTTGCTGTCATTGAAAAATAATGCTTATGAGGACTTTCTAATTATATGGGAAAATGCTTAGTATGTGAGAGGTAAAGAATGGCAAGATAACTCTAATAGCTAAGAATTACTGAATGTTCATAAAAGTCTATCAGATGCTGTTTCAAGCTTAAATATATTATTTTATCTCCACAATAACCGTATAAAATAAGATGAAATTATTTATACATACACACAGCTTGGTCCCAGCTAAATAATATAGTAAGCATAAAACAAAATATCTGAAGAAAATATATCAAAATGTTAAGAAAAGCAGAATTAAGGGTAACTTTTTATACTTTTCTATACTTCTCCAATTTTTCCATTTTAATTTTTCTTGATTTTCAGAGATAAAAATGCTTAAATGTAGGGGTGGCCGGTTAGCACTGGTGGTTAGAGCGCAGACTCATAGCGCTGAGGTTGCTGGTTCAATTCCCATATGGGCCAAGTTGCTGCGCCCTCCACAACTAGATTGAAACAGCGACTTGACTTGGAGCTGATGGGTCCTGGAAAAACACACTGTTCCCCAATAAAATTTCTTAAAAAAAAAATGCTTACTGTAAAAATAAAAGTTACTATAAAGTAGAAAAAATTTAAAACAAAAACTTGGCTTATAATAACACTGAGTCAAATTTTCTCAAGTGAGTCTGTAGTATTTTCACTATCATTAAGATAGCAAACTGAGGGCCGGCCGGGTGGCACAGTTGGTTAGAGTGCAAGCTCTGAGCAACAGGGTTGCTGGTTCAATTCCCCATGGGCCAGTGAGCTGCGCCCAAGCTGAGCTGCCGCTGAGCTGCCAATGGGCAGTCAGATGGCTCAGCTGGTGAGAGCACGTGCTCTTAACAAGACTGCTTGTTCGACTCCCACAATGGAATCAACAGAGTGGAGAGTGTCTCTAATAACAATAGCAATACTTATTGAGTGCTTAATGTGTGCTAGACTTAGTTTGAACATTTCCCATGGATTCACTCCATGAGGTAGATACTATTATCTTTATTTTACAGATGGAGATACTAAGGCAGAGACAGAAGGAATGTACCTGAGGTCACAACCAAATCATGGCAGAAGTACCGTATTTGCCGGCGTATAAGACGACTGGGCGTATAAGACGACCCCCTAACATTTCCACTCAAAATACAGAGTTTGTTATATACTCGCCGTATAAGACTACCCCCTCTTCCGCACACCTTCCACACACCAAATAAAAGGTAAAACAATATCAGATTTGATTTGGCCCACTGAAGTGCAAACAAGCGTATTGTATTTCGTGTCACCACATAACCGTTTTGGCGATGTTGAGCCACCATGTCTGCTACATGTTTTTCGAGTTCTGGCCAGTGTGGGGTGCCTCTTCTTAATGCACACTTACCCCTTGGCATACTCTTTAATGCTTTCTCATTTGATTTCCAGTCCCGAACCATCTTTTCTGTTACTCCATATTGTCTTGCAGCAGCACAATTATTATTTTCCTTAGCAAAGTTTATAACTTTCAGTTTAAAATTTGCATCATACTTCTTTCTTTTGGCTGGTGCCATGATAGGGATGATAGGGGTTTGACTGGTCGACATTTTCTATGCTGTACTGTACAATGGTGCAGTATTGTGGTTGGCTGTTGGCTGTATACAAAACCTGATTTGATTGGTCCCTGCTCCCTGTTTGCCCGCCCTGTCACTATAGCAGTCTGGTCCACCCTTGCATCAGCATCTCCCTGGGACCTCACTAGTGCGCAAGTGCGAGCTCTTCAACATTCTAACAGGCACCATGATAGCGCAAAATCGCGAATCTTCAATGCATATGTAAAGAAATATACGGTAACCCGAATTTACCACACTCGCAAAATCGCACACAGCCGACCATACACCCAGCAGCGCTGCTGATGCCTGAACGGTATGTGGAATGAAGTGGGCGGGCATCGGGAGGCCACTATGGCACGGGGCAAGCACTATGGGCAGTCTATCTGAAGTGTACCTGGCGTATAAGACGACCCCCCACTTGGAGGCATATTTTTCAGGGCCAAAAAATCGTCTTATACGCCAGCAAATACGGTAGGATTGGAACCAAGGGAGGATGGCACTTGAGTCTCTGTTCTTGATCATTATGCTGTGGTGTCTCTACTACCTTTGATTGCTGTACTATTTTAGAAAACCTGACTTAAGACTGTTTAGCCTATAAATTAAAACCAATAGCATGATGTTAGATTACAGCTCTTATAAAGTTGTTTCTATAGGAAGGTAAAACAATAATTACCCCAGAGTATAGTTTTGGGGTGATTTGTTCTTTCCCCTATCACATCATTAGAACTGTATTATAAATGCCTATCTGAACTCAAAACTTTTGGTTGCAGAGCTCCCATCCTTAACAACCTCTATGCTGCCTCAGGGAAAACTGGATAACTTAGTATGAATTGTTTCCTTCAAAAACATCTCCGTAATTTACTAGAATGGCTTTAAAAGCTAATCTTAATTTCAAAGATCTTTTGGATTCCTCATCTCAGCCTACCCAAATACACACTTTTAATGAGCAAATGATCTATTATAACAGTCAGACTGTTGATTTAAAAAAGAAGTTTGACACTGGGCTCAGTACCAACAACACTGAGTGTAATTCCTTGTTTTGGCTTTCTACATTGACTTAGATCCAGGAGTAAACACTTTCCGGATAGGACTCTCTGGCTTACCAGGGATGTGAAAGTATAATACTGTTGTTTAACCCTCCGTCGGGTGCAACTGAGCTCACAGATTCATTGCACACAAATTTTCAAATATCTAACAGTTAAGTATCGTGACTCATCGCTTCCATATCTTCCCCCTTTACCGTAACCTATCGCCAGTCATGTCTGTGACTTAGTAAAGACGTATTTCATAGTGGCATCTTTGTGTGCAATGAATCTGTGAGATCAGTTGCACCCGATGGAGGGTTAAGCAAAATTTCTGTTTAAAAACTGTGAGTGAATAAAGGGGTACATGAACAATGCCAACTCTAAAGCCTGAGAGGACAAATGAGATCTGGGGCACCTATAGGGAACGTTGCTTTCCTGAGCCCTTTGACAGGACCTCTTCTGTAGGAAGTCATCCAGACAGCCAGATCTCACCCCTACCCTGCACATTTAAAAGTATTTGCTCTTCTTCCCAGACTATGTTTCAGTTGTAGAGGTGTAGGTCACAGTCCTGCAGTTCTCTTTTACCTTGACAGTTATCTGCCAATCACACACTTGGGGACTCTACCAGGTTTTTTGGGTCTATTTATTACTGTTGGTGTGACGGGGGGAAAGATTTTACCATGCCCTAGGCTTTCACTTACTTGGTTAGTTTTATTGTATTCCCCACAACAATGCTTTACATGTGAGGTATGTAACCATTTTAATTAAATACAGTTAATCACTTGAGATTTTTGCAGCCAGCTATTTTGCCCTCAACTCAAGATACCTGTGTTGCTTCTGAAATCATCTTCCCTACTCACTTTGATTATACTTTTATCATCTGTAAGGTTACACAGCAGATTTCACCATACTTTAAGACAAATTCAAAACCCACACTGTAAACTATTTCATTCTTTTTTTTAAAGATTTTTATTGGGGAATTGGGGGATGGGAACAGCGCTGGGGAATTGGGGGAAGGAGAACAGACAAGTTGCTGTCCTTTTGTTCTTCA
>NW_017731350.1:3603720-3611985 GCF_001890085.2 Hipposideros armiger | reverse complement strand
ACGGCAGCCCAGCTCCAGGTTGAGCTGTTGTTCAGCATCTTAGCTGTAGAGGACAGTGTCACTGGCCTTCATATGTGGGATCCGAACCAGGGCCCTCTGGCGTCCCAAGCCAGCTCTTAACCAACGTGCCACTCGGCCGGCCCTATTTCATTCTTTTATCTATCAGATTACTTAGGCTTCCTACATCTTTCAAGCAAGTTGTTCTTTTGCTTCTTCTAAGCCCCTGCTTTCAAATCTTCTCCTAGGTACATATCCTGGAATGTCCTTCTTCATAGGTTTGCCAAGGTGACACTCTTTCTCCCATCTTTTATCAGAGAAATGGCTCCTAAAATTTCAGTATCTCCATAAAGCCCTTCTGATTACTACACACTTCACTTAAATAAACAAGGGCCTTATTAGTATATAAACAAATAAAAATCCATGGCTCATTCATGCCTAGTACTGTTAAAGGCTTTGAGGAAAAAAAGGCGAAACAAGTTGAAGATTGTCCTTTCCCACCAGAAGTTTATAATCCAATTAGACCTCAAAATCATCAGTCGTCTCAACAGTAGGCATTTACGTTTTAGTTTAACATATTAAAATTTTTTAGGTATTTGACAATTATCATTTACGACCAAAAATGTGTATAATCGTTTATAACAAAGACTACAACTTAATTATTTCAAATAATTGACCAAGACCAATATAACAAAACAATATGAAAAACCCTATGAAGGGGCGGCCATTAGCTCAGTGGTCAGAGCATAGTGCTCATAACACCAAGGTTGCCGGTTTGATCCTTGCATGGGCCACTGAGATGCGCCCTCCACAACTAGAATGAAACAACTACTCGACTTAGAGTCAGGATGGCCAGTTAGCTCTGTAGGTTAGAGCTCAGTGCTCATAATAACACCAAGGTTGCTAGTTTGATCCCCACGCCCTCCACAACTAGATTGAAACAACTACTTGACTTGAAGCTGATGGGTTCTGGAAAAACACACTTTTCCCCAATTTAAAAAAAAAAAGAAAGAAAAGAAAAAAAAAGTTAAGCCAGCATTTAAAAAAAAAAGAAAAGAAAAACCCTATGAAGTTAACACTTACAAGCAAACCTCATTTTATTGTGCTTCACAGAGGTTTATTTTTTTACAAATTGTTGGCAACACCCTCCATCGCTTCCTTGCAATATCTGCTTTATTGTGGGGGTCTGGAACCAAACCCGCGATATCTCCAAAATCTACCTGTATAAGATTTGCTATGTATTTTGCATATATTTCCTTACTTTGAAAACCCTGGAGAGGGTTGGGAGGGAAGGGGTAATGCACTAACATTTGTTGAGTATGAGCACTGCATCAACATTGAGCTAGGCACTCAGATACATTATCTGAATTCTTGCTACCACCCATGAGGGTATTCCTATTTTATAAATAAAGAAATAAGGGTCAAAGAGGATAATTAACATGCTCAAGGTCACAAAACGAGTAACTGGCAGAACCAGTATTGGAACCCACTTTTATCAGTTCTAAAGCTATTGAATAGATCAAATCTACAAACTCACCGTCCTAATCCAGGCATCTCGGTATTATTTGAATGAATTTTTCAGATTAGGGTTCTCAGGGAAGAATACACTCTCATGTTTGAGAAACACTGCCCTATTTTAAGACCACTGGCTTCAAGTCTATCTTGAGGTAGCTGAGAAAAAAAAAGGAATTTATCATATCATAACTAAATTCACAACAAAGCTTCATGAAAGGTGAGGGTGCAGCTGGCGTCCAGAACCCTGAAATGTCATTGGGACACTGGTTATCTTTGCTGAGATCTCATTTTGGGTCAGAGTCTATACAGCTCTCACAGCTTCATCCATTTAACTAGAAAACAGCTTCTGCCTAACACCCTGTAGCTTCACCATTGGAGAACAAAACCTCTTCCTCATTCCAACCTTAAATTCCCAGAAAACACTCAAGATGATCCTCCTTGAGTCATCTGCCCACTCTGGGAGACAGAGGGCCCAATACTTTGATTGACAGTCCTCTTAGAACCACATGGTTAGGGTTGAGGGAGGACCATGTATTCCAAAGAAGAGGGTTTTGTTCCCAGAAAAAAGATTGCAGAGCAAATCAACGAAAAATATTCACTTACTTAAAGATTAACTTTCTTCAAAAAACAAAAAACTGTGTCAAATGGCAGCGTCCAGGGTCCAGGCACTTCCGGATCTCTGCTGGGGTGAGCACTGCTTTAGGACAAAAGTGTTGCTCTCTTTGCCAGTTTTCTCTCTTCTGAGTGACTACCCTCCAAAATTTAGGAACCTACTCACAGATCCTCACCTTGAAACAATATATCATCTAATAAGAAAGCCAGTTTATCTAATTTATTCCATTATGATACAGAGGATACATGGGATTTACACAGACCTATAATAATGACACACTGTAGTGCTGGTGAAATATTAAGGAGGGCAGGTTCTAACATCCCTTTCATTTCTATGATTCTATTAGTCTCTCAAAAAGCAGCCTGCCTCCAGACAACAGTTAGGACAACTGTGGATCATTTTTATCCTCCTTGAGTGGTGTGATGTTTTGCTCTATTTATTTCTAGTATATGTACCAGCCCAACCATCTCCAGTTATTTCACTAGGTTCTGTGGTTGTCTGTCAAAGCAAAGAAGTTAAACAAAGAAACAAAACTGCCTTTTGGAAAACCATAAGGTTAAAAAATAACCATAGAGTACCATAAATGTAGTATAAAAACCCTGTTACCTATTGACAATGAGGTTTCTCCGACTTCTAAGTAAAACATTTTACTTTATTGGTCATATACAATTAATTAACCAACAGAAAAGATTATAAATTTCCAAAAACTACTAATCCAAATATGTTGCAACTAATTCATTTATGTAAAAAAAAAACCTATCAACAGCCAGACATGCCTCAATTTCTATTTCTTGCAGCTCAACAGAGCCATTTGTAGTATAAGACTTATACTGAAATAATCCTCAGGAAGGAAAGGTTTACCACAGACACATCTTTATACAGAACTTTTACCACTAGACAGCATGTGGAGACATGCAGAGAAACCCAGGTATCTCGCTCTAGCTCTTGAAAAGGACAGAATTGTAAAATAAGGCAATAATTAGCAAATTATTTAGTAGTGTCGCTCAGTTTAATATTATCACATTGAAAAAGTAGGCAAAGGGTCTTACAAAACAGGTAACAAAACCAACAGAAACGTATTAGTTTATTTGAAAAACCTTTCCACAATGAATCCCTCCTTGGTTCTCCTTGTTCATTAAATTTAGAAAGGAAGTTGTCAATACTTTATAGAGATGTTGACGCCTATATTTCTAGAAAGATGAGAAAAGATGACAACTTAAAAACTTCAACAAGTTACTGCTCACAGAGAGGTCCATAAAATGCATGCTGCAGTGTCATTTCCTGACCTGTTCATATGGTCATTACTGAAATCTGCTTTCAGAAGTGGAAACAAATACACTATTATAGAAGACAGACTGTCATGTTTTTTACAATTAGCCAGACAAAAAAAAAGATACAGTCCCCTTTTCAAAATAATTGCCTGGGAAGTTCCAGACACTCTAACACCATGCCCAAAATAAACACAATTATCAACAGCCCAACAGCTCAAGCAGCAAAAACATGACAAGGAAAAAACTATCCAACCTTCACAGTCTGTAGCAAATGATTCTTCTTTCTCTATGGATCTGGCATCTAATGCATTACACTGCTGCTGTCTCTAAGGAAACAGAACAATCACATGACGAAGAATCTTCTCTACAAGGTAGTTTATCCCACAGAGCATTTGGGGTACAAGAGAACAATTCACCAGAAGGCAAACACACGTCTGTCCTCCATCAGCAGGTCCATCCAGCAGCCGAATGCAGCCAATGGCAGGAAGGCGGAGGCAGCACACAGAGTAGGTACCATACCTCATAAGCTTGAACATGAAACACACCTTCTCACCATAGAATCCAGTGGCCCAATCAATCTAGTCAGCCATTCCATTCTGATGGGGACGTTAAGGAGCAGCTCTCCACCTCCTCTCCAAGGGCCTCTCCTAATTGCCAACTGCTTGATAAGAAAGCAGCCTGCAGTGCTGTGCCTGCCAAGCAATCTAGGTAGGTAGTGACTGGGAGGTAGGGAGAGCTAGTGAGGTTTGATTCTTGTTTTGTTGAAGAGGAGTTAATGGAAATGCAAGTAGAGCGAAAAAAATAGGACAGCGGCGTCTGCCTGCCCCTTTATTGCAAGAGCTTCTTGATTCCTAAAGGCAGCTTATCAGAGAGCAGCTGAAACAGACAGGTTTTACAGTGCAAGCTGCTCAATGGGCTTCCAGGGACTCCGCTAGCAGGGCATTCACACGATGAGAATGTCCCTGACACTCAGTCATCCTATGGACTCTTACCCACTTCACCTATGCAGTAGCTCTTAAATCGACCTGCTCCTTGTCCCCATCTCCACTGCTGTCTTCACATTTCAGCCTGCATTTGGCCAGTGTAACTTAAATATTAGAATGGATTCCTATTAGTCCATGGGTGTCCAGAGAACCTTTCAACTGTTACTCCTCTGATTTCTCATGGCTACAATTACTTTCCTAAGCACAGTTCTCACATGACCAGTCTCCCCCAATCATCAATTCTCTACCAGTCTCCCAAATTAGGGCAAACATCTTCCTCTCTATGGTCATGGCCTAGGCACTACAGACTCAGTCTCCCAGTTTGTCTCAATCTCCACTAGTGCCTTTCACTTCCTAAATGTTCTGAGCAGATATGGTGCTCTGTTCAAACACAGGCCCTGGACTTTTCTGCTACAATAAAACAAAAACAAAACAAAGATGTCAAAAGATATATAAGCATTTACACTAAAAATAGGGCAAGTCAAAATGAAACCCAGGCTGACAACCTAAATGCCTGCAAAAGAATTCTACCATTGTTTCAGATAAATGAAGAGGTGAAAAAAAGACAACCCAACAAATCAGACAGCTAACTAGGTAATATAAACACTTTTACATCAATAATAAAAGCCCAAAGAATAAAATGGATGCAGGTTTTGAATGCTTGGCAGAAAATGAAAGAGTTGATTTATATGACATATCAGAAATATAATAAAACAAAACAGGGGTGGGAAAACATCTTTCAAAACTAGAAACTCTAGGGATATAAGAGGGAGTACAGCACACAATGTGAAGGGCAATGTGAACAATAATGAGTAAAATTAATTTCAGGAAAGGAAACCTACAGAACACTTAGGTTTGCAATTCCTTAATTTCATAACAAAAGCGTATCAAAGGGGAAGCGGCAGTGGAGAGTGGAAAGAACACCAATTTGGGAGAATCGGGTTCTTGTTCCAATTCCGGTACTGAGCAGTTTACATGACCTGGACAATGAAGCCCTTTGTGCCTCAGTTAAACTGATCTGTGACACGAAGGGGGCTGGTTCTAGAACACTGGTTTTCACATGTTGTTCCAGGGGCTTCAAAGGATTCCACGAGTTGCTTCAGTGACCACAGACGAGGGCAAGGGGATCAGGCCCCAAACTCCTTTCAATAAGAGCAGCTCTACTTCTCCTCCACGTAAGACTTCAGAAAGCAAAATGTTCCACTGCTGTTTTAAAAAGTTTGAAAACCTCTTTCCTTACTACAAAATTTAAATAGAAGCCTCTGCTATACTCACTCATTGTGTACCGTTCTTTTCTTTTATGATCCCGATCACAGTTTGTAATTACATATAATTAGCATTTACTTTTTGATTGGTCTCACTCAAAAGGCTGTAAGCTTCATGAGAGCAGAGCCCACAGATTTTATTTATTCTACCACTTGTTCACACTGTGTACCTAACATCATAACTGGCACACAGTGGGTGCACAACAAATATTTATTCAACAATGGAAGTTTACCATTTTATTGTCCATTCCAATGTATGTACTTGAAAGTACAAACTGGTGAAGGACTCACCTGAACTGAAATTTAAATGGAAAAGATGTCCTGACAGGGAATTCAAAGAAAGACAGCTACCAGGCCGTTTGGGATGGCCACAATGCTCATGAGGAGGAGGGATGATGGCTGAATATTCTCAGGAGGATACCTGAACACATGGAAGCAGCAGCACTTCTCAAATATACTGAATGCATCACACCAACTAAGCCTTTTAAATCAGTCTTGGTATTTAATTTCTGGGCCAAAAGAATCTAAAAGTAATTTTAAATGCCCTAATACATTAGAGAGTTTGCCAAGGGAATAAAGAACCACACACCACTTCATTGAATGTGTATCAGAGTCTCTGCTAAAAGGGCCACAGAGAGACCTTTGGGGACAGTGCTATGACAGTGAATTCCAAGTCAGATGAAAAAATAGTTGAGGGACTTCTGATTCAAGGTGGTGGGTTGAGCACATGCTGAGAGCTCACCTTCCTGTACCAACGAGAAATTATTTAAGGATATGAAAATAAATTGGTGCATGAATAGCTAGGATTTTTTTAAAAAGAAAGAAACTCTCTTTAAGGCTAAAAAAAATAAAGAAGTACCCCCAAGGAAGAAAATAAACAAGAAGCCCTGTGCTGAGCTGCCATGAGCCAAACACAAGGACTGCAGGCCACCTCTGGGGAGCCTAGAAAAACTTAAATACCCCCCCCCCAAAAAAAAACCCAGAGAAAAGAGAGCATCTGAAAAGGTCTTTAAAATGAGTATACTTAATAATCTCAGACACCTAGAGGACAGTATAGCATCCAGAAAGTGTTCTGAAAAATAACTAATTAGGGATTTTTAAAAAAATCATAATTATTGAGATTAAAAAAAGAACTCCACAGATAGGCTGAATATAAGACTGAATATAGCTAAAGATTAATAGTATGTTTTTTAAAGTTAAGAAACATGAGAACTAAAAACTGTTTTAAAGCTCATATCGCAAAGTTCCAGAGAGAACAAAGGGAATGGAGCAAAAGCCATAGTATTTGAAACAGACTGGATGAGAACTGTTCACAATTGATGAAAGACATGAGCCTATAGAGAGTAAGAATCCCCTGAGTATTAAAACAAGTAAACTAACAACAACAACAACAACAACAACAACAAAAGCTCATATCTAGACAGATTACAGTAAAACTTCAGATCACCAATATTATAAAGAAAACCCTAAGAGTTATCAATGAAATATGAGAAATTCAACAGAAAGGAAGGAGAAGCCAATTATTATCAGCAAAATTGGTTACAAGATAATAGAGGAATGATATCTTCAAAGAAAGAAAGGAAAACAACTTTTGCTAGATTCTAAATCCAGCCGAATTATCATTCAGGAATGACAGTGTATGGCAATTAAGCAGGAAAGAGAAATAAAAGATATCCAAATTGTAAAGCAAGAAGTAAAGCTATGTTTACTTGCAGATGACATGTTCTCATATATAGAAAACCCTAATAAACAAGTTCAACAAAGCTGATGGACACAAGGTCAATATACAAAATCAGTCATATGTCTATGTACTAGCAATGAATAATCTGAAAATGAAATTAAAAAAACAATTTCATTTACAATGGCAGCAAAAAGAATAAAATATTTAGGAATAAATTCAATCAAGGAAATGAAAGACCTGTACATTGGGAACTACAAAACATCACGGAAACAAATTAAAGAAGGTGTAAACAAGTGGAAAGACATTCCATGTTCATGGACTGGAAGACTTAATATTGTTGAGATAATGATAATTCCCCAAATTGATCTACAGATTCCATGCAAACCCTATAAAAATCACACCTGCCTTATTGTGCAGAACTTGACAAGTTGATCCTAAATTCATATGGAAATGCAAGAAACAAAAAATAGGCAAAATAATCTTCCAAAGTTGGAGGATATATATACTTCCTGATTTCAAACTCACTACAAACCTTTCAAAGTAGGCTAATTTGCTTTGTGTTCCAAGGTTCAGAGATGTTCATAAATTATCCATTATTCTTTCTAGTTACACAGAAGTCCCTAATTAATATCTGAAATTAATGGCTTTAAAAAGGTTTCTAAGTCTAAACACTGTGTAAGAATTGAGCAACCGATATGGAGGCTTTTTAAGCAGCTATCTACCTGGTGATCCTGTCACTGCCTTGCGCTCTATTCACACCCCATGCCTGCTTTCATTGTATGTTGGAATGCCCAGAGAAGTACAGCTGACCGTGGTGTTCTTTTTTTTTTTTTAAAGATTTTTTTTTTATTGGGGAATTAGGGGGATGGGAACAGTGCTGGGGAATTGGGGAAAGGGGAACAGACAAGTTGCTGTCGTTTTGTTCTTCAATCTAGTTGTG
>NW_017731350.1:3597212-3603635 GCF_001890085.2 Hipposideros armiger | reverse complement strand
ACTCATGGCAGCCCAGCTCCAGGTTGAGCTGCTGTTCAGCATCTTAGCTGTGGAGGGCAGTGTCACTGGCCCTCACATGTGGGATCTGAACCGGGGCCCTCCGGCATCCCAAGCGAGCTCTTAACCATCGCGCCACTCGGCCGGCCCTGACCGTGGTGTTCTTACAGCTTCTCCACTTGAGGTCTTCACTATTTCTCCTCTGTCCCCATGTAAAGGTTGGGGAAAATGAAAAATGGACAGTCACAGAAAACTAATAAACAACGCTGCTGTAGCCTGTGAGCAGAGAGTGACTTCGATGATGTGTTAGAAGGGGTCTAGGGTGTTTTTCATTACAAAGATGTTAAACTCTTGGATACACCAGTACTTTTTCATTTGTAACTTCCGCCAGTGAACCCACAGCAATAAGACATTTGACTTGCTTCATTTAAAGGTTTGTATGTTCAAGTTAGTTTTGGGAGACCCTTTCTTGGGAAAAATCACCTTATATTTGGGGTTTCTTCCCCCAATTAAAAAAAATATATATCAAAAGCTTGCTGCCACTTGTACTTCTCCTACTTATCTATCCTATTTCTCTCCTTCCATCCACTGCTACTTATAATATTTACGATCACAAAAAATTAGAAATATAATTTTAATTCGCTTTCATGATTCAATTTCATCCAAACTCTTTAACTGCATCTTTGGCATCAGTGTCTTTGTCATAACTCAAGGTTCTCTGAGTCACCATCACACACTTCTCCGGAGTATGATGATGCTGTGGTCATTTCTGTCCAAACTGCTTAGGAACCATTCCTCTGAATCTAATGCTTTCAATGCAAACTGTACCACAAACTTCTCCCAGAATATTAAGTCAGCTGGCATTGTCATCTATAATTACTTAATGCATTTTTATTTTTTAAGTTAAATGTAATCTTTTTCACTCACATAATTATAAGCTTAATCTAATGGGAATACAGGGAACACTGCACTCAGTGATCTGAGAATCTTTTTAAGCATGCAGAGGGTATTTAGGAAAACTGTTAAGACATTTGGCCCTAAAATAAATCTCAGCTCTATCAAAAAATCAGTATTTTTCAGAATACCACCTCTGACCAACATTCAATAATATCAGAAAGCATCAAAGAATACCCCCCAAAAAGGTCTCATGTGTTTGGAAATTTTAAAAAATCACCTTAACTGTGAACATTAGAAAAAAATTTTAATAAAATAACTCAATAGTCATCTAAAGAAGAAACTAAATAACAGGGTTTGATCCTTACATGTTTTCTCTATCTAAACAGCATCTCTAAGTTGCCAATTCCAAAATTTATATTTTCAAGCCACACATGTCTCATGAATGCCCTCCAGACTTATATAATGCCTATTCAACATCTCTTTTTCAGTATCAAACAAAACAAAAAACTCAACAGATCCAAAATGGAGCTCTCATTCTACCCAAGCTTGTTTCACCTCTAGGTATGCCCATCTCTAACTTCCACCTGTTTAGGCCAAATTAACTTTTCTCTTTCTCTCATACTTCACATCCAATCTGCCAGCATGATTTTTATGCCTCCTTATTATACAAGTTTTATATTTTTAAGCTTTTAAAAGGGTTGAGCTCACACAGATAACATCAATGAGTTTAATCAATTTCTTAAAATAAAGACATTAAATATTCATCTCACGAAACTCTATGGAGAAGCTTTAAAATAATGTTTTTCTTGTGATAAACTGGACACTGGAAATGAGTGAAAGATAATAGCTGGACTTACACAGAATTAAACATGAGGTGGTGACAACTTGGGGGAAATGACTAGAGAGAATAAAGAAGTCACTTAAATTCCAAAAAGAGTTCTACTAAAAACTAAAAAACCAAGATGGAAGATTATTCAACACAATTTAACAGAATATTTCCTTCGTTTCATGCTTGGCGGCAAGGTATCTAGTTTTATTCTTAAGATGATCCCATTAACATGATCCAAAAGGGAAAAACCAAGTAAGACAAAAGAGAAAGGTCACTTTACCAGAGGAAAGGATGCCTTATTTTGACCTTATCTTGACCCCTAGGATTATTTCAAGTAGTAAAAATAAGAACTTTGGCCCCAAAACTCATAAAAAAATACAGATTTTTACAATGTGAGTAACCTCTCTTTGACTGCCTTCCAAAGCTTCAGTGAAATCAGCAAAGTCAAATCAAATACACAAGCAAGGTCCTATAACATGACCTTGAGGAGAGGGACCACAAGCAAGGTCCTATAACGTGACCTTGAGGAGAGGGACCAAATGTAACCTATTTCAATTAGCATTTACGATTCTGCTCCATACTGTGGAAGTGCGACACGTCAGTAGAGTTTAGTCTCAGACACCTGGAATGTGCCAGGCACTAGACCTTAAGAAGCTGACAGTGCAAATGAGGTGTTTACTTCTTCAAGACATCCAGATCCAATACGTACTCAAGAAGTCCTTCAAGGAGACAGCCTTTTATTGGGTCTCCAAGTGACTGATAAACCAAGAACTAAAGGAATTTAGGGAAGGCAAGAAAAGATCCATAGGAGGTAGCTGCTTCTAGGCTTCGAAGGTTTTATGGATGGAGCAAAGTTTAAGCTTAGCCTGTACATATACAAAATGTGAAAAGTCTGCAAGGGGCAAGAAGGGCATTCAGGAAAGGGGGTAGTTGAGCTAGGACACCATGAGCCAGTTCAGAGAGGTTAGGAAGGGATAAAGTTTTAAAAGGAGAAAGGAGGCAGTTCTAACCAAAGCAGAGGTTTTGTACTGCAGAAATTTAGCAGCAAAAGATAAGATTCAAAAAGGAAGGTGGGTCCCGATTACACAGGGCTTTGAATTCCAGCGCGAGGAGTGCCTCCTTAATTCTACAGGAGTGGAGTTTTTTAAATAGGGAAGTAATATTACAAAGGCAGTGATTCAAGAAGATTAATTTCGTTGAAATATGTCAACAGATTTGAGGTTTAAGAAGAATAAAAAGGGCTAATTTATTAGGTGCTAAACTTAGGCACTAGTCAAAACTGGGCAATATAAAGACCTGTAAAGCTGCTAAGAAATATTGAGGTTATTCTAAATTGCAACCAAATCACAGGATATACATCTTATTAAGAAACTCCACTCAATGCATTTAATTCTGAGGCTCAATGTCTGCAAGAAATTATGTTATAGGTATACCCTAGGTTTGGCTAGGGAAGAAAAAAAGCTAAAAGAAAAGCAGATTTCTCCAATATTAAGAATAATTATGGGCCAGCCGAGTGGCGCATTGGTTAAGAGCTGGCTTGGGATGCCAGAGGGCCCCGGTTCGGATCCCACATGAGGGCCAGTGACACAGCCCTCTACAGCTAAGATGCTGAACAACAGCTCAACCTGGAGCTGGGCTGCCATGAGTTGCTGGTGACGTCTAGGCTGCAGCCCCTGCTGCAGTGGGTTGCCATGGGCTACCGTGTGTAGCCAGCAGCCAGCATGAGAGTCCAGCAGCGCGGCCGTCCAGAAGCCAGCGACTGATCTGCCTCGCCCGGGAAGAGTGCAATGATGGTGCCAACTTGGGCCAGTGAAGCAACGTCCTCCTCAACTAGNCAACTAGACTGAAGAACAAAAGGACAGCAACTTGTCTGTTACCCTTCCCCAATTCCCCAGCGCTGTTCCCATCCCCCAATTTCCCAATAAAAATCTTTAAAAAATAATAATAATAATTACTTCTCAAGGACTTTATTTAAAAAGTAGTCATAATGAATTGAATGATCATGGCTTCCAGCCCAAGTTTTTCCCCTTTTTAAAAAAAATAATTGAGGTAAAATTGGTATATAACATTATATAAGTTTCAGGTATACAATATTATAATTCAACATCCATATACACTACAAAGGGATCACTCCCAAAAGTCTACTTTCCATCTTTTACCATACAATTGACCCCCTTTACCCATTTTTGCCCCACCTCCCAACCCCTTGCCTCTGGTAAGCACCAATCTGTTCTCTATATCTATGAACTAATTATTATTATTTTTAAAGATTTTATTGGAGAATTGGGGGAGGGGAACAGACAAGTTGCTGTCCTTTTGTTCTTCAGTCTAGTTGCGGAGGAATTTGCTCTACTGGCCCATGTTGGTATTATCTTTGTGCTCTTCCCGGGTGAGGCAGATCGGTCGCCAGCCACTGGACAGCCGCTCACAGTGGCTCTTGGCAGCTCTCAAAAGCTCACGCCAGCTGCCAGCCACTCATGGTAGCTTTATGGCAGTCCACTGCCGCCCCACTGCAGCCTACGCTGTCACCGGTGATTCACGGCAGCCCAGCTCCAGGTCGAGCTGTTGTTCACCATCTTAGCTGTATAGGGCACAGCGTCAATGGCCCTCATGTGGGATCCAAACTGGGGCCCTGCTGCTCAGAGCTGGCGCCCCAAGCCAGCTCTTCAACACACCATTCGGCCGGCCCTATGAGCTTATTTTTGTTTTGTTCTGTTTGTTCACTTGTTTTGGTTTTCTTCAGATTCCACATATATAATAAGTAAAATTATACAGTATTTGTCTTTCTCCATCTGACTTATTTCACTTAGCATTACACTAATAAAATCCCAATAAAGTATGGAGCTCAGTTAGTAATAATATCAAAATTGGTTCATTTGTAAAATATTAACAGAGGAAACAGTGCAGGGTATATGGGAACTCTGTCCTATCTTTGCAACATTTCTATAAATCCAATAAAACTATTCAAAATTAAAAGATTATTTAAGTGTTTTCTTAAATGAGCAAAAGATCTAGAGACAATTACACCAAAGAAGATACATGAATGGCGTATAAGTACATGAAAAAAACATCATTAGTCATTGGAGAAATGCAAATTAAAACCACAATAAGCTACCATTACACACTAACTAAGATGGCTATAATTCAAAAGAACAAAAGTATACCAAGTGCTGGTGAGAATGTGAATAAATGGAACTCTCGTGCATTGCTGGTGGGAACGTAACATGGTACAGTCACTTCCAAAAACACTTTGGCAGTTTCTTAAAAAGTTAAACATACACTTACCCTGTATGACCCAGCAATTCTACCCCTAGGTATCCACCCAAGAGAAATGAAAACATATGTCCACACAAAGACACAAATGTTCATAACAGTGTTTTTCATCATAGTTAAAAACTGGAAATGAGCCAAATATCCATTAACTGGTGAGGGGATAAATAAAATGTGGTTTAATCAAACAATGGGGTATTTTCGGCATTGAAAAGGAATGAATTATTGATACTTGCTACAACATGGATAAGTCTCAAAAATATTAAGTTAAGTCAACATCTAGAAACATCTAGAGACAAAAGACTATATATTATTCTTTCATAAGAAATTTCTAGAAAAGGCCAAACTATACAAACAGAAGTATATCAGTGGTTGTCTTGGGGTTACAGGTGGGAGTTGGGATTGACTACAAATGGGTATAAGGGAACTTTTTTGGATGACAGAAATGTTATAAACGGGATGGCGGTGATGGCTGCAAAACTACATAAATTTACTAAAAATCATTTAACTGTCACAGTGGGTGAATCTTATGGTATGTAAATTACACCTCAAGGACACTGTCTAAAGAAAGAAAAGATAAATCAAAACCACAATGAGATATTATATCATACCCATTAGGGTGATGCCTATAAAATAAAAACTAAACAAAAATGCAGTGTCTCAAAGAGATATATATACACCTATCTTCATAACATATTACTCAGAACAGCCAAAGGGGGAAGAGACCCAAATGTCCACTGACAAACAAAATGGACAAACAAAATGTGGTATGTACATACAAGGTAATATTATTCAGCCTTAAACAAGGAAGTAAATCCTGGCACATGTTATAACATGGATGAACCTTGAGGACATTATGCTAAGTGAAATAAGACAATCACGAAAAGACAAAAAAATATGATTCCGCTTATATGAGGTACGTACCTAAAGCACTCAAATTCATAACAACAGTAAGCAGAATGGTAGTAACCTAGGGCTTGTGGTAAAAGGGGAGTTGATGCTTAATGGATATGTTGTTTCAGATTTGCAAGTTGAAAAAGTTCTGGAGATCTATTTCACAACAATGTAAATATACTTAATACTACTAAGTTGTATACCTGAAAATAGTTAGAATGATCAATTTTATGGTATGTATGTTTTACCACAATAAAAAAGAAAAGAAAACCAAGGGGTGGTGTTTGGGCCATGGTAGATTTGGAGTTTAAAAGCAGAGTGCTTGGGCTGCCCTAGTGGAGCATTGGTTAAGAGTTGGCTTGGGAGCGCCAGCTCTGAGCAGCAGGACCCCGGTTCGGATCCCACATGAGGGCCAGTGACACTGCGGCCTCTACAGCTAAGATGGTGAACAAGAGCTCAACATCGAGCTGGGCTGCAGTGGGCTGCTGTGATCCACCGTGAGTGGCCGTCTGATGGCCAGCGACCAATCTGCCTCA
>NW_017731350.1:3560857-3596967 GCF_001890085.2 Hipposideros armiger | reverse complement strand
TCCACAACTAGACTGAAGAACAAAAGGACAGCAACTTGTCTGTTCCCCTCCCCCAATTCCCCAATAAAATCTTTTAAAAAAAGCAGAGTGCTTTATAGAAGGACAGTGGTAAATAGAATGAGAAAAGTCCCAAGGGGAGGGTGAAACTCAGAATGCTGTTTCTCCTTATTGCATCATAATCAACCACCACATTTACTGGTCACGTGACTATTCCTCTTTCACACGCACACGCGCACAGGTACCACCTATATATGAGTGCACACACGTGTTGGTTCATGAGTGCATGCAAGCTCTCCCCTCCCCAACACACACTGAAGTTCAGGTGAAAATCATATCCTATTTCTAGGACTATCCTACATGACACATGACCCTTGGTATCGGTTCTCTCTGTGCTCCATCTTTCTTTCTTTTTTTTTTTTTTTTTGGGAGAGATACACTTCCAAGGCTAGCAAGTAACCCTAAGTCCAGAAGAGAATGAGTATCCACAACCTTCAGTCTGAAATGGAGCTAAACATACTGGGAATGAGTAAAGCTCATGGCTCTCAGAGAATCTTGTATTCCTCAGCTGCTGGGTTTTCAAAATCATCTCAGCAAAGTACAAGACAGAATTAATATCAGATGAGTTGTGACCTAAGAGCCATAAGAGCCTTCACATTCCAGGCTATAGGAATAGGAGAATAAAACACAGCTTTTCTTTCCTCAAAAGGTCAAATTAGATAGACCGGAAAGTTTAGAGTTCTGATGGCTCTCTGGTGAGCAAATTATGTCACCATGTGTAGGTTTTTCAGAAATTTTACAGCAAAATGCCAAACAGAATGAATATCAAATGAGCTATGATGTGAGAATCAAAGTGTAATACTTACCTGTTGGAAATAACTCAAACTTATAACCTTCCAAAATAGTTAGAACTTTCCAGTCTCTGGAGACCAAGACACCCAGAATGAATCTGATATTCCTTTCAGGTGACGAGAACATCAGATTTACCTAGTGACTTAGAGAAATGTGTTACCTTGTCAGTTTCCCCCAATGAGACTACCTCAGCACCAAGCAGCACAGAGTCACAGGCATAACACACATTCAGTAAAATACTTGTGGGAGAGTAATTTCAATCCAGGCCAACTTATCAATATTATAAATTCTGTTTTAACACCCCACACTTTATTTGGAAATATAGTAAAGCCAGTTAATCACTCTCTTTGAAAAAACCCCCGAAATTTGGCTTATTACAAAAAAGTTGCAAATGATGCAAAACAGTTTGGCACATGACAATTAGCCAGAACCACCCTCGTCACAAAAGACATTTCCAACTCCAGAATCATCCATTTTAAAAGCAGTGTCACAAAATGTGCATTATTAAACTAAACCATATAAACAATAAGTTAGATATGTTTTTGGATAGGGTTAAAAATGTTCGGACATTATTACTGGTCTGGTGAATTTCTATTGATCTAGTTAATGTCATTATGGATAAGAACAAAACAGGCAGAATTTTCATGTTAACTACTAAAAAGTTTGCAAACTGTGAAAGCACCAGATGTTTCAAGCACAGCTGTCTAAAGTTAAAAAAAAAATCTATGAAGTTGGTATAGGAATAACACAACAAAGAGGACAAATGTGTTTTGGTCAAATCAAAGGAATGCATATAAAGAGTGTAAGCATTAAAGAGAAGAGCAGTTAAAATAGACAAGAGCCATATTAAAGTATTACTTTAATTATAATTTTATAACTATAGTATAATTTAAATAACAGTATTTATTTATTATCTAGCTTAATTCTGTTCTGATGCCATGTGTCAAGGAAACTGGTTGGCTTAGCTGTTCAAACATGCTACATATGCATATTTACATATGTAGAGATGGTGAGAAGCAAGAAGGAGGCAGTCTAAGTTTCTAGGTAACAAGCTTTATCCAAACGCTTCAACAGAAGAAGTTACCAACTGACATTCACCATTGAGTGGAAAAAGCAACCTGGACGATCAAAGAAGAAAAAAAGAGTATCAAGAAACACAAAGTGCCCTAAATATGCAGTTTTTAATCAATCCTTCCCTAAGAGTAAGGGTTGGCAAACTTTTTCTATAAAGAGCCAGATAGTAAATATTTTAGGTTTTGAGGGTCATATCATCTCAGTCACAAAGACTCAATTTTGCCAATGTAGCCTGAAAGCAGACACAGACAATACGTAAATAAAGAAGTGTGGCTGTGTCCTAATAAAATTTTATTTATGGACATTAAAATTTGAATTTCATACAATTTTCACAAAATATTATTCTTTTTGACTTCATGACATATTCTTTTTCTCTTCAACCATTTAAAAACATAAAAATCCTTCCTAGATCATGAGCTATACAAAAACAGGTAACAGGCTGTAGTTTGCCAAGCCCTGTTTAAGGGAATAGATCAATCACAGATGTGTCCAATGGGACACTGGTCATGCGTTTTCTTATTGGAATTCATACCAATAAATACACTACTCCAACATCAGGAAGTTTTGCTTTCTATAAAAAATAATAACACAACTGAAATGTAATGGTGATTAACCACTAAAGAAATTAGGTAAAAGGGCTATGTGGTTAGATAATTAGATCCTAAGCAAGAGCATATTGCTTGAAATGAGTCTAGCAGAAAGTCTATCAGAGACATCAGGAGCTAGAAGTTCTATAAAAATGTTTTGACCAAAAGAAACAACCAATTTCTCTCAGAGACTTAGAAATAAATAAAGTTGTTAGAGTGCTCACGATAAGTGAACTGGTTTTGTCTGAGATTTATTTGAAAAATCTTGTTTACTTAATATTCTCACCAGAAAAGGAACACCATGAACGAATCAAGGAAATTTGCCTGACATCTAGTGGATACTTTAGGTACTGTACCTATTATTTTCTGAAGCAAAAACAAACAGATAAAAGGGAGGGTGAGTGGGTTATGTCTGTTTACATAAACCATGTTTAGTGTCATTCATTCATTCAATGTATTTGAAGTGCCTACCATGCCTCAGACACTATTTTAGGCACTGGGAACTCAGTGAAGAACAAGACACAGTTCCAGCCTTTGTGGAGCTGACATTTTCGGGTATATGATTTACTTTATTCTGAGAAAAAAACTTCAAAAGTTTAGATTACAGTATTTATGGAATCCTAACCTCTTAGAAGAACTTTCAGATACATTATCCTTAAAAAATATCCTGAGATAATTAAGATAAGTTTTATTATCACCATTTTTACAGAAAAGCAAATTGATGTATCTTGATTTGTAATCTAGTTCTTATCATTTCACATTGCCTCCCTTGTATTTTTCAACTACCCAAGTTACAGCCATTCATTGTTCTCTCTTGATTCTAAAACTAATCACGGGATTCAAACAATGGTTCCATTATTGTATATTTCTATAATAACAATTTTTACTGAGTCAGCATGTTAGGAAACTGAGGTGCAATGGAAAGAAGGCTGGGCATGGAGTCAGGAGCCTACGCTCTAGTCCCGACTCCACCATGGTGCAGCAGTGTGACCTTGGGTAGGTGATCCAACCTCACCTGTGCTGTTTCCTCATTAATACAGGTTAATGATATTTATACTGCAAAGGGTGCTGTGAGCATTAAGGAGGAGGTGAGCAAAGGGCTCGAACACTATGGGTGCTCAATAGACATCAACAATTAAATCTCAAATTTGTGAGGATCTGAGTAAATCCCTATGTTGATAATGAAATGTAAGCAATCAACGTCACAACATACTTTATCTCCTACTTAATTTCAATTCCTGTCCCAAATTTCCAATGGGGTTTTAATTTGATTTCTGGGTATGCGACAATGGTACCACCTAAGCTGTTTTATTGTACATTCACAAACTTTTCTCCACCTCCATTGCCACCATGATCGTTCAAACCACCATCATCTCTCACCTGGGCAATGGAAAAAACACTCTAGCTGGCCTCTTCGGTTTCATCCTTGTCCCACTCCCTGTTTCCACACCGTAGCAGTGATTTTTTTTTTTTGAAGGCAAACTTCAACATATCCCTCTCCTATCTAAAACCCCCAGTTTGGGAGAACGTCCAAAAGCTGAGGCAGCTTTGCCTACCTCTGTAGCCTTCCCCTGGCCCTCTGAGAACGCTTCTCCTACTGCTCTCCGCCTGCCTAACCCCTAGTCATCCTTTGGGCTTCACTGTAAATGTTATTCTTCACAGAAGCCTTTCTTAACCTTCCAAGAAGATAAAGACAGAGATAAAGACATTCTGTTAGAGAATTACTTTACATATAGAGGACAAGTATGTGATTTATGTTATTTCTCAGAGCTTCAAAGTGAGTATCAATTGCTAAAAGGAAGGCAAAATCAAACCTGCAATAAAATCAGCAGGAAAATAATGGAGTTGGGACAAATGGCTACCAAGTGGAAAAATAAACTTAAATTCCTAAAACATATTTGACAACACGCATGCACGCTCCCGAAATAAGAAATTTTTTTATAGATAGAGGTATTTTCATAACATTGAAGTGAGAACAATATTTTTAATTATGAAAGGGAAGCCAGAAACCATGAAGAAAAAAATTTAACAAATCTGATCATTAAACTACAAACTTTAGTAAGAAAAATAAAGCTGAGACATTTACAAATTCAGAAAAACTTTGTAGCATGTTTGACAAAAGGTACTTATTCCAATAAGGAAAAGAAAACTCACATTAATTAGTAAGGAGAAGAAAATTGATCAAAAATGTTGGAAAGGACAAATGTAAATGGCTAAGAAATACATGAAAAAATAGGTAGCTTTATTTGTAATGGGAGAAATGCAAATAAAAATAACAATGAGAAATTATTCTCACCTATCAGGTTACAAAAGACTAAAAAGTTTGGGGCCAGCCGAGTGGTGCATTGGTTAAGAGCTGGCTTGGGACGCCAGAGGGCCCTGGTTCGGATCCCACATATGAGGGCCAGTGACACTGCCCTCTACAGCTAAGATGCTGAACAACAGCTCAACCTGGAGCTGGGCTGTTGTGAGTCGCCGGCGATGGCGTAGGCTGCAGACCCTGCTGCAGTGGGTTGCCATGGGCTACCGTGTGTAGCCAGCAGCCAGCATGAGCGGCCAGCAGCCGCACTGAGCGGCTGTCCAGAAGCCGGTGACTGATCTGCCTCGCCCAGAAAGAGTGCAATGATGGTGCCAACTTGGGCCAGTGAAGCAATGTCTTCCACAACTAGACTGAAGAACAAATGGACAGCAACTTGTCTGTTCCACTTCCCCCAATTCCCCAATAAAAAAATCTTTAAAAAAAAAAACACAAAAAACCTAAAAGACTAAAAAGTTTGAAAATACCCCCAATAAGTGAAGGTATAAGAAAGCTGCTGCTTTAATATATAGCAGATGCAATCTTTCTTCAGACCAATTTGGTAATATGAATTAAAACCTTTAGAAAGTACATCTCTTTGACCAAGCAAATTCAGCTTCTGGGAATTTATATCAAATAACTAACTAGACACAAGTGTAGGTCAGAACAAAAAGTGCAAAAACGTTTTCTGCAGCACTTTTTAATAGCAAAAAATCTGGAAACCACCTAAATGCTCGATGAGAGACATTATATATATGAATTGTAACACATGCATGCAATAGAAAAATAAGCACTATTTAAAATGATAATTTACATCTATGTTAACTGACATAGAAAGATATGTAAAATATACTGCTTAGTTAAAAGAATCATTCACAAACAGCAATATCCCACATAAAAATACACAAGCGTGGGAAAAGACTGGGGACAAGTGTACATACTAAAAAGCTAATGTAGTGGTTTCTAGATAGTAGGGTCATACACTTGTATTTTTCTAAATGCTTTTACAATGGACATGTATTATTTTTAACCATACAAAAAATACTGAAAAACTACTCAACACAAAATATGTGCTTATATGAAGTGGTAGTAGGCAGAGAGACAGAAATCAGTTTTTTTCTTTGCTCTTCCTCACTATGATGCTTATATTTGAAACACTTAGCAACATTTATGCTAAAAGGATCTCTCAGAATAAAAGTGTGCTTTGGTGACAGACTTTTTATTATGTAACGGAGGAATGTCCACTTTATTCTATACTCAGAGAAAGATCCAGGTTCCAATTCTTAGCTGTAAGTCCTAGATTGAATTCCCACTTAAATTTCTAACAGAAGCTAGATATGGGGAGGGTTTCTTAAAATAAATAGAGGAGAAGAGATCTGAAGTTGAATTCATACTGAAACAAGGGAAGTAGAGCCACAGAAGGAATGCTCTGAAATTAGAGATGCCTGGTACCTCTGAAAGAGGGGTGAGGGGCTACATTAAAAAGTAGAAAATTGGGCTGGCCGAGAGGCACGCTGGTTAGGAGTTGGCTTGTGATGCCAGCTCTAAGCAGCAGGGCCCCGGCTGGGATCCCACATGAGGGCCAGTGACACTGCCCTCTACAGCTAAGATGGTGAACAACAGCTCAACCTGGAGCTGGGCTGCCATGAGTTGCCGGCGACGGTGTAGGCTGTAGTGGTGCTGCAGTGGGCTGCCATAAAGCTACCATAAGTGGCTGGCAGCCGAGGTGAGCAGCCAAGAGCCACTGTGAGCGGCCGTCCAGTGGCCAGCGACTGATCTGCCTCATCCGGGAAGAGCGCAATGATAATACCAACGTGGGCCAGTGAAGCGACGTCTTCCACAACTAGACTGAAGAACAAAAAGGACAGCAACTTGTCTGTTCCCCTTCACCGATTTCCCAACGCTGTTCCTCTCCCTCAATTCCCCAATAAAATCTTTAAAAAAAAAAGTAGAAAATTGGTGGACAAGTCTGCCTAAGAAGCAGAGCACTTCTCATCTCTTCCACCCCACTCCCCAACACCACACAGACATGTGACCGCGCTTTTCTAGGCCCAGGAGGAAACTAGAGGTTACTCTGTATGAAACTGACCACAGTCTTTAGCTTCAGGCACACCAAGCAGAGCTAGGGTATGAGGCCTGGTGTAAAATGGAGAGACTAACTGAAAGCCCACACAAACCACTGGATTCCCCAACACGTGTCTGTAAACAGGATATACATAACCCCTGACCCAACAACAGCATCCTAGGTCTAAAGAAATTCTTAACCAGTTCCCTGGAGAAACATCTGAGGTATTTACCGCATGCAGCATTACGTGTGGAGGCAGAGGTCTGAAAGCAACCTAGGTTTCCATAACAGGGAAAATGGACAGGTAAAATCTTCATAATACCACCTAGGTACATTTAAAAAAGGGCAATATCTAATTTTCAAGAACATATACTAGTAAAAAGATCCACAACAAGCACGTGAGAATAGGTACCTGTGGGTGGAAGGGGTAACTAGAGTGGGATATATGAATAAAAGTGAATTCCAAAACATATGATAAAAAGCACAAAATAAAATAATTTAAAAAGTCAAAATATCACAGTAATAATAATTTTTAAACTATCATAATATAAATCAATTTGAATTATAATAAATGACTAATGATAATAATGATAATATTATGATAATACATTTAAATGGACCAACCTCGCCAGTTAAGACAGGTTGTCAAGTCAGATTTTAAAAATCCAGCTTACAGGCCGGCCAAGTGGCTCAGTTGGTTAAGAGTGCAAGCTCTGAGCAACAAGGTCTTGGTTTGATTCCCACATGGGCCAGTGAGCTGCGCCCAAGCTGAGCTGCCAACAGGTGGCAGGATGGCTCAGCTGGTGAGAACATGTGCTCCTTACAACAAGGTTTCCTGTTCGACTCCCGCATGGGATGGTGGGCTATGCCCACCCATAACTAAGATTGAACAGGACACCTTGAGCTTAGCAGCCATGAGCTCCCTACAGGCGGCGGGATGACAACTGGACTTGGGAGCTGAGCTAGCTATTCCCTCCACAACTAAGATTGAAGGACAATAACTTGGCTGTTCCTCTTCCCCAATTCCCCAACACTGTTCCTCTCCCCCAATTCCCCAATAAAATCTTAAAAGAAAAAAAAAATCCAGCTTACAATTTACAAAAGACATACTGAAAACCTAAGGACACAGTTTGAAAGTAAAAGGATGGGAAAAGTTATACCTGGCACATACCTAGCAAAAGATATTAAAAGGTGTTACAAGCAGACAAAATAGACTTGAGAACAAATAAAACTATTAGGAATAAAGAGAGTCACTACATAAGAATAATTTTCAATTTCCTAGTGAAATGTATACACGTAATTCTGAACAAGTAAGGCTACAGAAGATTTGAACAACATAATTAACAAACTTGACATAATGGACCTACAGTCATTCACTATAAACTCTGCACCCAACAAGCATAGAATAAATGTTGTTTTCAAGCTTACTGGGACCACAATAAAAAATTGATCGTATGCTAGATAATAAGTATGTCTCAACAAATTAAAAAGAACTGAATAATTCAGACCACTTTCAGACCAAAATAAAATTAAACTAGAAATAACAAAAAGGCAACTATTGGGTTGTCGGAAAAGTCATGACGCATTTTTGCAACGAAAAACATAGAAAAAGTACGTAATGACTTTTCCAACAACCCAACAGAAAATGCCCATGTGTTTGGAAACTAAGGAAGTATATTTCACAATGAAATCATAACAACTTAGAAAATATTTAGGACTAAACAATAAAAAAAATTATATAACAAAACTTAGGGCCGGCCGAGTGGCGCAGTGGTTAAGAGATGGCTTGGGACGCCAGAGGGCCCTGGTTCGGATCCCACATATGAGGGCCAGTGACACTGCCCTCTACAACAACAAAATAAACAAAAACAAACAAACAAACAAAAACTTAGACACTACTTAGGTAGTGCTCAGAGAAATTAATAGCTTCAAATGCTTATATTAGGAGGAAAAAAACCTGAACTGAATAAGCTAACCATATCTTTAAAGAAGTTAGAAAAAGAGCGGCAAAATAAACCCAAAGAAACTAATAACAAAAGAAATAATAATGATAAGGGTGGAAATAAGTGAAATTTAAAAATACAACACATACAATAAGAGAATCATCAAAACCAAAAGTTGGTCCTCTGAAAGTCCAGTAGATTAGACAAACCTATGGCAAGATTTTTCAAATAAAAGAAAACAGAAAAAAAACCCATAAATACGTGAACGTAGGAATGAAAAAAGGGTCCTTATAACCGTAGATAAAACATTACAAACTTTGTGCCAATAACAAATTCCTACAGGGCCGGCCGAGTGGCTCAGTTGGTTAAGAGCTCGCTCAAGAGTTTGAGCTCTGAGCAACAGCGGTTCGAGTCCAGCCCGAGCTGAGCAGCCGCTGAGCTGCCAATAGGTAGCAGGATGGCTCAGCTAAAAATAAATAAATAAATAAATAAATAAATAAATAAATAAATAAATAATAAATAAATAAAAAATAAAAAAACAAATTCCTACAAATATAAAATGTTCCAAAGTGACTCAAAAAAATAAATAAATACATAAATGAAAATACTCTTATAATTGTTTTTAAAATGAAATTAATTATTAAAGATCTTTCCACAAAGAAAGCTTTAGGCACAGATAGCTTCACTGGTGAGTTTTATCAAAAATTTAAGGAGCAAATAATTCTAATCTTAAATAAGATCTTCCCAAAAGTATAAAGAGAATGCTCCTCAATGTTTGAAGAGAGAAAAATAGGACAAACTTTGTCCAAAAGACAAAACAACCCCCCACAAAAAAAAAAAAATCAAGGGAAATTACAGAACAATTTAACTTATAAACATAGGCAAAACCTAAACAAAATATTAGCAAATGAAATCTAGCAGTGTATTAAAAGGAGAGTCAGTTTATATTATTCCAGGAATGTGGGGTTGTTCTAAAACAAAATCACCATGTAATTCACTATATTAACAGAATAAACTCACATGATCATCTCAATTAAAGCAGAAAAGGTTTAATAAAATTTGACATCCACGTCTGACAAAAAAAGAAAGCACTCAGCAAACTAGTAATAAAAGGAAGCCTCGTTCACCTGATGAACAGTTTCTACAAAGACTACATCACACACCATACTAAACGAATGCTGAAAGCATTGTCTTTGAGATTGGTAATAACACAAGAATGTCTACTAAACCGCTTCTGTTCAATACTGCGCTGGAGCCAATACAATAAGACCAAAAGAAAAAATAAAGTATAATTAATGCTGAAAAGCATAAGGCAAGGAAGGGAGAAAACAAAGCTATCACTATTTGCAAGTGACATAATTATTTATAGAAAATCCAAAAGAATCTGAGTACAAATTACTAGAATTAATGAGCAAGTTAATCAAGATGACTAGAGATAGTGGATTAAAACACAAAACCAATTTGCATTTCTACATACCAGCAACAAACTGTTCAGACACATAACTCAAAAAAGATACCATTTGCACAAGTGTACACATTTGCCCAAACTCATGGAATTGTACACTTAAAGTGGGTACATTTTATTGCATGTAAAATATATCTTTGGGTTTATTTTGCTACTCTTTTTCTAACTCTTTTTCCTTGTAGGAAAAAAGTCACCACTTGCCACAGCAACAACAAATGTAAAGTACATAAGAATTAATCTAACATATATAAGACCTTTCTGGGGAAAATTACAAAGCATTATTGAAGGGCATAAAAGGATACTTAAATAAATGGAAAGACATAATACATTCACAGAATGAAAGACTTAATATTGTAAAGATGTCAATTCTCCCAATTTGAGCTTTAGATGAAATGAATCGCCAATCAAAATCCAAAAAAATTTTATGAGGAACTCAGTGAGCTGATTCTAAAATTTATATGAAAGAGCAAAGAATAGACCACATACCTTTAAAACAGATTATTTAATCCCTTAATCAAGATAGTGTGATATTGGCACAGAGATAGACAATTTAACCAAAGGAACAGAATAAAGAGCCCTGAAACCAGACTGTGCATAGCTGGAAACTTCATTTATGACAATGGTGGCATTGTAGGTCAGTGGGGAAATGATGGATTATCTAATAAATGGCTCTGAGACAAGTTATTAGTCAAATGCAAAGGGAGAAAGAGAATTTCATATTCTTAACACGCCATACATAGAAACCCATTCCAGATGAATTAAAGACATATGTAAAAGGGACATCTTCAAAACTTAAAAAGAAAGAGAGAAAAAAAAAACCACTGCAACAGTGCAACAGACAGGACTTTTTAAAAAATAAAAAATGCAACATAAAAAACACTAACCAAAAAGGGAAAAGGTTAACAAATTTAACAAAAAAATGGATTACTAGCAATGGGTAAAATTCACTATGGAACATAGTGGGGGGAAAAGCATATTTTTTCCCCCCAGCAAGAAGAAGGAAGCAATGGGAAACAAGAAAAAACAACAGTCAGAAGTCAATCCAGTTATAAAGTTAAAGGCATGATTTGAGCAATCAGTGGTGTGTAAGAGAGAAGTTCCCAGTGAATTCTGATGAGAGAAGTACACAGGGGTCATGACACTGGAACTACACAAAATAATACTCAGCACACTGTTTGACTTTGTAATGAATGGTATTAACTGTAAATGCTGTTTTTGGTTTTCAACTTTAAGATTTAATCTGAAATTGCAGAAGATTCAGTTATGATCATAGAACGGAACAGAAATATTATCAATTTTTGACCATAAAAAGTAATGGCATAGATGACAGAAGTCAGGAGGCAAAAGGAGAAGGGAGAAGTAGACAGAAGGCAACTAATTTTCTCTTTCTACATAGTGGAAGTCGAAAGAACTCGCAAGAAATAGAGGTTTAAGAATATTATTTAAAATTACAAAGTTAACCGACTTAAAAAATGGTGATATAATTATGAAAAACTGGGATGGGTTGATATATAGTTATAAATAAGGTTGGTTATACCATAAAAAGAATTCAATAATTTCCCAAACTGATAAGTCAAGAACTGGTGCTCTGTATACCAGGGGTGCCAATAACATGTATACAAGTGGACACTAATCAACGTTGCTCAAGTCGTAGTTTGCCGTAATCAGAAGTGTCTGGGCCGGCCGAGTGGCACATTGGTTAAGAACTGGCTTGGGACACCAGAGGACCCTGGTTCGGATCCCACATATGAGGGCAAGTGACACTGCCCTCCACAGCTAAGATGCTGAACAACAGCTCAACCTGGAGCTGGGCTGCCGTGGGTCACTAGCGATGGCGTAGGCTGCAGCCCCTGCGGCAGTGGGTTGCCATGGGCTACTGTGTGTAGCCAGCAGCCAGCGTGAGCGGCCACCAGCCTCAGTGAGTGGCCGTCCAGATGCCGGTGACTGATCTGCCTCGCCCAGGAAGAGTGCAATGATGGTGCCAACGTGAGCCAGTGAAGCAACATCCTCCACAACTAAACTGAAGAACAAAAGGACAGCAACTTGTCTGTTCCACTTACCCCAATTCCCCAACAAAAATCTTTAAAAAAAAAAAAAAAAGAAGTGTCTGGACGCTGATGGTAACCACTTTGAACACCTCTTGTAATTGCAGAAGTCACGCATGACTTGTACTCATCTTTTGTTATTGGTATATGTTGAGTATTACAATTTTAATACAGTTTTCCTGTCTTAAACTTTGTATACATTTTTTGGCACCCTTTTCTTTGCACCCTCTGTATATTATTCACAGATATGGAGGTAACCACTAGCAGATCTAAAACCCAGGCAAAACACAATGAAGTGTGGAAAGGTATGTTTGTTGTGTTTCATTTTAAGCTCTTCTGTATCACTGAATTTTTAATCCACATGCTTATATAATTTTAATAAATATGGAAGTCTTAAAAATTATTGAAAAAGAAAAGATCAAAAATCCTAACAGGGCCGGCCGAGTAGCTCAATTGGTTAAGAGTTAGCTTTAGAGTGAGAGCTCTAAGCAACAGGTCCACTGGTTCAATTCCCACATGGGCCAAGGACACTACGCCTGAGCTGAGCTGCCGCTGAGCTGCCAACAGGTGGCAGGATGGCTTAGCTGGTGAGAGCACGTGCTCCTAAACAACAAGACTGCCTGTTTGATGGTGGCTATGCCAGCCTGCAACTAAGACTGAACTCGGCACCTTGAGCTGAGCTGCCACCCAGATGGCTCAGTGGATAGGGCGTGCACTCTTAACAAGGCTGCTGGGTTTGACTCCCGCATGGGATGGTGGCTACGCCCACCTGCAACTAGATTGTAACACACAGCACCTTGAGCTTAGAGGCCACGAGCTGCCCAGGCAGCCAGATAGTGACTGGCGCTCTCCACAACTAAGAGTGAAGAACAACAACTTGGCTGTTCCCCTCCCCCAACTCCCCAACTAAAAACAAAAAAAAAACAAAAAAAACCCTAAGAGGTCATTTAGTCAAACTACCTATCACCAGGTAGATAAAAGAAAATGAATGTCTACTCCAACAGAAAAACTTCTAAACACCCAATAAAGACTAATGATCAAAAACCTACCAGCTTTATCCAGCAGAGTAAACTTAATGTCAGAGTGAATAGATAAGAATAGAGTCTGAATCTTATCTTTCCTTGTTCCTTCTCCTCACTTTTTCTCTTTCTGTAACTTTTTGTGGTCCCTCTAGCTTTCTAGCATAAATATTCAATTAATACATATATATTGGGCTGTCGGAAAAGGTATGACGCATTTTTGCAATGAAAAACAGAAAAAATACGTCATGGCTTTTCTGACAACCCAATATATTACAAGTTTTGTTTATAAAATATAACCTTATGTGTCCTAATTTCCTCTTAATACACAGAGCAAATCAGGTTGATTTTCATTTTCATGCTGTCTAAACTAATTTTTTAAATCTCTAAGGGCATTACTGCTGTATAAAAGAATGATCACCACCATTGATTTAAGGAAAGAACACACAAACAACACAAGGCAACTTTGCTAAAACCCAGCACAATCATTGCTCTTCAATGTATTAATGTTTCTGTTGGAGACAGTATATACTCCTTTAGGCTTCAGCACTCAGGAGTTAGGTTTCTATGTAGACACTTATGGTGAATTAAGGAGATGAAAGCTTGAAGTCTAAGTTCCCCAAAAGTAAAGTAAAAACCAGAAGGTTAAATGTTCATGTTAGGTGATACTTGGTTTTGATTCAAAAGAACTTAGCAAGGTGTGCATTTCAGCCTAATCCACGTCCATAGCCAGGTGAATACTTACACTATATTTGCAAGGTCAAGTGGTTTCTCTGGTTGCTCAGGGAAAACTGGATGCGGGGGTTCTCTGGTGGGCACGCACCCCAAAGATTTACTAATTGCATGGCTCAGCTTCTTTGCAGGGGATTTCTGTGCCAAAGTAGAAAATAAGGAAATAAGGAATTAAATCTTCAAAGGAATGAAAAAGAATTTCAAAAGAACTTGGTAACAAGAGCTGTATGTAGAAAATATATTTTCAAATACAAAATCAGTCTCATTATAATCAACATGAATGGGTCCTGCGAAAGGAACCTACAGTTGTTCCCAAGGTCATCTGTTGTCCCCTTCATTTCTGTGCTTCCTCTCTCATCTCCACTTGCAGTCGCATTATCAAGTTAATGTGCCCATTGCATAAACTCCCCGTTGATGCTTCTGGATTATTTTTGGTAAGATGTTATAGTGAACTGCCTAATCATAGTCGGAAATTTTTGTTGGGCTAAAACAGTAAAACGTTAAGATAATATGGAGAGTTCACAGCTTTGAATGTTAGCAAAGTAGCTGAGTAAGCCACATGACAAAATGTGCATATTAAAAGAATATTCCCCAAATAAACGTGTGGCAGAACATTTGGTGTTTAAGGGTCTGGCTGTGTATACAGACACAGATGAGTGCAGTCACGAAAGCAGGCAGCCTACATCAGACCTGTGACATAAATTACGATAAGCTGAAGGTATGAAAATAGGTGGGCATACTGGTACATTTCTCTGGAAGGTGGAATATACACACTAAATCCAAAGACTATCAAGTCTAAAATTCAACAGTAAATATGAATGCACCAAGGTAAACACTATGCCACAATTAAGTTATGTAGAACATTCACAATTCAAAGGAGGCTCTTTATAGGATGCTGATTTTGTTGTCTACCCAATTCCCTTTAAGTAACACAGTTGTCTGAGGTTTTCTAGACAGGATATTAATGGTAGAAAAGTTTAAGTATTTTATTCTTCTGCCGCTGCAATGTACCACTTTAATTGGAAAACAGAACTTGTTTGCAGCGGTGTACCTCATCAATACCATGTCTCCACTCAGCTTTTATATGACGCCCACACATTATTTAAACACAAAATAAACACAAACCTGTCTGCCTTTAAGACTACATAGGCAGAGTTAGTTAATACCATGTTTATAATAAAGACTGAATAATACCAATTTCTTCAGAAATGTTATATATTGGCTCCAAATCACCTACCACTATCCCCTACAAAGCATTAAATTCTGGGGAAAGTCTAAGTGTAATCAAATTACTGAAAATCATGTGAAGCTAAGCAAAGCAGAAATTCTGAACTTCCTCCAATTGCTCCCCAGTGTCCTGTTGCCCAACGACTAACTGTAACATGACTCTGATTCTTCCCCCTCTGGTCCATCGCCTACGCTGCCCGCAACAACATGTCAGTCTTCTGCTTAAAATTTTTCAAAGGCTGACAGTCATTTACAGAATAAGGTCTAAATGAATGCCGTCCTATTCCACAGCTTCCCTGTCTGGCTCCCTCCTCATCTTTCCCCTCACACTAGCATAAATGACAAGCTGCTCAGGTAACACACTGTGTTCTCTTAGCTCTCTGTATCTTGGCATGTGCCGATCTGAGGTTTCCATTTCCCAGTCAATTTCTTTGTACATTGTCTGCTCATCTCTCAGGACTGCTTGCAAGTCTCCTTCCTCTGTGAAGACTTTCCTCACTGCTCCATACGTCAGCACCTGCCTTTCCAAGGTACGCATTTACCACATGCATATTTCCACTGGTACACTTTCCATGCTGTATTGCACTTTTTAATTTACCTGCCTATCTGTTAGATTGGTGTTTTTGAAGGGAAGGATCTACATTTTATTCATCTGTGTATTTCCAGAACCTGTCCTACAACAGAATATGTTATTTGAACAAGTTATTTGCCTAGCTGAATTTTCTAGATTGCTTTCTCCTGGCCAAACCACAAACACTTTATATTTTGAGTCATGATACAAACAGGAGACAATCGTAGGACATCAGAAAGTATCTTAATTCACTTTTACAACCAAACACAACATCTATAATCAGTGTATCAACTTCATGGTTTTTTTTGCTATATCTGACAACCACCAGGGACATTAACTCATGCAATCTATGTGAGATGGATTGTCATATAGACTACTTTAGTTGCATCCTCAGTAATTACAGCCATGAAATCACAGGTCCCATGTGTATATTTTATAATAAACATTAAAATAACTGCATAACTGTTTAAATAAAAAACATTTCCCTTTGCACCACCTAATATTCTCTAGCAGTATGCTTGTTGTGCTCTTGAAAACATTGCTTTAAGTCAAGGTTTAAGATTAGATCCAATTTCTAGTCTCAAAATTATACCTAGAAAGGTAAAATCAATACATCAGTCAATTCCAAATAATTAGAGTACATCAAGAGAAGCTTGATATGTAGGGGAAGGAAAAAATTAGAAATAAATATAGTAATTAGAATATTAACTAAGGGCTTGAACCAAACCAAAAAGGATAGTACCCTGAAAACTTTAAAGATACATATTCAATTAGGTTGTCTAAAATATGTAAATAATTGATTTCCTTAAAAAGTTCTCAAAGAGTAGATTATGATATGGACCTGAAGTGAATTTCACTGTGGAGTCAGTTTAGGAGGCTAAGAGTAACAAACTGTAAGCAAGAGTTTGAAAACTGCTGTGAATGCCAAGATGGGGGCATTACCTCTTCTGGCGCCTTGGCCCCTAAGACAATGCCAAGGACTTGGTAATCAGTCACTAAATATTTATGGGAGTGAAGAAGGGAGTGAGAGAGGACAAAAAGCAGACAAGTCAGGGTGCTGGTGTCTCCCACACTTCATTTAAGCTGCTATGCTAGAGAGGCCCCTTTAGGTTTCTGTACCTCTCCTTTCACTCGAACTCTAAAGCTGATTTATGGAGAGGCCTTAACTGAAAATTAAATTGCCTCCAAACACCCTTGATAAAAGTGAACGGGCATCTTGGGATGCTTGACCATAGAGCTGGGAGGACTGTGGGTGGAGCTGAGCCCCTTGTGAACTCTGTAATCCTGAACTTCCTGTTTAACTTTATGGTAGCTTCCGGGAGAGGGATGATAATAAATAGGAATAGCCATCTTGGGACAGTAGTACTTCTTCTTCTCATGGGCGGCTAGTTGGAGCCCTGGAATGGAGGTGTGCGCTCCGGCACTGCAGTGGTGGTTTTTGTTTCTTTTTTGTTTCCCGAATAAACCATTTCTTTCGTGGATTATTTGGAGGGTTATTTTTACCAGTCAATACCCTTAAGCAATGATTTCCAATCTTTGTGCATTTTCAATATGCTAATCTACTTCACCTAATTTCAAAACATTTCCAGGGCCGGCTGAATGGCTCAGCAGGTTAAGAGTGCGAGCTCTGAACAACAGGTTCGATTCCCACATGGGCCAGTGAGCTGCGCCCAAGCTGAGCTGCTGCTGAGCTGGTGAGAGTGCGCGCTCTTAGCAGCAAGGCTGCTGGTTCGACTTCCACATGGGATGGTGGGCTGTGCACACACGCAACTAAGATTGAACATGCCCCCTTGAGCTGAGCAGCCGGGAGCTGCCAACTGGAGGCCGGATGGCTCAGTGTCCAACATGATGGACTGTGTCCCCTCTCCCCCGCCCCCGCCCCCCCCCACACACAGACAACCAGATAGAAAGCGGCTAATGGACTTGGAGCTGATGGGTCCTGGAAAACCACAATGTTCCCCCTTCCCCAATAAAAAAAAATCTTCAAATTTCCTACCATCTCTTAAAAATTGCAAGTTACAATTAAAAATATAAACATCAGAGTTTATAAAATGTATATGTACCGTTTAAAAAGTTATAAACCATATACCCACCTACCCACGATTCTGAGAAATAGAACACTAGTCACTGAAGCCTCAGTGCGGGCCCTTACCTAACACAGCCCACTCCCACCACACCTGCTCCTCTCCTGGCAATCAGTGTCCTGGGTTTTGTATTAATCATTTCCTTGATTTTATTATTTTAGCAATTATGCAAAAATACAATTCACTTAATACATGTTTAAAACCTATACAGACTTACATATTTTTTCCTGCAACGTGCTTCTCACTCAAAATTATGTTACAATTGATCCATGTTGATGCACATAACTGTAATTACTTAATTTTTCACTGCTTGATTGTACTTCATTACTTAATTACATCGTAATTTATATATCCACTGCACTGCTGATGAACATCTGGGTTGTTCCCATTTTTCCACTCTCCATCACAAAGATGCTGTAAACTTTCTTGTCCATGTCTCCTGGTGGCCATGTGTAAGAGTTTCATAAGAGTGGAATTACTGGGCCATAAGTTACGCACATTCGGTTTTACTAGGCACTGCCAACTTCTTTTCACTCAGCTATGAGAGACTTCCTGACTGTCCATATTCTAGCCAACCCTTCTTATTGACAGGCATTTTAACATTTGCCAATCTGGTGGGTAATAAATAGTATTGTGGTTTTAATTTGCAATTCCCTGATTACTAAAAAGATTCAGCATCTTTTCCTGTGCTTATGGGCCATTTGTGTTTATTCATCTGTGAAATGCCTTTTCCTGTCTTTGGAGCAGTGTTTCGCTGGGCTGTCTTTCTCTTATTTATTTGCAAGTGTTCTTTATATATATATTTTTTGTATTTTAACTCTATCGAAGTTATGACTTGCAAACAACTCCTACTTCAAGGTTTTCACTCTGTTGTTTCTGAGAAAACGACATCTTTAAATATAATGGCGGTCCCAATTTATTAATCGTTTCCTTTATATTTTGTGCTGTTTTTGTATCTTAATAAACATTTCCCTCTCTAAGCTATTGTCTCTCACATTGTCTTCTACAGTTTTATAGTTTTTACCTTTCATATTTAAGTTTCAATCTACTTAGAACTGATTTGTTTGGTAGGTATGAGGAAAGAATCCAATTTTATTCCATATGGATAACCAATCGCCTCAGGATCACTTAATAATCTATTCTTCTCCTTCTAGATATTCTATTGCTATCCCTGTGCCAGTGTCACATGATTTAATTGCTGTAGCCTCCTCTTATCTTTGCAGGAAGTACCAGTGCCTCAAACTTAACCTTCTTCAAGAGAGAGTCCTCATTATTCTTGACTCTTTGTACTTCCACTTAAATTTTAAAAGCAGCTTGTTGTTTACCACAAAAAATCCTGCTGGGATTTTGATGGGAACTGATCAAGTCTATAGGTAGTTTTGGAGAGAAATGACGTCTTTATAAACTAAACATTCCTTTCACGCATGTGTTCATTTCCTTATGCATTTAAGCCTTCTTTAATGTCTTTTATTAAGTTATAAATTCTTGTCCATAAAGAATCCATGCATCTCTTTTATTTATTTCTATTTATTTTATAGATCTGAAACCAGCAACCCCGCTTTCCTTTTACATTATTTTATTAAAGTTTTTTAAAGTTTTTTTAAAGTTACATAACAAAATTTACCACCTTAGCCATTTTAACGTGTAGTGCAATAGTGTTAAGTATACTTACATTATTGTGTGACTAATCTCCAAAACTCAGCATCTTATAAATCTGAAACTCTCTACCCGTTAAACAACTCATTTCCTTCCCCTGAGTCCCTGGCAACCACTAGTCCACTTTTTTTTTTTTTTTTGTAGAGGGCAGCGTCACTGGCCCTCACATGTGGGATCCGAACCGGGGCTCTCTGGCGTCCCAAGCCAGCTTCCAACCATCGCGCCACTCGGCCGGCCCACTAGTCCACTTTTTGTTTCTATAAAATTTACTACTCTAGATATCTCATATAAGCAGAATCATAGAATATTTGCCTTTTTGTGACTGGCTTCTATTACTCAGCATAGTGTCCTCAAAAGTCATCCATGTTATAGCATGCGTCTGATTTTTTTCCTTTTCAAGGCTAAATAATATTCCATTGTAAATATGAAACATGATTTGTTTATCCATTCATCTATCAATGGACATTTGGGTTGCTTCCAAGTTTTAGCTATTGTGAATAATGCTGCAATCAACATGAGTGTACAAATATCTCTTTGAGACTCTTTCAATTCTTTTGGAAGAAACCCAGAAGTGGAATTGTTGGATCATGTAATAATTCTATTTTTATTTTTTAGAGGAGCCTCCACACTGTTTTCCATAATGTCCACACCAATTTCTCCACATCCTTGTCAACACTTATTACTTGCAATTTTTTTTCATAGTAGTCATCTTAATAGGTATGAGGTAATATCTCATTATGGCTTTGATTTTCATTTCCCTAATGATTAGTGATATCAAGTATCTTTTCATATGTTTATTTGCCATTTGTTTATCATCTTTAGAGAAATATCTGTCCAAGTCCTTTGCCCATTTTTCAGTGGGTTATTTGGGTTTTTTTTTGTTGTAGTTCTTTATACCAGATATGAACCCTTAATAAGATATATGATATACAAATATTTTCTCCCATTCCATACTTTGCCCTTTCACTATTTGATTGTGTCCTTTGATGCACAGAAGTTTTTTACTTTGATGTAGTCCAAATTATCTATTTTTTACTTTTATTGTCCCTGCTCTATTTTAATTCTAATGATTTATCTGGATATTCTTTGAGACTTCCTAAATTTACAGTCATCATCAAATACTGACAATTTTGTTTCCTTTCAACTCAAACACCTTTTTTTTCCCTTGTTGATTATGCTGATTAGGACTGCCAATAAAATGTGGAATAGATGTGGTGATAGCAAGTATCGATATTAAAACATATACTTTTGGGGCCAACCGAGTGGCGCATTGGTTAAGAGCTGGCTTGGGACGCCAGAGGACCTCGGTTCAGATCCCACATATGAGGGCCAGTGACACTGCCCTCTGCAGCTAAGATGCTGAACAATAGCTCAACCTGGAGCTGGGCTGCTGTGAGTCGCCAGCAACGGTGTAGGCTGCAGCCACTGCTGCAGTGGGTTTGCCATGGGCTACCGTGTGTGGCCAGCAGCCAGCGTGAGCGGCCAGCAGCCAGCGGGAGCGGCCAGCAGCCGCAGTGAGCGGCCGTCCAGAAGCCCGCCGGCGACTGATCTGCCTCGCCCAGGAAGAGCGCAATGATGGTGCCAACTTGGGCCAGTGAAGCAACATCCTCCACAACTAGACTGAAGAACAAAATGACAGCAACTTGTCTGTTCCCCTTCCCCAATTCCCCAGTGCTGTTCCCATCCCCCAATTCCCCAATAAAAATCTTTTAAAAAAACCAAAACATATACTTTTGACATTTCACTAGTAAATATAATGTTTTAACAAATATCCTATATTACATTGTTAGTTCCTAATACTCCCAGATTGGAAAGGTGTTTTGGTGTTTTTTGTTTGTTTGTTTTGTGTGTGTGTGTGTGTGTGTGTGTGTGTGTGTGTGTTTAAATGATCAATGATGATCATTGGATACTGGGTTATATTAAATGTTTTATATGAGTCTTTTGAGATGATTATATGGATTTAATCCATCCATCTATGAATATGGCTAAGTTATAATAATCTATCTTTAATTGCTGGAATAAAACCAGTGTTATCATGATGTATTATCTTTTGTATACATTGATGGATTCAATTTCATAATATTTTGTTTAGGTTTTCATTATGTTCATGAAAATGGCTTGTAATTTTTCTTTCTTATTGTCCTTGTAAGGTTTTGGTAGCAAGATTATTCTAGGTTCAAAAATAAATTTGGAATGCTTATTAGTTTTTCTAAAATCTGGGAAATTTTACATAGCATTGGAATTTGATTTTTCTTTGAATGTTGAAAATCATGTAAAGTCATTCAGGTATGGTTACTTCCTTTGTGTAAAGATTTGAAGCTACAAATTCAAATTCTTTAATGATTATACTGCTAATTGGATATTTTATTCCATTTTGAACCAGTTCTGGTAGGCAAGGTTGTTTTAGGAATCTGTTCATTTCAACTAAGCTTTCAATACCCAATGTACTGGTTGTTTTCTTATCTTTTTGTTATTGATTCTAACTCAAATGCACTATAGTCAGAGAATATGGTCTATATGATACTAATTCTCTTTGGGTGCTTTCTTTATGAGGTCAATTTTTGTATGTTTGAAAAGAGTATGCAATCATTAATTGTTGTGTACATTCAAATTTTCTACAGTCTATGATTTTTGTCTAATAATTCTAACAATTGTTGATAGAGGTATAACATTATCCATTTTAATAATGTATTTTCAATTTGCTATTGTGCCCTTAATTTTTATTTATGTATTTTACAGCAACATTATTAAATGTGTATCTGTGTATAACTGTTATAATAATTTCATCTTTTTGTCTTTGGTAAACTTTACTTCTGGTTTAAATTTTTTTTGTGTGATAAAATATACATAACATAAAATATATCATTTTACCCTCATTGGTAAAAATTTTTGCCCTGAAATCTATTTTCTAAGATTAATATAGTTTCACCAAATTTCTTTTGTTAGTACTTTGCAAGGTATGCCTTTTTTTAATCCTCAACTTTCAACTCTTCTGTGTGTGTTTTGTTGTTGTTGTTTTTGCTACCTCTTGTATACAGCATAGAGTCCAATTTAAAAAAAAATACCTAACTGAAAACTGTTGTTTTTTTCTGGAATATTTACTGGTTAGTAATATATTATTTACTTCTAGCTTATTATATCATTATTTGTTTTATTCTTTCCTTTTCTTCTTATCTACATTTTAGGTTTTGTTTTATTTTTCTCATTTTATTTTGTTTTGCCTTTTTGGCAATCATACTTTGAGTCGATTCTTCCAGTGGTTTCATTTTTTTTTTCTTTTTCCTGAAATGGAAGTAACATTTATTAAGAAATTAGTGTCATGGGGGCCGGCCGAGTGACTCAGCTGGTTAAGAGCTCGCTCAAGTGTGCGAGTTCTGAGCAACAGCGGTTCGATGCCCAACCCAAGCTGAGTTGCCAACAGGTGGCAGGATGGCTCAGCTAAAAAAAATTATAATAATAATAAATAAATAAAAAAGAAATTTGTGTCAGGCACTCAATAGGTGCTTTGCACACATACATAGGGCTCATTTAACCCTCCAAAGTCTTATGAATTATATGTTTACAGTCTCAACTTTATAGGGATGAAAACTAAAGCTCATATAACTAGGCCTGTGTTACCCTGTTCATGGTACAACATAGCCCTTCAACAGGTAAAATTACTCAGAGAAAGAGCATACAGGGATGGGGAGAGCAGCCTGAGACAGTGAGACGTTCTTGCAAGGAGTCCGTCAGACACAGACTGGGGACTCCAAGTACCACATGAAGGTCATGAAGGGGAAGTCAGGGGTGGGGACACAGTTTCCCGTGGAGGGCAGACTCCAAGGTGTGGAGCACGAGATGACTTGTGCTGTAACCACTACACTGTGTGCTCCTGTGCTGGGGCCGAAACTGTTCTCCTCAGATAACTGTGGACCAGGCACTAAGACACTGAAAAATAAATTTCTTTTGGGCTCAGATGACTGTTCAATCAGCCTCAAGCTAATTCCTTGCAGAGCACAGTCTTTGGCTCAGGGTACACGCTGACAGGCCCTGACACTCAGGAGCACAACAGCCTAATGGAAAAAGCTCAGGGTTGGTGCCTCGGAGGCCGTTCCTGTGATATTCACTTCAAATTACTCTCTCTGAGAACATCTCCCTGAGCATCAAGCTACCAACTGAGGGGATCCAAGCAGAAGCAGAAGCCTATTAAATCCACAGACAAGTCAGGAACCTCCTCTAACTATTTTAACATGAACACGCAAAACACTGTTAATTAGCATCTGTACTCTCATCTTGTAACTTAAAATCCTATCATTCTAATCATGTCTAAGCTATATTCATGTCACAGTTGATTAGTACTTTAGCTGCATCTTATTTTAAGCCCACCAAAATTAGTCATTATTATTTTACACATGATGCTTATTTAAATTCACCCACATTTACCAATTCTACTGTGTACCATTTCTTCTTATAGCCCATTTCTTCCTCACTTCTTCAATTATTTTTTCCCCAAAACACTGGGTTGTCGGAAAAGTCATGATGTATTTTTTCTATATTTTTCAAGGCAAAAATGCATCATGACTTTTCCGACGACCCAATAGATGCGCAGGCAGCCAGAGTCTCCAGAAAAGGCTGGAGGTTAGAGAGGGCGTGAGGCGGGGAACCATGAAAGACCGGCCATGTGTTTCTTTGTACAGCAGGACCCGGCGGGGCCTGGAACATAACAGGCACTAGACATGTTTACCAAAGGAATACCAGGCAGAAAGCTCTCTGCCTGGTTTAGATGGACGGCTGTATGACTCCCCCCTGGGCACAAAACTCCACAGCCTGTTACAAATACTGCCATGGGTCAAGGCAGGACCAGAGCCAGCAGTCAATCCACATCATACATGATCGAGTACACAAGTCAGGAACCGGAGACAGCCACCACTATTCCTCCAGCACCGCTCTGAAACATCACTTGCCAAACGTGTCCGAAGATAAAAAAAATTTCCCGCAGTACTTGTTTAAAAAACAAAACAAAGCAGATTCCTCTGCCTCCACCCAAACCTACTAAATTAAAATTCCCAGGAGAAGAGGCCTGGTATTTTATATGTTTAAGAAACAGCCAACTGAGTGGTGCGTTGTTTAAGAGCTGGCTTGGGATGCCAGAGGGCCCTGGTTCGGATCCCACATATGAGGGACAGTGACACTGCCCTCTACAGCTAAGATGCTGAACAGCAGCTCAACCTGGAGCTGGGATGCCGTGAGTCGCCGGCGACGGCGTGGGCTGCAGCCCCTGTGGCAGTGGGTTGCCATGGGCTACCGTGTGTAGCCAGCAGCCAGCGTGAGCTGGCTCAGTGAGCGGCCATCCAGAAGCCGGCGACTGATCTTCCTCACCCAGGAAGAGCGCAATGATAATACCAACATGGGCCAGTGAAGCGACGTCCTCCACAACTAGACTGAAGAACAAAAGGACAGCAACTTGTCTGTTCCCCTTTCCCAATTCCCCACCGCTGTTCCCCTCCCCCAATTCCCTAATAAAATCTTTAAAAAAAAGAGAAAGAAACAGCTCAGATTATTCTTTTCAGGCAATTTTTAGAAGCACTTCTCTTGAAGTTCTTGCCAACACAGAGGTTAACAAAAAAAAACAAAACAAAAAACAAGGGAATAACAACTAGAAAATGACCAAGTTGTTTCCTAGAGACGATATAGTTATCTACCTAGAAGTCCAGGAAAATCGACTAAAAAATTATTAGAACCATGTACTAACAGAAAGCCAGTGAGACTTCCAGAACGAAACGTCCATAAGAACACTGAAGGTAAGAGTCTTAACCTAGACAAAAAGCCTGGGTTGGAATTAAAATTTGTAGAAATTTATCAGTGTCTAGGGGGTGATCTAAAACCTGGAACTGTGTGAAAGCATTCGGAGAGTGGGCACTGCAAGAGAAGAGCTCAGGAGAGCTAGGGAACATACCATCTGGTATATCGTAGGTAAGCAAAAGGTTTAGTGAATAAACAACATGTGAACATATCATAAGTGGACATTGTGCAGTCACTAAATGGAGACAAAATGTAATGAATATACAATACACATATATTAAACTTATTTAGAAAAACAGTTCTACCCTAAACCTGTTCTCTAGATCTCACAAAGTACTAGATAAACAGGCAATAGTCACTGATATATTTGAGTTAATGTAGAAACAGACAAGCAATTCACACTGCTGGGTCGCAGAAAACCCTAATCCTCCCACACATGGAGGAGGACACACAGTCTCCAGCTCAGTTCTGGTGGCCACCTGTAAGAAGGAGAAAAGATCTAAAGCTAGAGAGAGGGCCGTGGCGAAGTGACGACTGCTAGAGGAAATTGCTCATTTGAAGAACTGCTTGGTTTGGGTGAAGTCATACATTTCTCTGCAATGGAAAACCTTCCTGTCATTTCTCTGCTGTAAGTATAATCAGGCTACAGTGAAAAAAGATGCCCTATTGTTTCATAAACTGTACACCACTACTGTCTTTGGTAAGTGCCCAACTTTTTAGACAGCTGGGTCCATTTCAAACCGTCTGCCTTCAAACTCAGCCCTTTTGCAGCTGTAAATGGGTTTAAGAATCATTAGGGCACACAAATATCACAGTCAAATGGGGGCAACGTTCAGATGCTTAAAAGAGCAATATTTAAAACATCCCAGTCAACCCACTGAAAATGCTGATAAATGGTGTCAGGACACCCCTAGCCTGTTCTGTCTATCCCTTGGATGGCCCTGGAAAGTCCATAATTTCAGAGGGAAGGCTTTGGTTTGGTCAGTGAAGCAGCCAGGTTAGCTGGGGGTTGGGAGAACCTCAGGGCACTTCCCAGGTGCTCATCCCACCACTAACAGGAGTAAAGGGAAGAACCCAGAGCTTTGCATGCTCCTGGCAAGACCCTCTCCCAACTAACCTTCACGGCAACAGCACCATGATTTGCCTTGGGGCCAATTCCAGCACAACTTTTATCACACATTTTGCTTGTTTTGTAGGAAATCCAAGACTCCCACTGGATTCTCATTCCCATAAGGCTCTGTACATGACCCCATCTCCCACTAATCTTCAACTCTTCTACTTCATAGTCCACCATCAGCAAAATCCCTTCTCTAGCTGAGAATGTTTTCTCTGAGTGTTGTGCTTTCACCTTGCACTGGGGAAGAAACCTGGCTTTCCCTGAAGGCAGGGCTTCCCCTGAAGCCATTCAAGTGGCAGCTGCTTTCACTCTCACACCCCTCGAACCTCTGGGTCTCCAAGTCGGAGAGGTGTCCTCCTAGAACCTCACTGCCACTCTCAGATCCTTTTCCCTTTCCCTTAAAACCCCAGTATTGAATGACATGTTATCAGACCCAAACCCTAAATATCCCTCCACAGTGGAGTCCAACATTCCTACTGCCGCAATTCTTATTGATTTCAACATCCACATAGTTGACCTTTCCAATACACACGCTGCAGTGGGTCAAATGGTGCCTCCCTCCAAATATGTCCACATCCTACTCTCTGGAACCTGAGACTATTACCCTACAGGGCAAAGAGTGAATATCATCTTCTATGGCAAAATATGTAATTAAGTTAAGGATCTTGGGAGGAAAAATTTATCCTGGATTTTCTAAGAGGGCCCAAAACACAATCACGTGTATCCTTATAAGATAGACACACAGAGGAGAAGAGGGAGAGGCAGAGATTGGAGTGATGTAACAAGTCATGGAATGCCAACAGCCACTAGAAGCTGGAAAAGGCGAAGAATGGTATGATGGTTAATTTGATGTGTCAACTCGGCCTGGGCTACAGGGTACCCAGATACGTGGTTAAACAGTATTTTGAGTGTCCCTATGAGTATGTTTTTGGGTGAGATTAACATAAATCATAAATCGGTAGATGGAGTAATACAGATTTCTCTCCTTAACATGGCTGGGCCTCCTCCACTCAGTTGAAAGCCTGAATAGAAAAAAAAACACCTGAGTAACAGAGAATTCCTCCTGCCTGCCTGCCTTTGAACTGGGCATTGGCTTTTTCCTGCCTTCGGCCTTGAATTGATACAATCTCTTCCTGAGTCTCAAGCCTGCTGCTCTTGGGACCAAAACGACATTATCAGTTCTCCTGGTGCAGAGGCCTCAGACTTGGCCTAGAAAGACACCATCAGCTCCCCTGGGTCTCCAGCTTGCCAACTCCAGCTGCAGCTCTTGAGACCTGAAAGCCTCCATAATCACGTAAGCCAACTCCTTATAATAAATCTCTTTATAGTTATGTATCTCCTCTGGGTACCGTTTCTCTGGAGAAACTGACTAATATAAATAGATACAACTCAAGAGCCTCCAAAGAGAGTGTGGCCCTGCTGACATCTTGATTTCGAACTTGTGGTATCCAGAACTATGAGAAAATAAATTTGGTTTAAGCCACCAAGTTTGAGGTAATTTCTTATGGCCACCTGGGAACTTACACACTGGTCATCCCTGACCTCCCTCCTTCAACAATCCTTCCTCCACTCTATACTGGCCACCAGTTTCACAGTCACATCCTAGAACATTTTATTGCCAATCAATGTACATCATCTAAAATCTCAATTTCAAGCACCCCACACTACCAACTTCTATCTTTCTATCTCACTCTTTCAACAGTACTTCAACCCCAGCGGGACCTATACTCCACTGAGCCTACCACCTTCAGTTATCCCTTATCTCCTTCATGGCCTCACTTCTCTCTTTAAACAACCTACATTCCATGGTCCCTTATTATGTAGTGTGATCATAAAATACAGTGAATGTTTAAATGAAAAAAATTATTACAGTTAAAGACACATTGCAATTAACCCCCCTCAAAATACTCCCCCTCGCTTCGAACACACTTACACCATCGTTTCTAACACTTTCTGAAGCAGTTCTGGAAGTCCTCTGTCATGAGTGTCTTTAGTTGTGCTGTTGTGGCTGCCTTGATGTCCTGAATCGATTCAAAACATTTACTGTTCATGGTCATTTTGACTTTGGGGAAGAGCCAGAAGTCATAATGAGCCAGATCCGGTGAATAAGGTGGATGAGGATACACCATAACGTTTGTATTTGACAGAAATTACCATACTAGAAGCGATGTGCGACACGGAACCTTTCCATTGTGATGAAAACATGCGGTGCATGCTGCTGCCAAGTGCCATCCAATGTAAAGGGAGGGCTCTTCAATACGGGATGTGGTGCGACAAACCTTAGTAACAGTGTGGGACAAGTTTTAACCGTTCGGTGCCGTCAGTCGGGTGTGAGCCACGGTTGAAAGTATGTTTAAAGTGTGCCATAAATCATCCTCCAGCATGGCAACGTTCCGTGTCACACATTGCTTCTGGTACAGCAATTTCTGTCAAATAAAACCATTATGGAGTTTCCTCATCCACCTTATTCACCGAATCTGGCACCGTGCGACTTCTGGCTCTTCCCCAAAGTCAAAATTATTCAGGATATCGAGGCAGCCCTGATGGTGCAACTAAAGACATGAAAGAGGGCTTCCAGAACTACTTCAGAAAGGGCAAGAATGATGGATAAGTGTGTTCAAAGGGAGGGGGCATATTTTGAGGGGGATTAATGTCAATGTGTCTTTTACTGTAATAATTTTTTTTAATTTAAACATTCATGGTGTTGTTGGATCACACCTCGTATATTCATTTCTTTGCATTTTACATTCCCACCAGCAGCGTACTCAGGTTCCTGTTTCTTTACATGCCCACCACTCTTGTCATGTCAGTCTTTTTTAATTTTAGTCATCCTTGTGGGTGTGAAGTGGCATTTCATTGTGGTTTTGATTAGACATTTCCTGAATGACTAATTATGTCGAGTATCTTTTCACGTGCTTATTGGCCATTTGTATACCTTCTTTGGAGAAATGTCTGTTCAGATCCTTTGCCCATTTTCCCCCAAAGCTAATTTACCTTTATTTAAGTTGTGGTGGAAAAAAGTATGTGACATAAAATTCGCCATCTTAACCATTTTTAAATGTACAATTCAGTAGTGTGACGTATATTCACATTGTTGTAAAACACATATCCTGAACCTTTTCACCTTGCAAATCTGAAACGCTATACCAATTAAACTACACCCCTTCTTTTTTCCCTCATCCCAGCTCCTCGTAACCACCATTCTACTTTCCCTTTGCCCATGTTCAAGTTGGGTTATTTGGGGTATTTTTTGGTTTTGGGGTGGTTTTGTCTTTTTTCTGTTGCTGAGTTGTAAGAGTAATTTATAATTCTGTATATAAATTCCCTATCAGATACACTATTTGCAAATATTTTCTCCTTTTCGGTGGATTGTCTTTTTTACTTTCTTGATGGTATCTTTTGAAGTACCAAAGCTTTTTTTTTAAAGATTTTTATTGGGGAATTGGAGGAAGGGGAACAGACAAGTTGCTGTCATTTTGTTCTTCAATCTAGTTGTGGAGGATGTTACTTCACTGGCCCAAATTGGCACCATCACTGGGCTCTTCCTGGGCGAGGCAGATCAGTCGCCGGCTTCTGGACAGCCGCTCACGCTGGCTGCTGGCCGCTCACGCTGGCTGCTGGCTACACATGGTAGCCCATGGCAACCCACTGCCACAGGGGCTGCAGCCTATGCTTTCGCCGGGACTCATGGCAGCCCAACTCCAGGTTGAGCTGTTGTTCAGCATCTTAGCTGTAGAGGGCAGTGTCACTGGCCCTCATATGTGGGATCCGAACCGGGGTCCTCTGGCGTCCCAAGCCAGTTCTTAACCAGCACGCCACTCGGCCGGCCCTGAAGTACCGAAGCCTTTAATTTCAAAGAAGTCCAATTTATCTGTTTTACTTCTGTTGCTTGTGCTTTCAGTATCATATCTAAGAAGGTACGGTACACCCCATGGTCACAAAGATATATACATGTGTTTCGTTCTAAGCGTTTTCTGACAAAAAAGTAAATCAACAATCTTAATTGGTCCAGGTCTATAACGTAATTTGCTCTGACTCCTTAAAGAAAACAGTTTAATATCACTAATGCCCAAACAACTACAATGGACATATACGAGGTGCCCATTAACATTTTTTTGTTTTAAAAGAAGAAAAGAAATAATATTGACAGAGATTGTTAAACAAATTCAAATACTTTCTCATTTATAGAGTAACTGTTCAGAGGTGGAGACTGCCATCTGCTGGGAAGAAAGGTAAAATTTTCATAGCAACAACTGTGTTATGTAACTACCTCTACTGAGACACTCGACCAACAAACTATATCTGTGTGTTTCATGGAAATAAACATATCCACACACACTTCCTGCCAGAGAGTAACCAAGTGGGAATTGGTCAAAGCTCTCTTGGTAAAGTGAAGACCAAGATAAGCAAAGATCTGGATGTAAGGCACTGGGGTCAGAAAGTGGGGGTAGGCTTATTTATTCTGGCCTCTTTGTAGCCTATCAAGAAAGCGTTAAGAGTTATGTATATTTTACCATAATTAACAGGGAGGAAAGAAGGAGGGAAGGAAGGAAGGAAAGAAGGAAGGAAGGAAGGAAGGAAGGAAGGAAGGAAGGAAGGAAGGAAGGAAGGAACGAAGGGAGGGATGGAGTAATTGGGCCACCGTCCCTGTAGGACCCCACCAGGACGCTCTCTGCCCTCACTCACTCCTCTCCCAGTCAGACTGGTTGGGTTTAGAGAAGGAATGAACATGCCTGGCTCAGCGTCTTCCCCTCCCTGATTTCCTGGGATCGGCAAACTCTGCAGAGCACCTATGCCCCCTGCTCCGAGAGCCACAAGCCTCAAGGCTCTACTCCCTGCTGAAAAGTCCCACACTGGGTGGGGGTATGTTCCATTCAGGGGTTACCAGCAAGTCCATTTTTTTCTCCCAAACAAAACCACTTTCTCAAACAGACTGCTATCTTCTTAACTCCTGGCTGCGATCAGGGGTGGGGAAAAGTGAAGTAGGATTAATTGGGTTTCCTAAAATCCCAGCATGAACTACTATTAGAAAAAACTGTTAGAAATAGATATTCATTGACAGGGTTGTCTATACTTGCTGTCTCCGTCTCTCTCCTCTTTCCCTCTTGAGCCTACTTGAATCAGGTTTTTGTCCCAACCAGTGTTTTTGTCAAGCTGATCCTCACACTGTTACACAAAGGGTCAGTTCTCAGGCCTCTCACTTGAGTATCAGCAGCGCTGGACACAGTAAATTGCTTCCTCCTCCTCAAAACACTCTCAGTACTGTTTTCCACAGCACCGCAGACTCTTGGTTTTCAGTCCCCTCACTGGTTGCAGGCTCTTCTCCTCCCAGGTAACTCAGAGTTAGAGAACTCCAGGGGTCAGTTCTTTTCTTCTTTCTTCTCTTCTCTATCCTCACTCACTCAGTCAGTGGTACTGTCCATTCTCATGGCTTTAAATATCAACTATATGCCGTTAACTCCCAAACTGGTATTTCTATCTCAGATATTTCTCTTGAAGTCTAGACTCACATACAATGGCCCACTCAAAAATGCCATGTGGATATCTAATAAGCAACTTAAATTCAACATCTCCAAACTGAACCTTTGATCCTAACATCTAAATAAGCTCCATTCACAACCTTCCCCATCTCAGCTGATGACATTTCCATCCTTCTCGTTGCGTAGGACAAAATCTTAGTTTCCCTTGACTCCTTTCCTCCCACAAGCCACATTCACCCCATTAGGCTGATTTATAATATATACCCAAATTCAACCCTTTTTATTACCTCTACTGCTACCATCCTGCCTTGTTTAATTTACTGCAATCATTTCCTCTTAATGGTCTCTTGGTTTCTATCTTTTCCTTCCAGTTTACTCTTTACATGCCATCCAGACTGATCATTTTGAAATATAAATCAAGTCTACTGAAAATCCTATAAAGACTCCTCATTTCATTCAGAGCAACTGCCAGAGTCCTTACCATGGCCAAGAGGCCCTGATTTAACTCTTTGACCTCCTTTCCTACACTGCTCCCCCATCTGGCTTCTCTGCTGTCCCCTGAATTCACAGGCATACTCCTGCCCTAGGGCCTTAACACCAAACATTCCTGCTCTTGTCCAGACATCGTGCCCTGCCGGAAGACACCTTAGACTTGACTCAAATTTCACTTTCTCAACAAGGCCTATGTGACTCTACCACCCCTACCCTCAACGCCTCTTTCTGATTTCTTCCTCACGTGAGAGTCCAGTGTAAATTGACAGGGAGGCTCTGTCTGATCCATCCACTCAGTTCCTTTCATCTAAGTAACCAGCCTCCTTTCATCTAAGGGCTTCTGCCTTTGCTAGTTTCTCTGGAGACATTTCCATTTGGTCAATGTATAGTGGGAGTGGGGAGAGTTAAGAGAGAGAAGATGGAGACAGCACATCTGCTTTCAACTGCCTTGACCCAGAAGTAACATAGATCACTTCCAAACAAATTCCACTGGTGACAATTAATCATATGGCTCCATCTGGTTGCAAGGAGGGTGGGTTATATAGTCCAGATATACGTCCAGGAAGAAAAGGAAAAATTGGACATTGGTGAGTACTTCTAATTATTAAGTATTTTTTTGCTCCCTTTACCAAAACATAAACCCACTCAAACCCCTCCCACCCACCAAAAGAAAACCTGAAGATCCATTCAGTCAGTGCATCTAACTATAAGTCCAAGATCGCTGGGTTCAGCACAGTCTTCTTCACCAAGACCACATGTAGCTCCTTACGATGCAACCTATGAACTAAAAAGGCAAATAATCTGCACCCTCCCTCCCTAGCCCCAGTATACGATGGTGGAACAGGAGCCAGGGGTTCTTCCTTATCCAATACGTTGGCCAAGTAGGTACTGGCATGCCCTCCTCAGGGACCACACAAGCTCCACAACCCATCTCTTGCCAGAGCAAGTTCTGGATCTTTAAAAAGGGGCTATTCAACTCCAATAGTCTTGTTCAGTCCAGGCTCATGGTTCTTGCCCACATAATTCCCCCCATAACTTAGTAGACCTCTGATATATTTGTTTCCAGTTAGTTCCATGTGCCAATAATGACAAAGTTCTTCCATAGACATAATTCTCAAGCCTGACTTATGTATTTACCTCCATGCTGTTTACTTTTAACTTTAAAAGCTGCACAATAGAATCACTTAGCAGAACTTTCAAAATTGGTCTGTGTCCAGGTTTCAGGGACGCTGGACCCATTAAATCAGAAGCTATGTAGATGGAACCAGGTGATTCTGATGAGCATCCAAGAACAAAAATCTACGCCCTTAATCTGACCTGTGCCACAGGACAGAGCCACTTTTTTTTCCAACTGAGAAAGTGTGCTGGGCCTTTGATGCTCAGATCCTTTCTCAGCTCATCTCTCACTCTCTAGAAGCAGCCTGTTTTTCCTTTCATCCCAAGGGTCAGAACTTTATTCTTTTTCAGTTTTTGCTTGAAAACTAGTGAATATTGTCGTAAGCTCATCTCTTTCTTATGATACCTTATCAGTAACAGTCAACACAACACTCACACTGTGGTCCTTTCCAGCATTTGACCTAGAGCTCAGTAGCCATAAAGTGCACCTTCCAAGTCATCACAGGTGTCAAATTTGCCAAATTGGTCACCACAACACAACACGGGTTTCTGTCTTTCCCACCTCCAATACCAATGTCTTCCTAAGTGTGCCACCTGACTGCTAAGCCAGTGACACACATTTTTAGGTTTTGTTTTAACAGAACTCCACTTCTAGTACCAACTACTGTAGCAAAAACTAAAAACCTCAGTAGTTTAACACAGTTTCTCTCTTGTTCCCATCGAAGTCAAGTGGGTCGGCGAGCAATTCTTCTTAACATCATTTAAGGACCCAGTTTCCTTTCATTTTATGGTTTCACCCTCCTCTGGGTCCTAATAAAATTCTCTCCATTAAGCTCATAGAGAGGATAGAAAAGGCACCCAGCTATTAACTGTGTTCTCCTGAGAAGGCACATTATCACTCTGATCACATTCCACTAGTGAGAGCTACTCATACGGTCCTTCTTAGATACAGGGGGGTTGAGTACTCAGTGATACACTGAGTGAGTACTCAGGAAAACAGTGATATTGGTGAGCCCTAGCAGTCTCTTTCAAACCACTTAATATTTAAGCTCCACAGGATAGGATTCTTTGTCTGGTTTGTTCATAGATGTATCCCTCACACCCATTAACAGAGTCTGATACAAAGTAGGTGCTCAAAAAATGTCTTTTGAGGGCTGGCCAAGTGGCTCAGTTGGTTAAGAGTTGGCTTAAGAGCGTGAGCTCTGAGCAACAGGGCCGCCGATTCAATTCCCACATGGGCTGCCGACAGGTAGCAGGATGGCTCAGCTGGTGTAACAACAAGATTGCCTGTTTGATGGTGGGCTATGCCCACCCGCAACTAAGATTGAACACAGCACATTGAGCTTAGAAGCCACGAGCTGCCAAAGGGCGGCCAGATGGCGACTGGCATCCTCCACAAGGAAGACTGAAGAACAATAGCTTAGTTGGCCCCTTCCCCAATTTCCCAACACTGTTCCCCTCCCCCAATTCCCCATTAAAATCTTTAAAAAAATGTCTTTTCAATGAATAATGAATGAACAGAATGAATCATGCGTATGACACCATATGGCATTTTTTCTATAATAAAGGCAAATGAATGAATTGATAACTGAAAGAATAATTACTTAAACTGCATAGATACTTAGATTAAACATTAAACAGCAACTTTTGGAAAAATCAAAATAAGCTTCTAAGCACCAATACTACACATAAAGCTATTGGATTGTCGGGAAAGTCATGACATATTTTTGCATTGAAAACCATAGAAAAATACATCATGACATTTCTGATGACCCATTACAATGCAAATTCATATATAAGCTGGTTAAATGCACACTAAATTCATCTACTGTAAATACAAAGAAAGATTTATTTAAAATATTAGTACAAACACAGTGGATAATCTTCAAAGAACTTATTATTAAACTGATTACACACCTTTTTGTTAGGTAGAAACTACTTTACCCATATCAGCCTCAAAATTCACTCACATCTTTCTCAAACAGCACAGGCATTGTACATACAGAGTCCTAATCCTGAAAACAAGTTACACACACAACACACACACACACACACACACACACACACACACACACACACTGCTAAAGACCTTACCAGTATGCATCTACCATATAATGCATACACTGATCAAAGTTCAGAACTGATACATTTATGACACCCGCTTCAAAATTATGCATGCTGATGATAATACTTGAATTTTTTTGAAATCTTAAGTCATTATAACAAAAATGAATAAAACAGGGGAAAAAAGCTGGAATAAAAATAACAACAAATGGGGATAACACTCACTTCACAAGAGTTTTTGTAAGGATCAAATAGAAATATAAGAATTCACTTGTGGGGCCGGCCGAGTGGCGTGTTTGTTAAGAGCTGGCTTAGGAGCTGGCCGAGTGGCTCAGTTGGTTAAGAGTTCGTTCAAGAGTGTGAGCTCTGAGCAACAGCGGTTCGAGTCCCTGCCCAAGCTGAGCAGCCGCTGAGCTGCCAACAGGTGGCAGGATGGCTCAGCTAAAA
>NW_017731350.1:3528583-3560242 GCF_001890085.2 Hipposideros armiger | reverse complement strand
ATCCCACATATGAGGGCCAGTGACACTGCCCTCCACAGCTAAGATGCTGAACAACAGCTCAACCTGGAGCTGGGCTGCTGTGAGTCGCCAGCGACGGCGTGGGCTGCAGTCCCTGTGGCAGTGGGTTGCCATGGGCTACCGTGTGTAGCCAGCAGCCGCAGTGAGCGGCCGTCCAGAAGCCGCGACTGATCTGCCTCACCCAGGAAGAACACAAGGATGGTGCCAACTTGGGCCAGTGAAGCAACGTCCTCCACAACTAGACTGGAGACCAAAACAACAGCAACTTGTCTGTTCCCCTTCCCCAATTCCCCAGCGCTGTTCCCATCCCCCCAATTCCCCAATAAAAATCTTTAAAAAAAAAACAAACAAAAAAACTAATCCCTGATATGAACCTATTTGCTTTTTTTCTTGGTTGAGTTTTAAGACCATCTTAGTTGTAGAGGGCACAGCGTCACTGACCCTAATGTGGGATCTGAACCGGAGCCCTACTGCTCAGAGCTGGTGTCCCAAGCAAACTCTTAACCAATGCGCCACCCGGCTGACCCTAGAGGGAAGGTTTTAAACAAGGACATAAAACTTGTTGGAAATACAGGCTGGCCGAGTAGCTCAGTTGGTTAAGAGCACAAGCTCTGAGCAACAGGGTTGCCGGTTCGAGTCTCACATGGGCCAGTGAGCTGCGCCTGAGCTGAGCTGCCGCTGAGCTGCCAACAGGTGGCAGGATGGCTCAGAGGTTAGAGCATGCCCTCTTAGCAACAAGGTTTCTGGTTCGACTCCCACATGGGATGGTGGGCTATACCCACCCGCAACTAAGATTGAACATGGCACCTTGAGTTGAGCGGCCACGAGCTGCAGAAGGGCGGCCAGATGGCGACTGGACTTCCAGTTGAACTAGCTGCACCCTCCACAACTTAGATTGAAGGACAACAACTTGGCTGTTCCCCTTCCCCAATTCCCAACACTGTTCCCCTTTCCCAATTCCCCAATAAAATCTTAAAAAAAACACAACTTGTTGGAAATAAAAGTATGGCATTTTTAAAAACCTTGGAAATAAATTGAAAGAAGGGAAGAAAAATGATTTCTACTAAGCTAGTTGCATGAGTTATAAACACACAAAAATCAGACATCGACCCTCATCCTAAATATTGTTATTTAAAAGACTTTGAAAGACACCAATGTGGCAATTGTAAAATACGGTATTTCCCCAAACTTAGAGAGGCAGAAATTTAACACTTTTATTTCATACAGCTTTCTTTGCAACACTTAAATCTTATAAATCTGAAGAAAATTTGCTTGAAAAAAAGAACTTTAAATCTTAATTAAAGTTCCGAGAATAAGCATTTGAAGGGATACTTTATATAATTTTAAAATAAAAAGAAACTTACTTTTCATTTTGGAAAGGGAGCATTGTAATATTCCATTTTACCAACAAAAAAGGGACATTACAAATGAACCTCCATCTCCTGGAACTTTAAAAAATCTGCTTTTAAAATCAAGTGATGAAGCACAACATATGTGCAACCCTAAATGTCAGTATTAAGATTTTATTCTACCACATCCTTATTTGTAGCCTCTACCCGGAAACAGGCCCAAGCGCTGTTACTGATGAAACTGATTAACAGTTGGGGGACACAGACTGAAACACAAAGCAGTTACCCAAGAGGAATGCTCCTTCATCTGATGTTGGTTGCTGTGAGGGCCACTTGCATGACCACGCCAAAAGCAGTTTTGGCAGAGCTGGTAGTTGTGGCACTGCTGGCATCGGTACCGGAAACCCATCATACTCTCACACCGGCAATAGGAACACTCCACAGGATGGAAGACTTAGAGAAGGGAGCGAAAACAGGACAGGGTGAAGGGTGGGAAGAAGGGGGAGGACAACAAGGAGAAAGACATCATTTTCATTTGAGCATATATCGATACAGTGGAAAACCAAATCTAACATTAAAAAGCCAAGGTTAGAACAAAATTAGAACTAAAGATTCTAAATTGTCTCCTACTTAATATAACCAGCCACTTACTAGACTAAAAGGGAAAGAAAATAAATTAGAAAAACATATTTTCAACTTAGAATACTCCACTCCAACCCACCTTAGAAAATAGCCAATTTCTTTTCTTTAAAATGAAACTCATGTTTCTCAAAATTTAGGTAAAGACACAGGTAAGGAGGAGAGAGAAGACTTCACTCCAAAAAATCTTTTCGAAACCTACTGCTTTAAGAGATGTATCAGTGTTCACTGTATGCATATTTGTTTACTTGACTAACATAAAATCTGTGAGAGCCAGGACGATGAACTATGCGTCTCTGTTACCTGCAAATGGTATTTTACACAGTACCTTGGACTGAAGGCCTGCAAATGTTTGCTGAATTAAAAACTGCCACACACCTGAACATAAATGGTAACTGGGGAAAAGGCTAGGCATATTAAAAGAGTAGTTTTAGGTAAGAGTTCTAAGTAACAGCGTAAAATAAAGTACTCCAGGCCAATGAAGGGACAATGATTTGGAGGAAGGGAAACTCAAGTCTTCCTACCTTATAAAAAACTGCCAGGTGGCAGTCAGGACTCATAGAGATTATTGAAATTCTCTAATAGCCTGAAAGTCTAGTTCACTGAGTGGGAAGAGGGCAACGCACACCTGTGTGTTGTACACTGTTATGTATACTTTTAAATGTTGGTAGCATAGTTGTTTCCTCTGGCCATTCAATTATGAACACAAGAAAAGGAATTCAACAGGAACAGTATTCAAATCTTCATCTGAAGGACTCTTGCTAGCACTATATATACAAAGGCAGTCTTACCTCAGTTATAAAGATTTTTGTCCTGCTTCCAAAAATGTATGTTAACTAGGGAATCAAGATTCAAGAAAAATTGAGCACTAGGTGAGGAAAACAATACAACCAGGTCACTACAGACTAAAACAAATAGGAATTTCTTTTAAAATAGGAATGAGAAATCAAAAGGACATATTTCCTCTAAGAAATTCAAGCTTTGGTCATCAAAAAAATGTCTACGGAATCAAGAAAGTGCTAATAAGAGCCTGTGATCCAAATGAAAACAACACAACCTCGCTGACTTCCATCACAGACCATACTCCCAAGTCACTCTGGAGCTAACGATGCAGCCAACGTTTATAATTCTTCATAAGAAGTTTGCATTTATATTTAATAATATATGTACATTGATGTTAAATAATTAAATATATTCTGGTAACTCTAGTTGAACATGTGTGTCTATGCGATTTTCCTTGTCTTCTAAACCAGCAAAGAGCCAGGCTGAGTCAGTGGAACGTGTGACCAGGTGGAAAACAGAGAACCAGAAAGAGAAAAGGGTCAACAAGTGTGCTGGGTCAATTATAAAGAAGATCGGGTTTTGGCAAGAGTGTTTTTTCTTGGAAGAATACATAGGTGGTAGTTATCGTCTTATATATCATACACTTGGATTAGTAACCAGTATAAAAAGTACAACTTTTGCTTAAGCAAATAAATTTTGCCCTTATAAATAACATCAATACAATTCAAGTGATGAATTTCACAGAAAGAGCCAAAAAAACAAACAAAAAACTAGAAATACCATATTTAGAGTTTGTTTCCTGCCATAAAAATTAATATATATATAGATCAGTGTTAGTATGATAACATTTTATTTCTAGATGTTTCAATGATTTCATAATATTTCTCTGCCTCTGAGAAAAATGATATCACTAACCACATAAGAATGTAATCAATAACTACTACGCTACATACAAAGTCACGAAAATGTTCATATGAACAATACATCCTGACAAACAAGATTCTCTCTACTTGGTATAGCAGATACAAAACGATTTTATGAAAATGAATTGGATATGAAACTACTAAAACACTTAGGGCTATAAAAGTTGCCCTCATTAGAACTAATGGTACTATAATAATTTAACAATATAAATCTCTCTCCAAAAATCCTGTTAAAAGATTTAGCTGTTTTGGTCTTGTCAAGAGATTCTGAACCTTTAAGAAAATAATCCTGGGGCTGGCCGAGTGGCTCAGTTGGTTAAGAGCACGAGCTCTGAGCAACAGGGTCACCGGTTCGATTCCCACATGGGTCAGTGAGCTGCACCTGAGCTGAGCTGCCGCTGAGCTGCCGCTGAGCTGCCAACAGGTGGCAGGATGGCTCAGCTGGTGAGAGCATGTGCTCCTAACAAGGTTGCCAGTTCAACTCCCACATGGGATGGTGGGCTATGCCCACTCGCAACTAAGATTGAACACAGCACCTTGAGCTGAGCTGCCAACGGGTGGCCAGATGACGACCGGACTTGGAGCTGAGTTAGCTGCGCCCTCCACAACTAAGATTGAAGGACAACAGCTTGGCTGTTCCCCTTCCCCAATTCCCCAAAAATGTCCCCTTTTCCCCAATTCCCCAATAAAATCTTAAAAAAAAAAAAAAAGAATCTGATTCTAAGGTACTTGTGAACTAAAGCCATAGTTGGGCAAAAGACTGAGAAGTTTTAAAAAGTATGGATAGGAAGGGGAGAAAATAAAGAGTATAGAAGTGTATTTCGTTCTTACAAAGGAAAGAGGACTACTGTTTAGTGCCTCTCAGCCACTACTGGTTCTCTTATGTGCAGTGAGGAGAGGCAGACAAGGGCCTTGAGAGAAGGGAGGTTACATTGAAACACCACAGCGTTTCCTTTCATAAACTCAAACAACCTGAACAAGGAGATAAACTGATAGCAACAGCAGAAGAAATTAAGAAGATACTTAGAGGTAAGTACTACTTCAATTCCAAGTGAAACAAAGATTTAAGTGAAATTACTGAAAAGGATACTCAGGTACTGAAGAGTAATTCAAGGTAAAATAGTAAAAGAAAAAACTGAAGATATATTAAACTCAGTACTAAATTCTATCTTAGCTATTTTCCTTTAAACGACTCCAAAATAAATATAGTTTTAGTGATGGATATTACATATATCCAAGTGTTTAGGTCTATGATTTTTATGAATTAAAGGGAAAAAAGAAGCCATGGCTAAGCAAGTGGGCTGGAGCTGGAAACAAGCACCTGGAATCCAGCGGGAAAAGCCGAGAGTTTGAACCACGGAGTTTTATGACCTGATATTACTACTTCTTGGTATGTCGCCTAAGTAAAAAGCCCCCCACCACCTCTTTTTTTTTTTTTGAGAAATAAATATTCCTCTTTTGAAAGCTAAAAATCACAAATTCAAACGACAGAGTGTCAACAAATGTCAATTGTAACTGTCAATGACAATAGCCAAGGGCATTACAAACACCATCAGTTCTATACTCCTATGGCGTCAGTTCTGCTTACCATTCTCAACATGGGCAAGCCTGTGCATGAGAGGTAGCCAGACAAGGCACTGGGGAGGAGGGTCGGCCATCATTGTGTCTAAAAACATATTTAGCATTATCTTCTTCTGTAAAGAGAAGAAAGACAAATACACTTCATATTCTTCAAGTATCTCTGAACTCTAAAAGTACATTAATTTAGGAGTCTCCCAACCAAGTTATAATGAATTATATGTGGAGTTTTATAGCAAAATAAAATACTTTACATTATTACAGACACCACTACACTATACTACACACTACCACTCTTTTCAAATGCATTTCCACATACATTATTCTATTTGAGTTTTAAAACTACTGCATAAGGATAAAAATTTTTTTAAAAAGTACTACATAAGGTAAATAGGTTAGGTATTACTATCTTCATTTTGCAGATGAGGAAATAAAGGAACAAAGCATTTAAATGACTTGAAACGGTCTCATCCAAATCAGACACAGGGCAGGACTAGAACTCAGGCGTCTTTCAAATTACTGTTCCTGCTACCCAGTGGGGGAGCACCCGTCCCACACCTGATTATAAAACAACAGCAATGAGAATAGGAGCTACGGCTGTCTGGTTCTCTACCATATTTCCAGCATTCATTCATAACAATGCTGAACACACAGCAGGCATTGAATAAGTAATTGTTGAATAAATACTAACGTGAGGGACAGGCACTCTTAGACATCATTTAACAAATTTCTCGTTTACAGAAGAGAAAACTGAAGCTCAGAGTAGTGAAATAATTTGCCCAAGTCACAGAGATAGTTATAAGGATGAGATTAGAACCTAAATATCCAAATGCCCAACACAGTACTCCCTCCATTTTACCATCTCCCTAGCAGGACTGCATTTTTTCTCTTCTATCTTTATTTCTCTCTTTTAAACAAATATATAGTAAACTTCCACTGTATAGGAAACACGAATATACTTATGTCCCATGTGGACACAGAAAATTAGAATACGGTCTAGGAAAAACAGTCATATGACGTGCATAGAACAGAGTCTCAACAATATTTCAAATTAATGAACTTTTTTTTTATTTCCCCTAACCCACAAAACACCTTTCTAGCTACAAAAGAAAAGGAAAAAGGAGGAAAAAGCAGTGCCATACAACTAAATGTAAGAGTTCTAACTATAACCTGGCCACCTGGGCCCCCACTTCGAACTTTATTCCAAAAGAAGAGCAAAAACAAAAAGGCAAACACAGGAGAATAGGAAATGCATAGTGCAATAAGTAGGCCTCTTCCAAGCCCGGGTCCCACCATTCGAAGTCTGGAGGGTGGGGGAGACACCGAGTACTGGGGGTAAGGTGAAGCCCAAAGGCACCCGGAATTTCAACTCACTCTCTCCCAAGTACCTGTGTTCTCAATCCCACCACTTTACTTGAAGTGAAAAACAGGGCATAAAAAAATGTGTTTCCCCATAAAACTTTAATAAAATACTTTATTTCAGGGGGGGGAAAGCAGAAAATATAAAATTGGTTAGAGTTCACCTAAAGATTTTGCCAGTTGATTACAAAATAACTTTGATTTTTACCACGAATGTATTCCACACAAATTGGAAGCAAGGAGTGCAGGCAGCGCGGTGTTTCACCAGGAGGATGGCGGCCTCCAGGATTTCCATCTGATCCACCATGATACCTTCCAACAATGGTTCCACCACACAAACACCAGGCTACACAGACTAATTTCTGTGTATCTTTTTGGCAACCATGAGACTCCTGATTCCAGTATATATAAATTGGAAGTCATTCTTATTGACAGTAATCTTTAAAAGGAGAAACTGGTAAGTAGGGAAGAAAAAAGGGAGGTAAAGTAGATGGCTGAGCAAGAAAGAGGCTTTTGCAATAAGAACCTGACAAAGATGAAGAAATATGAAGGAAAGTCTCAGGTCCAGGACAGACACTGTAGGCCAGCACTGACTAGGGGAAGGGGAAGCTCTGAGACATATGCAAGAAGGTGACAACAGTATGGTGTCATCATCCGAAGGCCCTTTATATACAGCTGTGCATTGGTGGTGAGGCTTGAGAAATGGCTAATCAAATAGTCTCAAGTTTTCCATCTCAGGCACCTAAGTCACTGTTTCTGAGGCCTCAGAAGAATCTGGGAAGAATAAATGAACAATATTAAAAACAAAACCAGAAAGTCACCAAACTTTTGAATGGAAGTCCAGACACGGAAAATGCCTTTTATTATAAACAGGTAAATAACTGCAACAAATCAAAATGAAATTAGGAGTGTCTGCTTCAAATTACTGACAAAGAAGATGCTAGAAAGTTTTTCAGCTAGTAAGAGGTAGTAAACAAAAATTAGATGTATCATATCATTTATTATAAATTTAATGTTTATTATTTCTATATCTTCTATTTGTTAAAAACTTCCTTTTTACAGATCCACTTATAATCTTAATGCTACTTTCTCTAAAAAGTTTTGATTCTCCCATCATGGAGGTAATTTTTTTTTTTTAATATTCAAAATGAAAAGAAACAGTTCTATTTGATATCTCAAAAGAGACCCTCATAAATTCCCTCAGGATCGGTTTCCAAAAGTTGTCTAAGGTCATACTGTAATTAGAAGTCATCCAAAAGCATGAGAAATGAAACCAGAACTGTGTCCCAGTGCTCTGTTTGCCATTAGCCATGTGGTTTGGGGAAAATCACTTCATATTTTAGTTTCAGTTTTCTCATCTTTTAAGAGCTAGAGCAATGGTTCTGGAACTGTGGTCAGAGGCCCCCCCCTGGAAGGTCCCTTTTTAGGGAACCCACAAGGCCAAAACTATCTTCATAATAATACTAAGACATTACTGACTTTTGCAATCTCATTCTCTCATGAGTGTACGGTGGGGTGTTCCAGCAGCAACATGGCATATCCACAATTATCTGAAAAAGTTATTAAAATACTCCCTCCCTTTTCCAACTATACAGCTATGTGAGGCCAGATATTATTCCTATACTTTAATCAAAACAAAATATCACAACAGATTGAACAGATAAAGCAGATGTGAGAATCCAATTGTCTTTGAACCAAATCTTAGAGATTTGCAAAAATATAAAACAATGGCATTCTCATTAAATTTTTTTGTTTTACAATAATTATTATTTTTCATTGAAATATGTTAACATGTAATAGGTTTATCATTGTTATCTTTAATGGTTTAAAAATGATTTTTAATTTATCAATTTTAACTTTTAATATGGAAATATTGATAGATATAATCCACATAAACAAAACCTCTTTGGGGTCCTCAGTACTTTTTATTGTAATGAGGTCCTGAGACCAAAAGTTTAAGAACTGCTGGGGAAGAATGCCAAGCTCAAAAAATTCTGTGACTTACTAAATAACTGTGAAAGATAGGTTGGCTCTTTTTTCTCCCTTTTTATTTTTATTTTATTTTTGCTCGAGTCAAACACATTCTTTGCATTTCTCATTTTTACTGCACAATATTTATAACAAAAACTATAATAAAATTGCAAATAATGTAAATTCCCACAATTCTCATTTTTCTGTATTTCCCTCCAAATGTCTATATGTCTGTATGTAATTATGTGCATAGGGTAGATAAAAATATATAACCTGTTTTTTCACTTAACATTTTATTAAATATTTTACTGTTTTGCTATAAGGTCTTCATTTCTAATCATTTTAACAGCTGCCTGATCCACTCACTGAGCAAAAACGCCATGATTTGTTTATGTCTTCCTCAAACACTGAAGCTGTTTCTATCTGTGTATGTATGCACTCTCATATTTTTTCTTAGAAGAGTGTTTGTTTGTTACCTACCTACCCGCCCTTTGTCATTCTAATCATCAGTATTGACAATGTATTGCCCTAGATGCCATTCTCACTTCCCTCCCTCCACAGTTGGCTATGTCTTTCCTGTTTTAAGAGAGAGGAGGAAGCATGTCTCAAAAATGAGAAATCCAGTATTACTAAAATAACATGAGAACACAAGTAAAATAATTTAGCATTAGATTACCATAGCTACAATTTCCAATCTCATCATTTCCATTAAAAACTCCAATTTCCTTATGGGCAAGAGGTAAATATTTCTTATCCATTGCCCTAACACTTACTTGGTAATCAGTTAAACAATGTATTACATTTAGTTAACAGACTGGAAAACAACATTTTAAAAAACTTTCAAATACAAATGTTTTTATGCAAAGTTTTTGTGTAGAGTTATAGAAATATTTTCCCTGACCAGGGCAAACATCCATTAACTGGTTATAGGACTAGTGTTGTATAGGTCAGCCTTTCAATTATTATTAGACACTGAATTTGTCCATATCGCAGATTCATTTTGGACTTTGAAAATCAGAGTACTTTTAAATGAAAAAACAATATATTGCTGTGCTTTTTACCAGAGGTATTTTTATATATTATAGCTAAAAGAAACATTGGAAAAACTCTTCTAAAATTCTGAAACACTTCATCTTCCTCATTGCAAAGATCATTTCATTTAAGAAAATCATAGAATATCAATGAAAACAACATTGCAAGTACAGGCATAAGCTTTAAGCTTTCAGTCAGAATTCAAATCAAAGACACTTTCTTCTGCCTATTTGATTTTAAATCATTATTCAATTAATCCAACAAATACCTAGTAAACATCAATCATTTTCCAGACACAGTTATCAAGAGGACATAAAGTTGAAGGAGACCAAGGTGCATCCCTCCAGGGCATAAGTGAGCTGGCTGTAACATGCCACGGGGCTGCAGAAGAGGGAACAAAGTAATCCTACATTGAGCAAGTCAGAGCATCAAAGAAGAGGGGATATTTTAGCTGGGATTTGAAATATGAGGCCTGTTGGAGGAGAGAGATGGTCAGGGGTTATGTGCATTTCAGTGAGAGCTAATCACATAAACAAAGACAAGAAGTACGCTACTTTTGCTAACTCCAAATGCATGTTACTCAACACAAGAGAAATGCAAATCAAAACTATACTGAAATAACATTCCTCATCTATCAGATGGCAAAAATTCATAAACTGTTGATTTTTTAACATATGCTGTTGGCAAGGCTGTGGAAAAATACATGCCCTTATATATCGCTGGTGGGAATATAAAATGGTCCAGCTCCTGTGGCACTGTGATGGTATCTAAAAAGAGCCCATGGCACGCTGAGGGAGGGGTCTGAGAAGCAACGGGAATGCAGGTGAAAAGCGAGGCTGGAGTTAGATAGATAAGTACCATCTGGTAGGCAATAGGAGTTAGGAAATGCTTTTTTAAGCAAAACAGAGACATCAACAGAGCTGAATTTTAAAATGATGACAAATTCAAATTTGCTTATCATTAAAAGGAATAATAAAACAAAAGCAATATCTGAGCAGGCATCGTCCTCCTCTTTAGGCCATCATTAGGCTACTAAGCAAAGTGACTAGGAGGACAAGGTCCTCAGTTTTTTGGCAAAGAATTTCTCTGCTTTACCTGAAAACTAGTAAACCACAAGGATCTAGGGTAGGAGGGGTGTCAGACATCCAGAATGGGAGTGTCACCAGTGAAACCAGTGACCACCAGAGAAGGGGCTGGGCCAACAGTACCTAACACTCCATGTCCAGCAGGTTTCGGCCTTGCCCATGGGTCAGGGAACCAGGACTGAACACACCAGGATCTGTTTTCAGCTCATGAGTAATAACTGGAGGGGGAGGGGGTGCTTTTCCTACAGCATATATACAGGAAACATTGCTACCTAACAAAAACCTATTTTAAAAAAGGAAACAATATTGGAGCCACTTATCATGTCTCTCTAAGGAATCATTTGGTAAGACACTCTTCCTCCAGAGTCCCAACAAAAACAAAATCTCACTTTTTCAATCCAATTAACGCCAGTGACACAGGCCTCATTACTATACACCTGATCATTACAAAGTCCATTTTATATGTTGTGTTTCATCCAATCTATGATACCATCAATTGTAAGATGTGCCACTATTTTTTCTACCACTAAGAAAAACACTCAGCTAATTAAACTAACTCAATGACTTAATTAAATGTAATACTTCATGACATGTGAATCAGTCACACCAGCCTCTCCGTGAACTGAAATTTCTCTCATCTATTCAGAAGGATTTAGCCATTTTGCCAACCTTCATTTGCACTGCTTGGTCTGACAGAAAATTATTTTGGTCAAATATCAGTAATAAAAAAATAATACAGCACCATCTATTTGTGGATATCTTTCTTTAAAGAAAAAATGAAAAGGTTCAGTAAAGCACCTGGTTCTTGCTTTATATGAAAGTAAGCAATTCCTCCAATGAAGAATATGTATCTTACTAACATCAAATTTATCCCCTTCTGTTGTATGTGTCCATGGCTTTCTGTGCTTACCATAACTTTTTGTTCAATGCCAAATTAGAGTACACTCTTTCTGAGGACATTTGAAATGATAATACATGCAGTACCAAAAGTGGACATGATTCAGTTGAAGTGACAACAAGAACAGCTATGACCAAGTTCATACACCCACAGGAAATGACAACACATCAGAGCCTTTGCCTGGCCACTGCAATTGTAAGGTGCCATTGGCTGTATGAGGCATCCTGATGTCAGAGATGTTAAGGTGTGAAAAATGTCTTGAAATCAATGAAACATGGTAATAACCCACACAACACTAGGATGGTAATGATGGGTTGCTACCGGACACTGTAAAATCTGCTTAATTAGAATACCTATAAAATACACATACACATATCTATGTGCCAGGCAATCCTTGCCAAACTTTAGTCAATGTCCAGGAAAACAAGGTCAGAACATTCAGAAAATGTCTCATTTGAAAGATACAGTGGGGGGGAATCAAGTCATTTTGGCATAAAGTGGAAGAGGAGAGATTGGTCAAAGTATAAGCAAAGACCATCTCCAGGCATGAAATATTCCTGCTCTCCTGAAAATCCACCAGCAATAATGTAACTCCATCTCTACTCACTTCCACCTCCACTATGAATCAAGGAGGGTGTGGCACAGTGTCCAATGACATGCCAGCAACAGTATCTCCTGCAACATTTACTGAAGGACTGCATCTACTTTCCTATCTTACTCTCTCCTCCCTCACTCTGAGTTCTACTTATTCAGGCTTCCCTTTCATAATGACAGGATCAAATTTAAAGTCCTCTGCAGGGTGGACTGAACTCTTCATACTAAAGTCAACATAAACCTAGAAAATAAATAATAAACAGCAATGATCTTTCTAAGGAGAAATACAACACATCCCCAAACTCTGAAGTTTGGAAAAACTGGGGAGAAATTTAAATATATTCACTGCTTGTTTTTAATAATTTTTATGACTCTAAAGTCAGGCTGTTAGTTTATAAATACTGAAGACTCTTATTATTTCCAGACTACCCACCAAAAGATGCAGCTTGAGGTGCTACATTAACATGGTGATTTATTCAGACAAAAATCACAATCACAAATTTACAACTAGAATTTCTCTATCATTAAATTCTAGTTTTATTATGGACACCTCAGATGCTTATAAGAGCATTCCTGTAAGAGTTTTTTATGGACATACATTTTTATTTCACATGGGGAAAAATTTAGTAAAACTGTTAAGTGAAGGGCAGGTGTCTAGTTAAGTTTAAAATAAACCATCAGGGCTTCTTCCAAAGTGGCTTGTATGCGAGTTCTGACTGCTCCAAATCTTCGTGAGAGTCACTGAATTTTAGCTATTCTAGTACATGTGTTCTGTTGACTTATACATGTTTTTTTATACTGTATAAATTTATATTTTTATACTGTAATTCATACATGTTTTTTTAATTTTGTTTTTAAAACTACTAAACTACATAAATCTACATCCCTTATTTTGGGTTAGTTTGTAATTAATAAAAATTTTATGAGGAGATACATTCAGACTACATCAATAGCCTATTCCCATTAATCCTTCACCCATTAGTTTTAATGTAGATTTTTTTTTAATTCCCTGCTTTCCAGAACTTTTTCCAAGTGTAGCATGAAACTCCTTTTATCTCATCTCTACCTGAAAAAAATGGATGCTACAGCCAGTGTCCACTCTGTTGTGAGTCCTTTGAGGCACAGTTAAAATCTTAGGAATACACTCACACCAACCTCTAGGGAAGGACAACAAAAGGACACCCACAAATAATGAGGAAACCAAATCTATCTTTCTTTAATATGAAAATGGTAATGTACCTTCGAGGGATTTTGGCTTGGCAGTCAGGAGCTGTATAGTATTGCTTGTCTTCGGTGCTCAGGAAACAATGATCCAGTATTGTATAATAGAGTTGTATGTCAAAATTCCGGTATTTCATGGTTTAAAGAACTCAGGGAGAGTCATAATATGACCAGTACAATAACAAACACTCCATCTTGAACATTTTTCTTTAAATTTTTAGTAATTTAAAATATTTCAAATGTTATCTTTTTTCAGAAAAGACTCCCCTCTACCCCCTCAAAAAGAGTTCTCAAGTGAATTTTTTATCCCCCTCTTTTCACCCCCTCCCACCCCCATCCCAGACTTAAAGCTCTGTTCACTCTCCTACTCAGGATCTGCAGGCCTAGCCTGAAGCAATCTGGTGAAATCTGACAAGAGGTGGAGGGGTGGATGAGTGCTCTTCTAGTCCTAGGTTCTGTAACACTGTCCTTACCTGCTGTGGAAAACAGGTGCGGACTGAGTGCTCTGTGTAACCAAAAGATGGCCCTTCAAAGACAGCTGTTGGGAGCTTCAGAACTTCCTTCAGAAACTGGTCAAACTTGCTAAATATCATTAAGCCATTGGAATCTGACATCTGGGAGAAAACATCTATGAGAACAAAACCAAATAAAGTCAAGCTATAAAGAAATATCAACTTTTTATAAATGGTTCTATGTCATTTGCATACCAGTCAAAAAGTATCACTAAAAAATACCATAAATTTATTATGATTTTTAGTTAACATGTATTCTTATTCTTATTAACACTGTGTGGTTACTTTGTTGATGAGGCCCCTCTCTCCCACCCATCTAATATTCTACCTAAACATCAAACCAAATAACCGCTCATGTATGTCTACCTGCATACTCTTTTTGAGTGTACATACTGGGTGATGTATAACTTTTTATTTATTTATATCTCAGTTTGTTCCAAGAAGAATTTGTAGCAGCATATCTTTATCTCTTAACATTTATATACGCATCTATGTTTATATAAGACACATGCATTGTTTGAGTGTATGAATATATTAGCATATTGGTGATGGGGTATGAAAGAAATTGTATTATATTTGTATATTCACATAATAATGACATAATATAGCCCCATGAAGGAATAAATTGGGAGGAAGCATATAGCAAGTTTAAAATACTCCATCTAGTGAGTCCAATTAGAATAAAAGGAACTCATATAACCTCTTCTATCACAAGATACTTTTGACACTGTGAGATCCGATTGTTACATAAAATCTCCGATTGTTACATAAAACCTGACCCAAACAGATGGGAAAGAAGTCTCCATTAATATTACTACGTATTAATATTTCTTAATCTTCATGGAGAGAGTTTCCTGTCTCTAATTACTTATTCTTCTTATCTCATCCATAGTTGGGGAGAAAAAGAAAATCATCTAGGAGCTCAAAAACAACTTGACAAAGAAACATGACTTAAGCTTCTTTTCAAACGACTGAGCTTCCTTACAAACAAATTGGTGTGAGTTAAATATGCACATACAAAAATATCATTTCCTGAGGCCTTTCCAAACATAACAATTTGAAAAGTCATATTCTGTATTTTCGTAATAAACAGGATATTTAGAGACACATATGTAATAGATTTATGTAATGTACATATATGCATTATTCTTTGGGTTCAGTTTGGGGAAGTTTTTCAAAAGCACTAGGTATAGAAAAAAAAATTCAAAATACGTTAATCAAAGAAAGATAAATGCTAGATTACCAACTCCACAGGAAATTATCAAGAGAATAAAAATCTTCAGTATATCGTCTCATGCCAGCTGCTAGTTTGCAGCTGAAGGAAAAGTAATAAATACCCATACAGGTGGGAAATATCCAACAAGATGCTAAAGATGTATGATCCTAGTGGAAAGTAAAATCAATTAACTAGCCAATACTGTGCATCCCAAATTCTCATTACGTGGTCCAAGTACCAAGCACTCTGGTAGGTGTTTTAAAACATAACAAAGGATGATACATGGTCCTGAACCCCCAAGAAACTTTCAGTGTAGCTGGAAAAATAAGGTACATATGAAACAAAGAAGAATTAAGTGCTAAGCTGAGTTTCAACAGAACAGAAAGAAGAGAGACATAAAGATGTATTTGTTAAGCCTCACCATTTGCCAGGCATCACAATAGGTAACTATGGCTGAGTCTGCCTGTAGCCACCCAGTATTCTTATCTCCTTCTTCCTTAGTGATAGAACATTAATTTTATTTTGTGCAGTGATGTACCCAACCAAGAGATTAAACTTCACAGCCTCCTTTTAGTAAGTTGTGGTCGTGTGACTAAGTGCTGGCCAATAAGACTATAAGCAGGGGGCCAGCCGAGTGGTGCGTTGGTTAAGAGCTGGCTTGGGACGCCAGAGGGCCCCGGTTCACATCCCACATATGAGGGCCAGTGACACTGCCCTCTACAGCTAACATGCTGAACAACAGCTCAACCTGGAGCTGGGCTGCCGTGAGTCACCGGCGACAGCACAGGCTGCAGCCCCTGCTGCAGTGGGTTGCGATGGGCTACTGTGTGTAGCCAGCAGCCAGCGTGAGCGGCCAGCAGCCGCAGTGAGCTGCTGACCAGAAGCCAGTGACTGATCTGCCTCGTCCAGGAAGAGCACAATGATGGTGCCAACTTGGGCCAGTGAAACAACGTCCTCCACAACTAGACTGAAGAACAAAAGGACAGCAACTTGTCTGTTCCCCTTCCCCCAATTCCCCAGCACTGTTCCCATCCCCCCAATTCCCCAATAAAAATCTTTAAAAAAAAAAAAAAAAGACTATAAGCAGAAGGGTTGTGAGAGACTTCTTGGTAGGCTGGTTAAAGAAAGCTGGCTAAGGGTCGGCCGAGTGGCTCAGTTGGTTAAGAGCTTGCTCAAGAGTTTGAGCTCTGAGCAACAGCAGTTCGAGTCCAGCCCGAGCTGAGCAGCCGCTGAGCTGCCAACAGGTAGCAGGATGGCTCAGCTAAAAAAAAAAAAAAAAAGAAAGCTGGCTAAACTAGAAAGCAGACCCTTTTTTCCTTCCTCCTTTTGCAGTCTGGAATACAGGTATGATGGCTGGAGCTCTGGCAGCCACCTTGGACTACATGGGAATCTAAATTTTGACATATAAATCATTCACTACAATCGTAGAAAAGAAAAGGCCTGGGTCCCAGATGAACATGAAGCTACCATACCAGCCCTAAACTACCTACTCCTGGACTTCTTTTACATGAGAGAAAAATAAACTTCAATTGTGTTTAAGACACTATTATCCTAAGTTTTTGTTTTCATGCAACAATCCCTACTACTAAGCGCTACTATACTTTACTAAACATTACCTCATTTTACTTTCACAAAAAGATGTGTATGTGTGTGTGCGCACACACATGTGTATGCACAAAATTATTTAAAAATTATAGCTAAGGAAACTAGTTTAGAAAGGTTAACTTATTTAAGGTCAAAAAGTTAGTAAGTACCTAAATCAAGATTTAAACCCACACATATCTGGGTTTAAAATTCCATTACATCACAGTTCTTCAAAATATAGTTTGGAATAGATACAAAAACACATAGGCAGGATTGTCAAGAAAGGAATTTAGAAGCTAGGCCTTGAAAGATAGGATTTGGAATGATGAGATCAAAACAGGTTGGGAGTGGGGATTTGGGGGCACATCTGGCAAAGAGAAGGATAAAACTCTCTATGACAGGGATTTACAGAGTGTATCTGTTAGTGACGATAAGCAGGAAACAGTGCCTTGACGAGAATAATCTATGATAAAATATTTATATTGAGAAATAAAGGTAAATAAAGATTAAGAAAAGTAAGTTATGAGTGAAAACTTTAAATAAGGAATGCAATTTGGATTTGATTTACAAACTCTTAAGTAGGAAAGAAATATTTAGAAAGCTAGGTTTCGTGAAAATTAGACTGTTAATGACAGGCAGAATGAACAAAAGAGGAACAGGACTGGAGACATCAGCTAGAAAACCTTGCGAATAATATGCATAAATGAGGAAGTGAGAGTCTGGGTTACAGTAGTGACAGTACTGGAGTGGGGTCAATGCCAAGACATTTCAATGCAGGAAACTGCGTTGATGATAAGCTAGATTAGGGGGTAAAGGAATTTAAAACGTTAGGATCCTTCTAAATTTCTCGCTTGGGAAAATGCCGAAAACCTTGAGTGAAATAAACAAATTGAAGATAATGATACTTAGCTTTGAACCTAACTGTATTTGAGCTCATCGGCAAATCTCCATGTGGAACTATCCTGCAGGCAGTTAGAAACAGTACTGGGCCATAGCTCAAAACTGCAGATACAGTGACTAAGAGGCCCCCTGAAGGAGGGAAGAGCATAGTGACTTAATTTTTACATAGCTGGCTGAGATTCTTATAATGAGGACAATAATGATCCATTAAATCTGAATGGAAACAAAGGGTCAATGTGGGATGAGGCACTGCTCAGCACCCTACTTTCCGATTCTCGCTCACCAGCTGAACCCTGATGGTGTTTAGAATGGCAACGTGCTCCACTTAAAAAATGACTTTATAGCCTCTTTCACACACTGTAACTCTGGAGTGGATTTCTGGAAAAGCTTCTGCTTTCCTGATAGGGCATCTCTTTCTTCTTTCTGCTTGGAATGAGGACATGAGGCCTGGCGTAGAGCAGTGGCGTATGATCTCAAGGAGGACAGCCATACGGCAGAGTAGGAAGACTGGAGGAGCCCAAGTCTTTCATAACGTCCCTGAGTCATGCTACCAACTTTCAACTTACCAACCTGTGGACTTATTTTTACATGAGAATAATAAATCCCAATAGTTTTAAGCCACTGTTAGTCAAGTTTTCTGTTACCACTTAATTATTCCCAATAAACTAGCAAGTTATTAACTTGTGGCCATGAATGGTAGAAATATTCAAGACCAGAGACTTGAGCTACCAACTCTATAAATACACATACCTATGATTTCACAATCACAAAAACATATGTGAATACACCCACAGCAACAAATCTACACCTCACTCAGAGCAATAAAAGGAAGTGATTGGGTAGTGAAATGACTAACTTCCCTACTCTATAAAGTATTATTTTCAGTTCCATTTAGTTACTATGTCATATGACAGATGCAAAGTAGTAAGATTTTTTTAATTCAAGAAAAAAAAAACACCTTAATAGGCCCATATCGCAATAGTAAAAGAATAAGCAGAAACATGTTGGTTGGTTGGTTGGTTGGTTGGTTGGTTGGTTGTTTAGCTGGTTGGTTTTAATAATACAAATGCTGCTAGACCCCAAAACTGAAGGCATAGTTAAATAATTACTTAACGTATAAGTCAATACTTCTTGTTAATAGATTAAGAAAGTATTTTTTTTAGATAAGACTTCTGTTATCTGTAAGAAAAATACTGAAAAATGACTACTATTTTTGTTATCTTAAATGACATATAACAATGAATCTAAGTTAGTGTGATTTACCATATACACAGATAAAAATATCTTACCAAAGAAATAAGAGGCAATATATAGTCAATGATGTTGTAAAAACTAGGTATGTTGTCAGATGGGTACTAGATTTATCGGGGGATCACTTCATAAATTATATAAATGCCTAACCACTGCCCTGTGCATCTGAAAGCAATATAAAATAATACTGCATGTCAAAAAAAAAGAAAAGAAATAAGAGACAATAGAAGTTGGTAAAAATATACAAAAAATTAAATTCATCCTCTAATTAAAGCCCTAAATCCTTCTGGCATTAGGGACTAAATTACTTCCCAGATCACCAGTTAATTTTCCCAGTAATTCTCTATTTATATACCTCTGAAAGAAAGTATGCTAATTCCCCATTAGTTATTTCCAGATAAAAATATAGGCTTTCTCCCTTGTGAAAAACCCATAATCAAGCCCTTAAATGCGCATGTTACACACTTTTAAAAACATCCTGTCCTCTGTGTAGTGGCAAAATAATGCTAATGTTATGCCATTACCATGTGCGTTTTGATTTTTTTTCTGGTGATAATGCCTCTGGTTTCACTCATTGCATTTGCCCATCTGTGCACCCCTTTTTGCTCCCCTCACACACACACACACACACACACACACACACACACACACACACACACACACAAAACCTTACACTTTTGAAGATGACAGTGCTGTTTACAATAAAGACTCAAGTCTACAAATGCAAAACCATTTTCTTTTAAATGTTAGCTTTCCCTGGCAAATGACTCTCATCCCCTGCCATCTTTCTAGCAACCTCACCCACAGGAACATGTATACACATCTGCATGTTTGTAAATACCTATATCTAACTAAATCCAAGCACATTTTGGGTTGTCAGAAAAGTCATGATGTATTTTGTCTGTGTTTTTCAAAGGTCATTTATTTATATCAAGAACAAAGATCAATCAATGATATATTGCCCATTTTATTCGATAACATTTTGCCATCTTTCAGTGAGCTTCATAATTCCTCGTTCATAGAAGGACCTGTCTTTATTTGCAAAAAACTTAACAAGGTGCTGATTTATAGCCTCATCTGAATTGAACGTTATACCACACCAGGAGTTTTGAAGAGAGTGAAACAAGTGGAAATCTGATGGCACAAGGTTGGGCGCGTATGGTGCGTGTGGCAACATATCCCATCCAAGCTCCAATAATTTTTGACAGGTGATTAAACTTGTATGTGGTCTCTCATTGTCGCGATGGAATACAACTCGTTTAGAATTAACAAGCTCTGGATGTTTCTGGATGATGGATTTGTTCAAACTGTCCAATTTTTTTTATATGGCCTTTATTATGTTGAGATATGATCCCACTATTCCCACCTTGCTAAGAGTTTTTATCATAAATGGTTGCTGGATTTTGTCAAATGCTTTTTCTGCATCTATTGATATGATCATATAATTTTTATTTTTCATTTTGTTAATGTGATGTATTATGTTAATTGATTTGCGGATATTGAACCAACCTTGCATACCAGGAATGAATCCCACTTAATCATGGTGTATGATCTTTTTAATGTGACAATGAATTTGGTTTGCTAGTATTTTGTTAAGGATTTTTGCATCTATGTTCATTAGGGATATCGGCCTATAGTTTTCTTTTTTTTGTAACATCTTTGTCTGACTTTGGGATCAGAGTAATAGTGGCCTCATAAAATGTGCTTGGGAGCCTTCCCTCCTTCTGTATTTTTTGGAATAGTTTGAGGAGAATAGGTATTCTTTTTTTAATGTTTTGTAAAATTCGCCTGTGAAGCCATCTGGTCCAGGGCTTTTGTTTGTTGGAAGTTTGTTGATTACTGACTTCATTTCTTTGGTAGTAATCAGTCTGTTCAGAGTTTCTGTTTCTTTTTGGTTCAGACTTGGTAGATTGCAAGCTTCTAGAAATTTATCCATTTCTTCCAGATTGTCAAATTTGTTGGCATATAGTTGCTCATAATATTTTCTTACAGTTTCCTGTATTTCTGTGGCATCTGTTGTCACTTCCCCTCTTTCATTTCTGATTTTATTAATTTGGGTCATCTCTCTCTTTTTCTTGGTGAGCCTGGCAAAACTATCCAATTTCTGACAGTACACATTCAAATTGATTTTTTGATTCCCTGGTAGGAGCTTGAAAAACATGACACCTTTAAAATTCCACCACACTGAGAACATAACCTTCCTCTGATGAATGTCTACATTCAATGTCGTTTGAAGCGAATCATCACGTCGGGACCAAGACCATTTGCACACCACATTGTTGTAAACAATCCACTTCTCATCACCAGTTATCAGTCGCTTCAAAAAAGGATTGTTTTCGGGCAGACGAGTGGCGCGTTGGTTGGGAATTCGCTTGGGATGCCAGAGGGCCCCGGTTCAGATCCCACATATGAGGGCCAGTGACGCTGCCCTCTACAGCTAAGATGCTGAACAGCAGCTCGACCTGGAGCTGGGCTGCTGTGGGTCGCTGGCGACGGTGTGGGCTGCAGTCCCCTGCTGCAGTGGGCTGCCATAAGCTATCGTGTATAGCCGGCAGCCAGCGTGAGCAGCCAGCAGCCGCCGTGAGCGGCAGCCCAGAAGCCAGCGACTGATCTGCCTCGCCCGGGAAGAGCGCAATGATGGTGCCAGCTTGAGCCAGTGAAGCAACATCCTCCACAACTAGGCTGAGGAACAAAACGACAGCAACTTGTCTGTTCCCCTTACCCCGATTCCCCAATAAAATCTTTAAAAAAAAAAAAAGGATCGTTTTCCTCATGTTTAATGAGCATATCACAGATATTTATACGCACCATCAAATTAACTTCTTTGATTTCATGCAGAATCCAAACATCGAGCTTGCTTACGTATCCCAGCGTCTTCAGGTGGTCGTGAACGCTTGAGTGATGGATGTTCAATGTTTCTGCAGTCTCTCGTGTCGTGTAACATGAGTTTGACTCGATCAATGCCTTTATTTTGTCATCATCAACCTCAGTGGGCCTCCCCGACCGAGGAGCATCGTTGAGATCAAAATCACCAGCACGGAATTTCATGAACCATCGTTGCCACTGACGTTCTTGTAGAGCATTGTCACCTTAAACTTTATGCAACTTTTCACAAGCTTGACACGTGTTCTTCCCTTTATGGAAGTAAAACAGTAAAATATGGCAAAAACGCACAGTTTGGTCTTCCATCTTCAACTTGTAAAATCTCCAAAACTGAACCAAATCGCTCAGTTTTTTTTTTAGAATGAAGCTAGAACTGTCAGCTGTCAAATGACATAGCAATAACATAAATGTGAATGACTCTAGTACTTCCAAAAATGAACTAGTGCCATCTGTTGCAAACATGCGTCATGACTTTTCCACAGCCCAGTATTTTATTCCTAAACTCATGAATATTCCGACATCATTCATTAAGTCAGAGTGAGGCGGGAGGATGGGGGTCAGCATGCTTGGGCTGCCAGTGCTGACATGGCCAGAACTACCTTACACGAGGTTCCAGGTTTCCCCTGGTTTTTGTGTGTTTTACTTTTTCTTATTCATAAAATGCAGATTCAGGGCTTATCGCTTATTTGCTTCCAGCTCTAAAACATTTTGGTTATATGAGAAATGTAAACATGGGCATCACTCATTCAAATTAAACAGTCACTTCTATCTAATCAAGAGAAGGAACAGTTAACAGAAAGCAGCCAGAATAAATATGCACTGACAAGTGGTTAAAAGGCTAGAGCAAAGGAGGCTAAATTTTGAATAAGTTAAAGCTATTTATTTATAACTTCAAAGGTTGGCCTCCTACAGTCTGTTAATGAAACATCAAGGAAGCAAACAATTGAAATGGCAGAACTACCAGTTCTGGGTAAAAACAGAAAGAACCTCAAGTCATACTTTCTCTAGCTACTCAAGGTGCTGTCCATCAAAAACATGCAAAAACATAAGTAATATAAATGATTATTATAAAACCATGTTTATGCTACAACCCAGGGAAAATACCTGTTATCGTTTTGGTGTATTTCTTTTTCTATGTGCATAATAAATTTTTGTTTAAAACTGTAATACATGTATATTGATCTGAAACATATTTTTAAGGCATTATATTTAATTATGTGGGTATCCCCAAATTAAACAGAGCTCTCACTTTTGTACCCTAAAGAAGCTGTTTCAAGTTTTCACATATTATAACAAGTACTGCAACAAATATACATAAAACTTGAGGGACACTTCTGATTAATTCCTCAGGATAAATGCAAAAAGCAGACTGAGTCAATGGATATGAATATTTTTACAACCTTCCTGATAGATACTGTCAGACTGCCCTTCAAAATGGTAGCACTGGGTTTTTAAAGAATTTAAGAATAAACTGCATGAATCGTCTGCTCTTATCTTTCAGTGTAAGACAGATGGGGTTTGAATAAGAGGAGATTAAGTCTCTTAGAAAACAAATAGCAGAATTAGACAAAGTAAAGAAATCACATAGTTAATTCAGTATGATTTAATAGATAATGGGCTTTAGAGTCTGTAAATTTTGTTCTCTGAATTATTCTTTGGGTTTCTGACATTATTGAGTTTTGATCATGCTTATAATTAAAGTTTGTATTCTGATTCTAAATCTTTGGTGCTATATTTAGAATCTTACCCTAAGTGACCTTTGAATCTAGGATACAGTCCCAAATGGCCACCCACAACAGTGAACCATTTCTATAGATGAATGATATCTGGGGACAAAAACTCTCTTCAGAGAGATGTGAAAAATCTAATTAAAAAATGTTTCAAACTAAAAGCACAAATATTGGTTAAGTCATTTCAAATGTTATCTTGACACTAAAACAAGAAAATAAACAAAAAATACATATCAAATAAAAAAGGAGAGGGGAGAAAATTATAGGAAAATAATCTAAAAGATAAAAAGCAGAAAGATCAAAATAAAAAAGAAATAGAAACACTAAGGTGTATTCCATAAATTAGAAAACCTCACTTAAAAGAAATATTAACAGAGGTAACGGCAATGATTACACACAGTCAGTGGCAGGGAGATGGAGAAACTAAGAACAGAAACAATGGAATAAGTAAGTAGAAGAAAGTGAATAAATGGTCAAATATCATTTGATGTTACATACAGTGTTGTATCTCACTTTTGTCTACACAATTATTCAGTCACTTCAACTCAGCAGGACCTAGAGAGCTGAGAACTAGAAAGCCAGGAGAAAAAGGAGGCTCACACCAGCCAAACCGGCCAGTCATACTACAAAAGCTCCCGTGCTGCTCTCATGGTGTGCTAGTAATTATTTTTGTCTTTACTTTAAATAAAATGCTAAGAAGTTTGGTTATGTTTCCTCTGTCAGTAGCCTATCAAAAGTAAATCACAAGTAAAGAGAGATTTATAGAAACTGGTACACTGATAATACCATCATATTCACCAGTGATAAAGGATGGACACACACACACACACACACACACACACACACACACACACACACACACACATCACCATCACAACCACCACCACCACCATCACCAACTACAACAACAAAAACTTAAGAAGTGAAAAAGCACAATAATTTAAAAACATGAGATGGGACAAGCAACCCAGAGCCGCACAATTAGCCCTAAGTGCATAAGAGTCCCTAAGAGATGAAAAAATACTGAAGTTATGATCAGTGAGCTCTGTTTAAGATGGGAGGGACAGACCACATTTAAAGTGGTTTCAACCCTGAATAAAATTAAAAAGTGGAGACAGGCTTCAATACCTGAAAACTTTATTATCTTAAACACCTCATTTTTTAGGCAAGGAAATTATGGTACAATAAAAATAATGAAACAGAGCTACAGATGGTAAAGAAACTATAACTTTGAACATGAAGGAGATAAATAAACCATATTTTAAATCTATGTGAATAATATAAACATGGTAACGAGTGACCTAGCGTGGCTTGTATCTCATCATCCCATACACAGTGTACAATGACCTGGCATTCTGAGCACACAGACATGCCACATTTGCCTGGGCATGTGTACTTTTGTGCCATGTGAATATTGGGCACTTGTGTTCCTTCACGAAGTTCAAAATCCACATAAAAAAAACACAAAAAACCCTGCTATCACTTGGACCCCTTCCATATTTCACGTAGCACTAGAAGTTGTACTTTTCCACTAACAGTTAGAACAGAGAACTGCAGTAATTTTATTACTCAATCAACAATTTGTATTTGGCAAAATTCTGGCACTCACTATTTGCCAGGTAGCAAGTCTATGGAGATGTAACAGATTTAAACATAGAAACTTGAAGACTCCAGAGTCATCTAGAATGTGTATTTATATAATTGATTTTCTATTTTTCTACTAGTTTCCCTATAACTAATAAAGATGCAATGTATAATTTTTATCTGGTATCATTATTAAAAAACAAAATCCCAACTTCTTTTTCTTTTATGTTTGAATGAAATATAATTGCATCTGAATTATCTTCCTCAGATAAACACCATGTTAGAATTTAAAAAATTTTAAGAAATCTCAGCCCAGAAGAGTAATATCACCATGTGAAAAAACTCAGCACCGAGTATTTAAATAAAACTATGATTTTCACTACCAAAAAATTTGTTTTACATAGCAGCTGATTTTGAAATGAAGACAAACCGGATAACAGTTTAACCAAACATATTATCTAAGATCTTTCTTTAGAAAATCGAAATGTTTATCTAGTGAGCCATCTAGCTTTCCAACTTTCAATGTCATGGTAACATGTAAGAAAAAGCACAGACAGCAAATGCACCTCTGAAGTAACCTTGCCCAAAAGCTTGTGCTTGAATCTGATCAAACCTCTGTATCTTTCAATTAAACAAAAAAATGTAGGGCACAGAGGCACGTCGTGGGGACACAGTCATCAAAATCCAGCCTATGAGAAACGCTACAGGACAGATGACCCAGTTTCTTCAACAAATCAATTCAGAGGGTATCTCAACACTGCAATAAAACCCACGGCTTCAATCTCACCTCCCTGAAACCTGCCAGTTTCCTACTCCATGGCACTTGTGTTATGGCACTTTGATCACTGTACTGTATCACATGTGTGTCTCCCATTACAGGGCCAGCACAGTGGAGGATGACAAAGGAGCTTAGAACAGGAATCTGAAGCTAGACAACCTGAGCTGAAATCCCAGCTTCGCCCCTCAGTTAACTCATCTATGAAATGGAGAAAAGACCACCTGTTGTGCAAAGAAATTTTAAGGATTCAGTGAGAAAATATATGTAAAGCACCTAGTACAATGCCTGGCATATCTTAGGCAGTTAGTACTATCTAATGAGTGAATAAATGAAAACCATAAGCAGAAAAATTAAGTAATTGTGCATTTCACCTCCTTTGATTTCATCTAACCACCTCTTTATAGTATTTACTGAACAGTAAAATACCAAAATGGCCAACAGTAAAAACAAAATTAAGAACAATAACTGAAAAAGCAGGCTATCAATTTCTAAACAACTGTGCTTGGCTCTACAGTGCTAAGAAACAGTTTAATCAAAGCAAATACCATCTGATGAAGAACAGAGTTATTAAGAAAAAGGCTCTTCTTGACCAAACCCGGTAAAAGTAATCAAATTTATTTTCTAACCAAAAACAGTCAACATACATAATCATCTTCAAGCACAATTTCTAATAATATGGAAAATTTCTTTTAAAGTATTTTTAAAATGTCAACATTATTGTTTTGAATCGCCTCGATTTTCTTGCTTAAAAAAAATAAAAACTAAACAAATTACTTCACCCAACTTTTCCATCTGAACAGTAGGTGGCATAACTTAACATACTCTGAGCCAGGTGAGTGATGTGGTGGTAGTAATAAAACAAAAAAGGTTCAATATAGCATCATCCAAAATTCTGATAATATTCATTTAAAACTCTTACAAAGTCCTAATTTGAAAACAAAATCTTTCAAATAATATGAAAATACTTACATCTCAATTTGTCCAGCATTTTTCCACCACACATGGTTGCTAACATAGCTTTAACTGAAAATACGGTCAACTTGCCTCGGCCCTCACTGCAAAATAAATTATATTAGAAACAATTGCTATCTGGAACCACAAAAGCAATAAAATGTATCACTAAACATCAAGCAACAAGTCAAGTGGTCCCCACCCTTATTGCCACTGCATTACCTTGAATTTTTAGACACCTTGGATTTTTTTTTCCCTTCCTCTGTAGAATTAAGGCTTCATCTATACTTAGGTGAATAGTGCTATAACTAACTTGAATTATTTGGAAATAATTTTATAAACATTCTGTAAAGCAATTTCTGTGGGCTTTGTAGGCAGAGGCCAAATGGATGGACCAGAAGTAAATTTCCTATCAACGGAGCCCATTCAATCAACAGCTGAGGCATTTTTAGGTATTCAAATATGAGGCACCACTTGTTTTGAATAATAATTCAGAAACATGTTCTTCCATCACACTATTATAACACTTGATTGTTATGTACTAAGCCAACAGGGTGCATGCACACAGCTATGAAGATTTTATAGGACATTCACCTTTGTTTTTACTGTGACAATCTTTATGTTACCATGTGTTTATTCTGAGAAGCTCAGTCACATCTGCCTCACAGCTTTCCACACCACAATTGTGAGAAAAGTGAAGGGGAGAAGATGGTGACATTAATTCCTTTTTTAGGAATCAGACAGATGAAATGTAGAACATCAATGAATTACCCAAAGTAACGCCGCATACCACCTGCAGACCAAGACAGTATCAGCAGGGCCCCTGACCCACAAGCCCACTGCTCCCTCCATTCAACGCTGCCCTGGTTTCACCACGAATGAAAACGTCACTAGCTGGCTTTTCAAATCGTCGTATGTAAGTAAACAAGGGACTCTTGTGCTAATTCTACACAGCTTGTGCTTACTAAGTTTCAGAACAACTTAGTAAACTACCTTTACAATAAGGAGAACTATTATTATCTTGGTTTTGAAAAGCAATTGTCATCTATTTATTTTTACTAATGGTCCTAACAGAGTGTCTCCCAGTTTTCCAAACCTTCTTTGTATATAGTACAGTAAGATCACAGTTGAAAAAAGGCAAATGGTTATAAGCCAGAAGGTTCTCAATGAAAACATTTCCAGGAAATGCCAATGTTTGTTACACTCCGATTTTTTAACTATTAAAAAATCTCATGAATAAATTTATTCATAAGATAAAATAGGAATCCCTAAAACTAGCTAAAATTAGGGTGGGGTTTTAAAAATACGGCCAGATAGCTCAATAAGTAAGAGCGCGAGCTCCAAACAACGGGGTTGCCGGTTCTATTCCCACATGGGGCAGTGACACTTTGCCCTCTACAGCTAGGATTGTGAACAATGGCTCAACCTGAAGCTGGGCTGACGTGAGTGGCTGGCTGACTGCCTCAGTCGGGTAGAGTGCAATGATCATAATACCAACATGGGCCAGTGAGTGGCATTCTCCACAACTAGACTGAGAACCACAGCCGGAGTGGGGGGTGGAGGATAAATATATATTTTTTTCTTCAGAAATACAGATTCTGTCCCCCATCAAACCAATGCACCCGGAAACGATAAGGACTGTTCCTATGTCCAATATCCATTGCATTACATGAGCAACATCAGTGGCTATAAAGAGCATCAATTGTATTAAAAGGAATGGATTTCTAAGACTGATACAGAAATTTTACAGTGGACATTCATTTCCTTTTGGTCACCAATCATCCAAACGCCTAGTCTACATTTTAAACAGACCCTACCTTATGCAACAAGGACTCTTTCCACTACCAAAGAATGAAGAAAGGAAAAAAAAAAACCCCAGGTATTTGCTTTCCCATCTTTCTTGGCATGTGTGCACACACACTCCACCAATAAGATGCGCCACTGCAGACTTCCAATAGAAAACTATTAACTTTTAGAAGTTGGAACTCCAAACAGTCCACCTGTCGAGGATGGCAGCAGTCACACCCAGTGTCCTGAGGCAGCAGAGACAGAGATTCTTGTGGCAGCGCCCACAGCCCAGCATCAGTAGTGTTTGGTGCACAGGCAGCAATATCTGTACGCAGGTTCATGGCAGAAGTGCTTCTTGAGACCAGTTAGTGTGACTCTGAACTTTATTCTTAGCAGTGTGGTCTTCAAGCCTAAGCTTTCCCAATCCTCTCAGACAGTGTGTAATAAAATCCACATCCTTTCAATAAATTAGCCAGAGATGGTTTCTCCTGCTCATAACCAAGAACTCTGAGGGATGCAGCTTCTATCCTGAGTACAGTGGCCCAGAAAGATGAAGCAACCAAAGGAAACATTGCTGACGTCCAGAGTGAGAGGAAACATGCCCAATAACCAGCAGAGCAAGAATGAAGAAGTGCTCACCACCAGAAGAGTCAAGCCTTGATGCACAGCTAATGACATTTTTTTAAAGGAAACATGCTCAAAACATGTTTTGCAGACACAGATTTCATGATGCAAGAATATCCAGGAAATTCCACAGGGGCAAGTAAAAATCAATCTTAGGAGAGATGCCTATAAAAATAAGGATCCTGATTATATGTGGGGGAAGAGAAAGGGCTGGAACCAAGAAAGGAGCTTCTGGGGTGCTGACAGCATTCTTTCTTGGCCTCTGTAGTACTTACACGGATATTTGTTTTATAACAATTAATTTTACTGCACTTCATTTTCTGTATTTTTCTGCAGTTGTTTTCTATTTCTCAATAAAACTGCTTGTTTTTTAAAAAAATTAACATTTATTTGGGGTGACAATGGTCAACAAAACTACACAGGTTCCAAGTGTACACTTCCATAATATATCATCTGTAAATTGCATTATGTGTTCAATAAACAGTGAAAACAATAAAAACTTTTAAAAAATGAATCCTGGGAAAGTGAAGGTTACCATTACTGAACAAAGCTAATGGTTTAAGGGGAAAAATGACGAAGGGGAAACCTACAGGTTAAAAGGCACTTAAGATATATAAACTGAAATGCATAAAATTTTCCATAATAAAAGTTTCCATAATAAAAATGTATAAAAAGAATAAAAATGTTAAAAATACCAAGGCCCACGCCCCCTTCTTAGATGTTTACTAGCTATGCATGATATCATAAAAACTAATGAAAAATAATATATGAAAGATTAAAAAATATATTTGAGATAGTTTACTAAGTTTAAAAACAAGCAAGGCATGGAACAAAATAATTGCCGGAATGCAGTCTAGCAATTATGTTAAAAAGGAGAGAGTAAAAATAATATTATTATATGCATCTATAGACAGTCCCCTACTTATGATGGTTCAACTTACAATTTTTCAACTTTATGATAGGGCAAAAGTGATATGAATTCAGTAGAAATCATATGTCGAAATTTGAATTTTGGTCTTTTCTCGGGCTAGCGATATGCGGCATGATATTCTCCCACGATGCTAGACAATGGCAGGGAGCTGCACAACCAGTCAGGCTGACCACCAGGGTAAACAACTGATAACTCTACAGTGCAATATTAAATGCAGTTTTGACTTACAATATTTTCAACTTAGGATGGGTTTATCGGGATGTAACCCCATAAGTTGAGAACTATCTGTATTTGTTTGTAAATGTATAAACTGTGAAAGTGTATTGAAAAAAATAACACTGGTTGTCTCCAGGATAGAAAGTAGGCAGTCAAAGGAAAGCAATGAAAAGATGGACACTTTACACTTTATAAACATTAAACATGCTTGTACTAGAAAAGAAGGTTCTCAAGTCATCATCTAAGCTTCCAACTTAAGACACTAGAAAAATAACAGCAAATTAAACCCAAAACAAACAGAAGGGGGAAAAATAATATGAGTAAGAGCAGGAATCAATAAAATTGAAAACAGAAAAAAAATTAATGAAACCAAAAGCTGGTTCTTCAAATAAATAAATAATATTGATAAATCTCTACCCAGACTGACTAAGAAAAAAATAGAGAAGGTACAAATGATCAATATTAAGAATAAAAAACAGAATATCACCACAAGTTCTACACACATTACAGAAATAATAAGAAAACATTACAAAAAACTTCATGTCCATAAATTCAACAACTTGGATGAACTGGACAGACACAAACTTCTCTTTGAAAAACACTTAACTACTAAAGCTCACTCAGGAAGAAACAGGTAACCTGAATAGAACCATCTCCATTATAGAAATTAAATCTGTATTTTTAAGCCTTCCAGAAAAGGAAGTTCCTCATTCAGCGGGCTGAATTATAAAGCAGTTAAAGCAGAAATAATTACATTTCTCCACTGACTTTTCCAGGGAATAAACAAGCATTATTTTGATACCAAACACACATAAAGACATTACAAAAGAATAGTCAGTGTCCCTCATGAATTTAGATGGCAAAAATCAACAAAATGTGAGCAAATTGAATATAACAATATATAAAAAGGGCCCAGGTAGAATGCACATCTTCAAAGAGGTTAACATAACATTAGACTATCAGGAGTCCTTTCTTCAAAGCTAGTCTCCGATAACATACTCCTCTCAGAGCAGAGAAAGTGATTTAGCTGATTAAGCTCTAAGGAAATTAGACAGTTTTGAGAAAAAATCTCCTCCAGGCTGAACAACAAATGTGGCCCCAAAAGGCGCCAGCCAGCCCCTCTGCCCAGCCATGCAAAAGGTATAAAACCCAAAGCTTTTGCCCTAACTAGTGGGCAACTAAGTCGGGACCCCTTCTCATTTTGAGAGCTGTTATTTTCTACTGTAATAAATTGTCCTCTGTTACACACTTTAAAAAAAAA
>NW_017731350.1:3524693-3526543 GCF_001890085.2 Hipposideros armiger | reverse complement strand
CGACTCAGGGCAGCCCAGCTCCAGGTTGAGCTGTTGTTCAGCATCTTAGCTGTGGAGGGCAGTGTCACTGGCCCTCATATGTGGGAGCCGAACCGGGGCCCTCTGGTGTCCCAAGCCAGTTCTTAACCATCGCACCACTCGGCCGGCCCCCTCATGTTGTTTTATAATAATATGCATCGAGAGCTGAGAACTACCAACATGGAACTTTGAATACAATGCTAAAATTTGAGCTTCTATAATATTTTGCAGGCAATGACAAATCAAAGACCATAAAAAATTAAAGACAATACATCATATTGTGTTTCTATACCCCTTTCTGGCTCAAAATTTCACATTCTTCCTTCAAAGAGACAAAATGATATCTATTCCATATTGCAGAGGAGAAACTGGCACCATCTATGCAGAGAGACAGGAGAGGGTAGCAGAGCCCAGAGTACTGGCGCAAGAGCCAGGTCAGCTTTGAACTCTGTTCTTGAAAGATGTAACCCACAATACCCATCAATAAACACCATACAACAGGTCTTAATGGGTACCATGACATCTTTATTTCTAAAATTTAGTATAATAGTCAGCATTTACCACATTTTCTTAATCTTCAAAATCTTTAAATTAATATTTACAATAGCTTGCATCCCTTATTCAAAATATTCTTTAACTAAACTCTGTTGCAAATAACAGCCCTAGATTCAGAAACTTGGACATTCAAATGCAGAATAACAGATATACTTGTCAATCAACTTGGATCAACACTAAAACACCTGTATCCTGTTCACTCATTAGGATTATTAGTCTCAGTGGCTAGTCTCAGGTCAATTAGTCTGTAGAGGAATTAACAGAATAATGCATTAACTCCTCAACCAATTATCAGTAATGTGTGGTCCCATAACTCATCATCTCTCATATCATTTTTCCTATTCTCAACAGCGACAGAGCAATCTCCACACATACTCTCCCACCAAACAAAGCATGGATCTTCTTTCCTCTCTGCCTGTATGCAATCTGGGGTGTGCAAGTGTATGTGTGCTTAACACTGCATGCATATGAAGGGTGAGGGGAGATGCGCCTAAGTACCAGTGTGTAACTCAATAGGATAAAGGGAATATGGAAGTAAAGTTGAGGGTGTTTTAAGTACAAGGAAAGGAGAGGTATCTGAGATTAAGCATCACAGTAAATGTGAGGGGGATGAATCTGCAGACAGGAGAGATTTGGGAATGATGCTTGGTGAGCATTTATGTCTAAGAGCCGGTTTATAAGATTGTAACCATGCATCCTGAGAATGGGAGAGTGGGCTCAGCTCTTAATTATGAACAAATCTTCCCACTTATAATGTTTACCATCATTTACAACTTAAGGGCCACAGTTTCAACTATCAAAAGGTTCATTCACCCTTCAAAAGGAAGTATTAATATAAGCAAATTAATAAATAGATATTTAAATATACTTATAAATACTTATTAAATATACTTATATAAAAAGCTAAGTATAACAGCATAAAGAAATAATCAGGGCCGGCCAAGTGGCGCACTGGTTAAGAGCTGGCTTGGGACATCAGAGGGCCCCGGTTCGGATCCCACATATGAGGGCCACTGACGCTGCCCCCTAAAGCTTAAATGCTGAACAGCAGCTCAACCTGGAGCTGGGCTGTCGTGAGTTGCCAGCAACGGCATACGCTGTAGCCCCTACTGCAGTGGGCTGCCATGGGCTACCATGTGTGTAGCCAGCAGCCAGCATGAGCAGCCGTCCAGAAGCCGGCAACTGATCTGCCTCACCCGGGAAGAGCACAATGATGGTGCCAACTTGGGCCAGTGAAGCAACGTCCTCCACAACTAGACTGAAGAACAAAAAGGACA
>NW_017731350.1:3509960-3522299 GCF_001890085.2 Hipposideros armiger | reverse complement strand
AGTGGAGACTCTCATTTGTAATTAATGATACCATGCTAGACATTATTTAATGTAATGTATTTTCTTCTAAGAAAGTCCTTGGGCTTTTTGAAACAAATGAAGCACGAAGTAAACACTTTAGGAATTTAATCATCTAAACTGACAAAATGACAGTATCTTCAAGTCACACAAACTTGCATCAACCAACACATAAAAACATACATCAGAGCAATTTGAAATACCTAATGGAATGGTCATCATGGTGATAAGCCACAAAGAGACTTTTTAAGAAATCTGTTTTATAAATTGGGCCTTAATTTTGTGTTATTGTTATTTAGGCTATCTAATTTTTTAAAAACTTACAGTGGAGTTGTAGTAGACTTACATTCAACTAATACAAATTCAACCACATGAAAGAGAGAGAGAGAATGATTTAACTAATGAGCAAAATTCCACACCAGGATCACGTGTCCCAGGAAACTATGAGAAAGAAAGCAGCCTGCAGCGCCCTGGGGTCTTGGTTCCCCCTGCCTCTGACAGGAAGCACCCCTTTTCCTTCTTTCTCTCTCTCTCTCTCCCTCTTTTGTTTGTTTGTTTACCTTCTCTTTTTTTTCAAAAACATAGTTCAATTAAAGAAAAAGTAACTAGTTCCAACATGAAGAAAAAACTAGCTGTGCTAGACTTAGAGCTACTGTATATGTTGGTCTCCACCATGGTATCGCTCCTGAGTAAAGGACAAAAGGAAGTTTCATCTATGTCAGATTGGCCTGGTTCTCAGCGATTTCAGAAACTGACTCCCAAGTAAGATTTAGCTCCAGTATAAGAAACATAATTAAGATATCTCAACTACCATGATTGGATGCAAAAGCTTCAGAGACAATGTTTCTAAAGTTTCAATTGCTTTAGATCATATTCATGTAGCCATTTTCTTAAAAGTTTGGAAAATTGTTCATAGTACAGAAAATTCCTCAAAGTCTGGAGCTATAGTGTAAGGCTAACCATAATCAGTTCTTTTAAAAATAATTATGAAATATAAGCAACATGCCAACCTGCATGTGATGCAAACCAAGTTAAAACACATTGTATTCATACTGCAGTAACAATTATTTAACCATCATACATGTATACGAGTATGAATAAAGATTAGAAGTAAATTTGAAAGCGAAAATACATTTATAAAGTGTGGGGTGGTTTTTTTTTCCCCTCTCAAGTTTTAATTTGTCACTGTGTTAACTGGCAATTTATAAAAAGTTGAATATGTTTGATGATTATACTTAAAAGAGTTTTAAAATGTCTGAATATTTTCCTTGGAGCCAACAGGGAAGCAGACACTCTCACAGACTGTTAATAAATGTATACGTACTCAAACAGTATCTGGGAGGGCAATTTGGCAATAGGTGCCAAAATTATTATTATTTTTTTAAGATTTTTATTGGGGAATTAGGGGGATGGGAACAGCGCTGGGGAATTGGGGGAAGGGGAACAGATGAGTTGCTGTCGTTTTTTTTGGTCTTCAGTGAGGACGTTGCCTCACTGGCCCAAGTTGACACCATCACTGCATTCTTCCCGAGAAGGCAGATCAGTCGCCGGCTTCTGGACGGCCGCTCACTGTGGCTGCTGGCCGCTCACGCTGGCTGCTGGCTACATACAGTAGCCCATGGCAACCCNATGATAATACCAACATGGGCTAGTGAAGCGACATCCTCCACAACTAGACTAAAGAACAAAAGGACAGCAACTTGTCTGTTCCCCTTCCCCAATTTCCCAATGCTGTTCCCCTCCCCCAATTCCCCAATAAAATCTTTTAAAAAAAAAAAAAAGAAAGAAAGGGCCAGCCGAGTGGCACATTGGTTAAGAACTGGCTTGGGATGCCAGAGGACCCCGGTTCGGATCCCACATATGAGTGACAGTGACACTGCCCTCTACAGCTAAGATGCTGAACAACAGCTCAACCTGGAGCTAGGCTGCAGCCCTTGCTGCAGTGGATTGCCATGAGCTACCGTGTGTAGCCAGCAGCTGGCGTGAACGGCCAGCAGCCACCATGAGCAGCCATCCAGAAGGAAGAACAAAAGGACAGCAACTTGTCTGTTCCCCTTCCCCGATTCCCAAGCTGTTCCCATCCCCCAAGTCCCCAATAAAAATCTTTAAAAGAAAGAAAGAAAGAAAGAAAGAAAGAAAGAAAGAATCATTCAATAAAATTTTTGAAGGGGGGCCGGCTGAGTGGCTCAGTTGGTTAAAAGCACGAGCTCTGAGCAACACGGTCGCAGGATCGATTCCCACATGGGCCAGTGAGCTGCGTCCAAGCTGAGTTGCCGCTGAGCTGCCACCAGGTGGCAGGATGGCTCAGCTGGTGAGAGCACGTGCTCCCAACAACAAGGTTGCCGGTTCAACTCCCACATGGGATGGTGGGCTATGCCCACCCGCAACTAAGATTGAACATGGCACCTTGAGCTGAGTGGCCGCAAGCTGCCGACAGGTGGTTGGATGGCGACTGGACTTGGAGCTGAGTTAGCTGCGTCCTCCACAACTAAGTTTGAAGGACAACAACTTGGCTGTTCCCCTTCCCCAATTCCCCAATAGAATCTTTAAAAAAAAAAAATATTAAAGGGATAGTCTCACAATTCTCACTTCCTCAAATAATGTTATTTATATTTTTTGCTTCAAAAAGAAAACTAGTTGGCTCCCTCCTCTCAACTATTTGCTCTCAGCGTTTACTCCTTTGCTCTGAAGGCATTTCTTGGCATTGAAATCTTTCAGTCTAGTTTAAACCTAACAACAACTTCCTATAACTGCCCCCAACCAAAGCAAAGGGAAAGTGCCCCTTTTACTTTTCTAATGTTTCATTAGAGCTTCTGCATTCTTCATCTCCAACTAGAGGCAGCAGAGAGAAACTACAGTCACATAGCAGCCTAATACCCTGTGACTATGTGCTTTATCTAATTGATTCTTTTTTGTTGGAAAAACTCATTCTTGATCCTTCCCACCAGACATCTTAATTTAATCCACATATACTCACTGGTCAAGTTATATTCAAAACTGAATAGCTAGTTACCCCCGGCCATGGCACATATAACCTCACTCAAGTCCAAGTTTTCAGTAACTCCAAGGTAAAATCCAGGCTCATACCAGAATCAATTCTCTTCAAACAAGATTTGGGAAAGATTTTTAACCTCATTTCATCACACACACACACACACACACACACACACACACACACACACACACACACACACAGTGACTCAGTTGAAATCTAGCCTGAGATAGCTGCAGAGTTGATTAGTATGTCAAAATTTAAGATGTAACACAATGAACAGTGAAGATGAAGCCCCACATAAAGATACTAAAATGAACAGATAAACAGGTAATGTTTGTTGAGGGTGACAGGAGAGAGGACGTGTTAGCTTAACCCCACCCAAATAGAATCTCTCCAAGGAGCAGCCTCCCTCAATAATGAAAAGCATGATGGTTCTTTCTCAGACATCTCTGCATGATTCATTCCCATAGACCTATCATTTTACAGTCTGACAACTATGCACATGGCTTCTGAAAAGAGTTCTCATTATCCAACACTGAGAAAACACCATGATTAGCTCTGGGCCAAGCTAGGCAGACAGTGAGTCACCCTGAATAAACACTTACGTCTGGACATGCAGGTAGGTACCTACAGAAACCTCTGCAGTCCTCACCTCTGCCCTTTGGATGGGAACCGCTCATTTCAATTAAGTAAAGTCTCAAATTCTGCCTATTTTTTGACACTGAAATTCACTATCTGTCTGATGTTTATTTATAGCTTTGCACTATCTAATAAGAGCCTGCTATTCAAATTAATACTTTTGAAAACAAGACTATGGGGAACATTATTTACTTAATAAAACAAGCTGTTTCTACATCTTTAGCAAATAATTGTGGGTGCTACCAATCATAAATTAGTACTTTTTGCATGAAAATAGACTGCTACTTTAACAACACTATTACCAGTACAATTATCAAATATACTTAAGAGTAATAAGAGCATTTCTCTTTGATTTTCAAAAACTCATATTTTTCCAATTACAGTAGTCTTCATTTATAAAACTTCAGTGAATGGATTTTTCAATAATCAACTGCAAATCAAGACTCCATTTGGCAAATGTCAAATAGCTTAATCAAGTTAAATCAACAGAGAATATTATTCAATTTTATCCTAATCAGAATGCCTAATTTTCATTTCTACCTTACAAATGTTATTAAGAATCCAGTGGTGTATTTATTGAGGATTCAAAGAAATACAAGGTAGAATCTCTGCTCTCGAGTACTTTCAATCTTATTTGTACCCTTCTGAAGCAGTTCAGAGCATTATGTAATTCAAAGTCAAAATAATGATACAGATAAGTACTGTAAGTCATCAAAAGGATGAAAATGGGGCTGGTATTAATAAGGAAGGTCATAGCGGAGGTAAAACTTGACTGTAGGGTGTGGCAGAGGACAGCAGAACAACCAAAATGCAAGGAGTGAAAAAATAGCATGTCATATTGGAAACATTAAAAAGTGCCTCAAGCAGCTTAATTAGAGCTTGATGTGGGCAGGGAACTCAGGACAGATACTGTCAGACCTAATTTCATCCAAAACCCACCAAGTTTCTGAGGTGGCACGTTACACGATGAAAACAGTGCCTTAATCAGGTGAATTTGGAGGTGCGCATTGAATGGGCTGGAGAATGGAGAACTCTCTGTGGCTGCCTCTGTCTTTCACAGAAAAACAAAGGCAAGGAAAAATCATCAACTCAGAAAAAGTACTCCCCTCTCCCATTCTTTAAAAAAAAAAAATCTTATAAAAAGGAAACAATAAGGCTAAAGTAATAAGAAAAAAAATTTTTTTTCTAAAATCTTAGATAATAGTCAAACTCTTTGTGGAACTGCATATCCTGAAATCAAGAAGATTCCTCTCTGAAACTTTACAGGAATGCTGAAAGAGAAGCAAAACTATAAAAAATAAAGAGTAAGTGATGGGAAGAGTTAACAGGTGAATTTCGAGTTCACTCATTTCTGCTCCTTGAATAATTCTGCCACTAAGCACTTAGACTGGGGCTCAGAGAATTGGTTCTGGTGGAATCACATCACACACAGCACCACGACATCCACAGTGGCATCCAGTAGGACAGGAGATGCAGTCCCCCTCCTCTACCAGAACAGCTGTTTTTCTCAATTTGCACAGGTTTGCCCCTTAGGATTTCACTTTTTTAAAACTCAAAACCCCTACCTCATCCTCCACCAGCCCCTGGAAACCTCCTAAAAGAGCTGCAATCAGATGCTTATAGGAGTTAGATCCTTATAAAAATGTGCTACTATTTAGGGCATCAAAAACTTCCCATTCAGCACGAGCTCTCTCCTATTTTTATTTGGCTGACTTTTTCTTGTCATCTTGAATCCATCTAAGAACAAGCAGGAATATAAGTAAATACTGTACATAAATACAAGAAATGTTTCTGCCTCCCAGAAAATTCTAGTTTTTCTTAAAAATCACTAATAAAAAAGACTATAACCTAATATTATCTTTTTTCAGCAATGTTCATTCCATAATAGGCTAGCTGGGCATATTCAGAATTTAAGAACTACATTTGCTTTTATTTAAAATGAACTAGTATGTTTTTGCTTTGTTTTTTTATATTGTTTTGTTTTTAGCATTCAGTATTGAGGAGACTTTTAAACATATCAAAATTAAACTGCTAAAACAAGATTTAAAAATAGTTCATAGCCACATTTCGAAACTATACAGGAATTTTTCCATATAAATCCATCATAAATTAGATGTATAAAAGTCTTGACCCTAAAGGAATCTTTAGCTTTCTCTCAATATGTCCAGGAGACCTCTGTACCTTCTACTTTTATTTTTTTTTAAGTTGAGCCATCCTGCCACCTGTTGGCAGCTCAGCAGCAGCTCAGCTCAGGCCAGGAATCGAACCGCTATTACTCAGAGCTCAAACTCTTGAGCGAGCTCTTAACCAACTGAACCACTCGGCCAGCCCTTGTACCCCCTACTCTTAAGTTTGTTTTTTTCCCTTTTGCTATCTCTTCGCTCTTCCTTCTCCTCCCATCTATAGCCATAGTATTTAACTTATTTGATATAATTATGGAATCAAAGTTTATAATCTCTGCTTTACCATTTCAATAAGATGATTTTTATTTCTGACTTAAAAATATTGTTACTTGAATTAATTTGTGTTGTGCGACCCTGAATTGATTTACTCAGTGAGTCAGAGCAGTGTTGTGATAAGATGCTGCTTGCTCACCACAGAATAATAGTCTTTATTAAGGTCTTTAGATTAAGAGTTATTCCATGGACAGTATTAAAATTAACCTTATGGGTTCACTAATCCAAATTGCTAAAAACGGGGCCGGCCGAGTGTCTCAGTTGGTTAAGAGCTCGCTCAAGAGTATGAGCTCTGAGCAACTAGCGGTTCGATGCCCGGCTTGAGCTGAGCTGCCAACAGGTGGCAGTATGGCTCAGCTAAAAAAATAAACAAATAAATAAAAATTAAAATAAATAAAAAAATAAATAAGTTGCTAAAAAAATAGCATCAGAATTCTGGGATTTATGTCTCATGCACACTCTTGTTTTAAAAATTCTAATTTTTAAAAATGTTTTCTACTAAATGGATATCTAAGTTGATAGCCTCTTATAAAAATGTGGATTTAGTGAGTGCCTATGTTGTACCTTAGCGTTAACGCTTGTATGGTTTTATCATTAATTCGCAGAATCCTCAATATTGTAAATTATAACTAATAGCATCCTACAAATGTATGAACTCATAGTAGGTATACAGTGAGAAAAATGAAGTGGAGGGAATTAGCCCATCCAAATCAGATGGCCGATAGTATGCAGGGACCAGGAGTCTGAACTCTTGGTTCCTGGAATGCAATCATCAACCTCTGTGCTTCCATCATTTATGATTTCTTTTTTGTTTTTTCTATTACCAACTTAAATACAAATAGAACAACTCATTTTTAATTCAGATTACATTTGAATCATTTTCTTCTATTGTTGTAAGGTTAATAAGACCTTTCAATGTTCTGCATTGAAAAAAAATAAAATAGGATCCTAAACATGAAGAGAAAACAAGATACTGTATAGTTCAAGGGCATTTGCTGCTATATAAAGAAGACAAGCCAGCTCTAAAAATCAAGGAGAAACCCTCATAATCCAATTCACCACTTGACTCTATTTCACTAGCTATCGTAAGGCACCTATACTTTTACCCAACACTATGTCTCAAGTGTGTGATTCTCCATAATATGAAAGAGCTTAATATGTGAAATGCCCCAGGACAGCACTTCTCTCTGGTATTAAACCAGTCTTTAGAAGGGACTTACACAGAATAATTTTCCTTCTAACTGTGATTCTAAGTTGACAACCCTTAGCAAGGAAGTATGGAAGAAGGATGATTAAGGGACAAACATTCTTAACATGAAGTAAGCGTGTAAGGTACTGACCCGTCGTAAGCAGCAATCATAAAGTTAAGGAGGAGGCTGATGGACTGTTCCACACTGATTTGGTGAGTAGAAGGCAGGCGCTTGTTCAGCTGGTAGTAAATGGATGAGATGACGGTTTCGAGGCGGGACACACTGATCTCAGTGCTATGGTCCAGTGTATTAAGGCCGTTGTCTCTGAAGGCTTCAATCATGTTCCAGATATCAACAAGATGGACTAAAACACAAAGAAAACAAACTGTCGACAATTTAAAAGTTTTAATTCATCAGAAAGACATAAGAACTTTACATTTATTTATGTTTGATAGAAGAGTGAAGGGTGGCAGAATATTCCACCCCAAAATACGCCACTTTGGCATAAGGGTTCTTTTGCTAAAAACACCTGAAAAACAGCAGGTTCCAACAAGGGCTCTCTGACCTCCCCTTCGCTTCCTGAAATAAAACTCCCATGTGAAAGATGCCTTCCCGGGAAGGGATTAGACAGCATAAATAGGCAACTACAATATTGCCACAGGGCCATGAAAGACAGTTCGAGGAATATAATAATGTAAATATTTTCTAGGGTGTCAGGTGGTCACATGTCTTGTTAGGGAGACAACTTCATGGATGGTGTAGAGGCCTGATCACTGCACTGTACATCTGAAGCTGATGTTGTATAATACTGTATGTCAACTATAATTGAATATATATATATATATATATATATATATATATAGTCACGGGATGTGGGGTATATAGCGTGGGAGTAGAGTCAATAGAATTGTAATAGATAGGTATGATATGGGAGGGGCGGAGTGGGGCAGCGAATTGGGGGAGGGGGTTGTCACATTGAGGGGTAAAAAGTATAACTATTGCACTGTGTTGTACAGCTGAAACTAATTAAAAAATAATAAATAAATAAATAAAAAGAAAGAAAGATGCCTTCCCTAATCCAGGAGGACAGTAACATTTTTATCATCAGAGGCCATGAAATGAGGCCAAGATTAATCTGTAAAGACTTTTTAAAATAACTCTTTTCTTCCTTTAGTCTCTCTCTCTCTCTCTCTCTCTCTCTCTCTCTCTCTATATATATATATATATATATATATATATATATATATACACACACACATATATATATACACACACATATATATATTATATTTATATTTAATTACTGTTCCACAGTTGCTACTCTTTGTTCAACCTAGTATATAAGCACTGAGGCCTTCACTGGGTCTTCACTTTCCTATGGGGGCTCCCATGTATATGTAAAAATTTGAATGCTTCTCTCCTGATAATCTATGTCAATTTAATTCTCAGAGCCAACCAGACACCCTAAGAGGGTAGAGGTACAGTTCTGCCTCCCCTACAATAGTCTGAAAAATATATAATGCAAAATTTAACAGAATGTCAAAGAGACAAATTCACAAGCTTTGGGGAAGATATTAACATACTTCTCTTAGTAAATGATAGAGGAAACTTAAAAAATTAGTATGGACACAGACAATCAAACTTTATAACTAACAAAAATAAGCATAATGGATACTATATGAGGTGCTATCAAAAGATATGGTGAATGTTTAAATTTAAAAAATGTATTACAGTAAAAGACACATTCTCATTAATCTCACTCAAAATACTCCCCCTTACTTTGAACACACTTATCCCATCATTCTTGCCACTTTCTAAAAGAGTTCTGGAAGTCCTCTTTCATGAGTGTCTTTACTTCATCCTCCATCATGACAATGCTCCATGTCACACATTGCTTGCTTCTGGAACAGCAATTTCTGTCAAATAAAAACATCACAGTGTGTCCTCATCTACCTCATTCACCAGATATGGCACCATGCGACTTCTGGCTCTTCCCCCAACTCAAAATGACCATGAAAGGCAAACATTTTAAATAAATTCAGGACATCGAAGCAGGCACGACAGTGCAACTAAAGACACTCACAAAAGAGGACTTTCCAGAACTGCTTCAGAAAGAGGTAAGAATGATGGGATAAGTATGTTTGAAGCAAGGGGAAATATTCTGAGGGGAATTAATGGCAATGTGTTTTTTACTGTAATAAATTTATTTTCATGCTAATTTAAACATTCACTGTACTTTTTTATCATACCTCATACACACCTCAACTTATGAGAGAGAAAAGTACAACAATTCTGTCATAAGTTAGTTCATCTTCACGGAAATTAAGACAAGAAAGATTTTATATGCTTGTGTGTGTGTATAGTTTATTTACATATTTTATAAGTAGCAATTGTGGTAGCAATTCATTTTATATTAAGTTTAATCAAAAAAGTTAATTCTTAGGGGCCGGCCGAGTGGCTCAGTTGGTTAAGAGCTCACTCAAGAGTGTGAGCTCTGAGCAACACTGGTTCTATTCCCGGCCCGAGCTGAGTTGCTGCTGAGCTGCCAACAGGTGGCAGGATGGCTCAGCTAAAAAAAAAAAAAAAAAGTGACAAGAAAAAAATCAATTCATTTAAGGAACATTATTACTATGCCAGCTTCAAAACTCATTACATTATTGAGTATGTTCAATATTTTGAGGGATACACAGAGTAAGACACCAAGTTCTTCCCATCACAAAACTTATGTTGTGATAAATACTTAAGACAAAAATAATTCAAATATTACTCTATGACTAAAAGATATTAAATTCCTTTATTTTACATTATCAAGAGCTCTACCCAGCTATCGCGGAAATGACTTACGGTTGCATCGTTTTTGTACAAATCGTAATTTGCAAGCAGTTCTATAAGTTGATAGTCGTATGACATCAAAATTCTGAGCACCTGAAAAAAGGATAAATAAAAAGTGTCCAAGTAGATTTACTGTTTAATTTCTAAATGCTGGGAAATGACTCTATTCCATTGTGTGGGCACAGTCTATATATAACACGTCAACCAGGCCTTCTGATAAGACGCAAAGGCAGGAGGAAGGGTTAGGGACCTTTCTGCGTGCCCACGCCACGCCAGGCACTATGGCAGCAGTTTTGCTACTAGGCTAAGAAAACTCTGAGGGGAGTAACACTCATGACTTAAGTGAATTACTATACATATCATGAAGAGGGGATGAAGTGGTATCATAGGAAAGACCCTGGCCTGGAGTCAGAGAGCTAAATTCCAGCCCCAGCCTGACCACCAACCGCAGAACATGACCATCGCCACATTACAAACCTCTTCTCAGCCTCAGTGTCCTCATCTGTAAAACGAGGGAAACAGGCCACCTATTCTCTAATGTCCCCTTTCAGGACTGTGGCAGCCTGTATTTTTCAAAAAATGGCCACAATGGAATTTCCAGACCAGTATTTTATGTGCTTCTAGTACAGTGTCTCTCCCCATCAAGAACTAAAGATTATTTCCCTCTACTTGCATCTGAGCAGGACACTGTGACTGCCTTAATGAATGGAGCGTGGCAGAAGTGACACTGCACGACTTCTGAAGGTAGATGATAATGGGTAGTACAGCTTGCCCCTGTTCTCACCCTCTCGGGATGCTTACCCATGGGACCGAAGCTAGTTTTCACTCTGTAGACATACCTCAGGGACATCCCAGGCTAGACTCCTGCCTCCCCTCTCCAGCTTCAACTGAGCAGTACCAATTTTATAACAGTCATATGTTGAGGGTCCTTGTAAGATCTCATTTGAAAAATAATACATACTTTTAATTCTTTTTAAAAGAGTAAATGCTTTTTAAAGCTTTCACAATCACTGGTCCAGACCAATAACCCTATTTCATGGTAAAGGAATTTGAGGTCCAGCAAGTATGAGTGTGTTAGTCAAGGTCTCACAGACAAGTAGTCACAAAGCAAAACAATCCTTCAAATACTGGGAATCGCCCATTTGTCTCATCCATCTTCTTTTCTTTGCTCGTTTAATAATAATGTAAGTTTTAACAGGAGGTTTAAAACTGTAAAGTGATATACCAAATTCATGCTTTTAATTTTTCCTATAGCTCTAAGTGTTGTCCTAACATTAGTCCCCTGTGCCTCAGAATCTGCATCTAGTGCAAGGTAATTTATATGACACATTAATTATTTATCACCACCTACAAGCTCATGGTAACAAAGGAGTTACAGCAAGAGGTCTAAATTGACTGGGACACCTTGATCTTACAGATATTTTAGGTAACTTTCTGCCTGATAATTTATGACCTTGCTTAAGAAAGTAATTCAAGTACATTCAATTAAAATATATACTCTGGCTTGGGGTCCTCTGACTCCATGATTCTTTAACTCCCAAGCTTCCCTTTCTAAAGCTTCTGACATAAAACTTCCGATTAAAGCTGTGACGTGATCAGCAAAAAGAAAAAGCATCCCCACACATACAAACAAGGCCTCGAGAAGCACTCAGGACTCACGCATTTCTAGGAACAGCTGCCTCTTCTCCACCATGGTCTTCCGCTTATTCCCGCTTTCTTCAATCATCCTAGAGACCAAGGAAAATACAAGGAACCACTATAATTTGACAATTCAACTAAGTGCTTATCATTCTACTGTGAAGACAGAGGTACAGGAAACCAAGTTTCATATGCACATACTGAGAGAGCATCAATAAAAATAAAGTGGAAGGCTGATACAGAAACAGATGGACCTCAGTCCCTTTATTTGATAGCTTTTAAAATATTAAAAGTCAGTACTTAAATGAGCTCATACACTAGCTTCCTGTGCTGAACATATGGGGCTCTGTCTCATTTCTAACTTTGATTAGTTCCTCTCCTGTATTAGTTGAGACACAGATTTCCATCTCTCTACTGTTTTACATAGATAAACATGTTATAAATACAATTTAGAGGGCCGGCTGAGTGGCACGATGGTTAAGAACTGGCTTGGAACGCCAGAGGACCCTGGTTCAGATCCCACATATGAGGGCCAGTGACACTGCCCTCCACAGCTAAGATGCTGAACAAC
>NW_017731350.1:3506654-3509536 GCF_001890085.2 Hipposideros armiger | reverse complement strand
GCCAGCAGCCGCAGTGAGCGGCCGTCCAGAAGCCAGCGACTGATCTGCCTCGCCCGGGAAGAGCTCAATGATGGTGCCAACTTGAGCCAGTGAAGCAAGGTCCTCCACAACTAGACTGAAGAACAAAACAACAGCAAGTTGTCTGTTCCCCTTCCCCCAATTCCCCAATTCTCCAATAAAAATCTTTAAAAATAATAATAATAATTTTGAAAAGAATTATATGAAAGGATGCCATAAATAATATAGGAACAGTCAGCTTATACATAAAAGACATAAGTAAAATATTATATTTTTATTTTAAACAAAATTTATAAAGATACTCATCCCCACACTCAAAGAATTCCTAAATGTAACTTTTTATTACATGGTAATAGTAGTTTACATTGACAGACTTAGGCTATGCCAAGTCACTTTGTTAAAACTCTTTCCATGCATTGGTTCATTAAATACTCGCAACAACGCTAGGGAGTATTATTATCCCCACTTTATAGATTAGGAAATCGATGCCTAGAAAAGAGCACACAACTCAGAAGTGGGAGAGTGAATCTCAACCCTTTCATTAAACTTCTTACATAATTGTTGCTTTTATAATAGATGCATATTTTCAAATATCTAGGCCAAAATAGCTAAAACACGAATAGCCCATGGCATGGACCCTATTGATGCAAAATTTATGACAATTTTAGCTGAACTGTGCCTTATTCTATGAAGAAAATATATCTAGACAAATAGCATAAGCCAAATAACTTCCCGAAGCAGATTAAACTGTCGTAAATCATTCTCAGATACGTTAGAATCACAAATTAAATGATGACTACACAAACTACATATCCATTAAAGCAAGGTAACTGGAGAAAGTTTAGCTATACATATGTCCTAAAGAAAATTTAAAATGTAAACATATTCCTTAATATCCTGCAATTAATATTTTGATATTAAGACTGGCCCTTTCCTAGATCATTGAAATGTTAAGCTTCAACACATATGTTGGTTACTTAACAATTTGCACCAAGAGGAAAGAATTTTAAACAGAAAGAGAGTAAGCCAAAGAAAAAACAACCAGAAGCAGCAAAAAACTAATGAAATTTAGGTCCTAGAGAAAAAACAGGTGTTGGTACCAGTTTCCTATAATTACAAAGAAATAAAGATATTCAAAAAGTTACTTCCTCTCACCAATCTTAGTTTCTCACTACATAATACAAATTTAAAATGCTAAACACAGATTAAGATAGAGAATATCATAATGCCCTTTATAATATATCTCATTTATTACTTCCTTTTTCTACTTTCGCTATTTCTTTACACCTCTTTTTCTCAAAGTAGGGTCTAAGAATTCCTAGAGATTCCTAAATTCTTCATGATAATTTTTTTTTTTAAGATTTTATTGGGGAGTCGGGGAAGGGGAACAGACAAGTTGCTGTCCTTTTGTTCTTCAGTTTAGTTGTGGAGGACATCCCTTCACTGGCCCATGTTGGTATTGTGATCATTGCGCTCTTCTCAGCTGAGGCAGATCGGTCGCTGGCCCTTGGATGGCCACTCACGGCAGATCACGGCAGCTCATGCTGGCTGCTGGTTGCTCACGCTGGCTGCCAGCCATTCATGGCAGCTCACAGCAGCCCACTGCAGCCTACGCCATCACCGGCAACTCAAAGCAGCCCAGCTCCAGGTCGAGATGTTGTTCACCATCTTAGCTGTAGAGGGCGCAGCATTACTGGCCCATGTGGGATCTGAACCGGTGGCCCTGATACTCAGAGCTGGCATCCCAAGCAAACTTTTAACCAATGAGCCACTCGGCCAGCCCTCTTCATGACATTTTTTAAAATTTTGTATTTACTTCCCAATTTTGAAAAAGTAAAAAAGTAATATGATCATTCTCTTGATTGTCTGGATGACTAGAAGTACTACCAAATAAAAGTACTGCCATGCCATTTCAGGGCACATATCTGCACATGTGATTAGCGTGGCACCTGGAACAAGAGACCGCCTTTTTTTTTTTTTTTCTTTGCAGGGTGAGCAAATTAGAGAAATTATACTACCATAGGCCAGATCCCATCTGCCACCTGTTTCTGCAAATAAAGTTTTACTGGAACACAGCCACACTTATTCGTTAATGTACGCCTATGGATGCTTTCATGCTACAATGGCAGAGTTGTGTAGCTGTGACAGACAGCATCTGGCCTGCAAAGTCTAACACAGTTACTATCTGGTCCTAAATGCCAACCTGACCGAAAGCAATAGTAATTAATATTGCATTACTACACATGTCTGGCTGCAATTAGATTAGCATGTCCCCACTGTAAAGATGACAATGATCACCCCACATGGGCTTGAGTTCCACCAGCTCCAGTACTGTAAGTCTATTCTTGGGCAAGGGCTTTAATCACTCTCAGGTTCATTCCTCATTGCTGAAATGGCAAAAGAATTATATTGGATTGTTGAAAAAGTCATGACGCATTTTTGCAATGAAAAACATAGAAAAAATACGTCATGACTTTTCCGACAACCCAATATATACTTCACTAACCATTCACTTGACAAATATTTATTGAGCAGCTCTTATTGGCTGGTACATCGAAATGTATCAGAAAGATTGCAGCAAATAAAAGAGACAAAGCTCTCACCTTATTCTTGTGAGAGGATTAAATGCAGTAATTCATTTAGACAGTGCCTGGCCTCAAATAAGCACAGGACAAATGGTAGCTGGTATTCTTATGATTACAATTATTATTATTATTATTACTACTACTACTACTACTACTACTACTACTACTACTACTACTACACAGGTAGTTTATAAATTCAGTGGAGACTCTCATTTGTAATTAATGATACCATGCTAGACATTATTTAATGTAATGTATTTTCTTCTAAGAAAGTCCTTG
>NW_017731350.1:3501868-3504329 GCF_001890085.2 Hipposideros armiger | reverse complement strand
ACAACTAGACTGAAGAACAAAACAACAGCAACTTGTCTGTTCCCCTTCCCCAATTCCCCAGCACTGTTCCCATCCCCGCAATTCCCCAATAAAAATCTTAAAAAAAAAAAAGAATGAGGCAGTATTCGTAACTTACAAAAAGATGCTCAAAACATGTAAGCCAAAAGGCAAGTAAGGAAACAGCACTAGAATGTAGTCGATGCTGTCCATGCCCTGCCCAGATGCCCTCACCTGGCTGCTAATTTCTCACATCTGCACTCTTCTCTGGAGAATGGCCTTCAGTTGACTGAACACGCCTTAATCAAGAAATGCCTGGAAAGTAACTCACCCACCAGAGGGGGCAACGGGCAACTGCAGCTGATGACTGACTGACTGCGAGGCGTAAAGGCCAGCCCCCTGAGCTCTGGATCCTGGGAAGATGCAGTGAGCACACCACCACCCTTACTCTCCCACTGAATACAACTATAATCCTGCACAGAATGCGTGCTGGAGCTATCTGAGGTCTGTGAAAAGTAAATATCAGCAGGTGGATTGGGGAAGAAGGAAGAACACAGAATTCAAAGTACCACTGAACAGATGGTGAGTTTACCATTTTTTTCCCTCTTCGATCAGCTGGCTTGAACTCTGCAAAGTGTGAATCCCCAAGCCTAGCACTGGGGTACACACACACACACACAGAAATCCTCAGAACCCTCTATTTCTGGCTCAAAGTAAAGAAGAACTAAAGCCCAGAGAGTGGGAGAAACTCCCCAGGTCTTTTTCTTTCTCTCCCTTCTTCATTTTCTCCGCCCCAGCCAGCAGGCAACCCAGTGATGGAGGCCGCAGAAGCAGCAGCAAAAGCAGCTGACCTGGGAAACTGCAGGTATCAAAACTGTGGAGAAAATGAACCCTCCAGTCTGCTCAGTTAGCTGCAGCTCAAAAAGAGCCCCACTGATATCCCCCCGCCACCCCCCATCCTTCTGACCTGGTGGTGCAACTGCAGAAGTGTACAGTTTCTGGCCAGAGGACAGTAAAGGGGTGTCCAGAGTAGCAAGAAAGTATCAGGGCACTAGCTGAGCAGAGGCGCAGGCAAGCAACCCATGTAGCTGTGTGTGAAATACTGGGATCTTCTCCAACTCACACATTCAGGAATCTGATCTTAATTAGCATACCAACAACTCTGAAAACTAAGCTTATAGAAAGACCTCTACCGGGTCCCAGACTAACCAGCGGGTGGCATACACGTGGCACAGATCTGAACACCACTGAAAAAAATTGAAAACAGAACTGACATTAGAACAACAGCCAATAAGAACTTGTGGACTAACCTAGCCAAGTCAAGTGCCAGCTGAAATAAAAATTAACAACATTATCTGTAAGATTTAAAGAAGGTCCAAAGTCTTATAAGGCTCAAAATGTCGAGAAAACAATACAAACTTATTTGGCCAACAAAGAACCATGAAAACCTTAACTCACAAGGGAAAGGACAATCAACAGAGGTCAACGACAAGATGACACAGGTGTTGGAGTACTGTGACAGAAATTTTAACGCAGCTATTATAAAAATGCTCCAGGGCCGGCCGAGTGGCTCGATGGTTAAGAATTGGCTTGGGTTAATAAACAAGTTAAAGCCAAAGAAATCCATCAAAATGAAAACATAATCAAATTGCTGAGAACGAAAAACAAACTCTTAAAAGAAACCAGAAAAAAGAACACATAAAAGGAATCAGCAAATATTTTCTTTAAGAACCAAATAGTAAACATTTTTGGTTTGCAGGTTATATGGTCTCTGTCACAATTACTCAACTCTGCCATTTTAGCATAAAAGCAGCCAAAGATAATATGTAGACAAATGGGTATGGCATTGTTAAAATTTAATTAGAAATCAGGCAGCCAGCCCACACACCATAGTTGGCCAGCTCCTGGTAAAGGGGAACAACGACATGAATTACTGTGGATTTCTCATCAAAATTATGGAGGTCAGAAGACAGCAGAATAACATTTTGAAGGGCTGAAAGAAAATGCCGTCAACCAAGAATTCTGTATCGAGAAACTATATCCTTCAGAAATTAAAGAAAACTAAGAGAATTCGTAGCCAGCATACATGTTCTAAAAGAATTGCTAAAGGAAGTTCTTCAGAAACAAGGGAAATGGTTCCAGAAGAAAACCTGAAACATTACAAATGAAGGAATCACCATAGAAAAGACGTTAGAAGAAATAACACCAATGCTACACAATCTCTCCCAGAAAATACAAAAGAACACCTTCCAACTCATTTTAAAAGGCCAGCAATAATCTGATACCAAACTACTCATAGACAAAGACAGTACAAAAACAAACACTATCCATCATGAACAGACACAACAATCCTGAACAACAAACAAAATCCTCAACAAAATATTATAAACTGAATCCAGCAATACATAAAAGCCCCAAAAGAAACTGGGGTTGGGCTGGCCGAGTGGCGCGATGGTTAAGGAAC
>NW_017731350.1:3482855-3491978 GCF_001890085.2 Hipposideros armiger | reverse complement strand
ACCGTGTGTAGCCAGCAGCCAGCGTGAGTGGCCAGCAGCCGCCAAGAGTGGCGTCCAGAAGCCGGCGACTGATCTACCTCACCCGGGAAGAGCGCAATGATGGTGCCAACTTGGGCCAGTGAAGCAACGTCCTCCACAATAGACTGAAGAACAAAATGACAGCAACTTGTCTGTTCCCCTTCCCCCAATTCCCCAATAAAAACCTTTAAAAAAAAAAAAAAGTGAGAGGTGACCGAGTTTGTCACTAACAAGTACTTAGTTGTAACTACTCAAAATTCCCTGAAAGAGAGCTAACTTTCTAGCTCATTTCAGGAAAATTCTCAACTGTCCTTCCTCTAATACTACTTCTTTTCTCTTCTCTTTCAGACTAAAAAAAAAAGGCCAGGAAAGTAAATGTTTGTAAATCCTAGAGATTTTCTATTTTACAAATCTGAATGTTCCAATAAAAAAACATTCAATAACTATACTCCACTACTACACAGAGCTCTGAATAGCAAATATAACCTCACAAGACTGTGAAAACAATTAAGTAAGTTATGTAAAGCATTTAGCACAATGCCTGGTGCAAATTAGAGCCTAAAAAATGTTAGTTGTTATTATTATTATTACTTCTTGTTACTATGTTATTACCCTCTTGAATGATACCTGGACTAGAATTCTAAAGGCAAGGCTACTTTGTCTTAATTTACAGTTCTTATGATTTATTTAAAAGTATAAAAATATAGACTTGGAAGAAGACTAAATACTTTGTTATCAATCACTTGCAACATTTGAAATCTGGAATAGAGAAAAGGTTTTAACAAAAGCAAAAGGAGGTAAAGAAGTAGAAATGCAAGGTGCCCAAGGAATCACAGAATAGAACATTAAAAAATGGGAAATAATACTGAATGTCAACTGTAACTAAAAAAACAATAAATGATTAAAATAAAAAAGAAAAGAAGGAGATGGTAAGTCACAAAAAGAGGAAATAGGTGCCTCTAGTATACCAAAGATAAACCCGATCATTTTTCCTAAAACCTGCCATGGTCTGCTTAGTTCATAAGAAATTTTAGTTCTCAGCAAAGATACTACACTACATATCTGAAAAGGAAATATTAAAAGCATATGAACAATAAAGAAAAAGGCACACGCTTGAAATGACCCACAAAGCTCATTTTCATAGTCATATTTCAGGAGAAGTATTCTTGTTAGTTATCTCTATAGTTAAGTTTGCCCCTAGAGAGAATTTTTTTAGAAACACATATAAGAATAACTTCCTCAAATGATTTTGGAATTAATGAAAAGAAAATAAGACCAACTCAGTATGTTCTAAATCAAATTATTTGTATTTATTTTTTACCACAATAGCAGTGTGCAGCCTTCGCATCTAAATCCTGGATGTTAACAATTTCTTTTCTGAGTTCTCATATCTTTAATTTCAATTAACACACTGACAGTGAAGATTATGAGCTATAAAAACCACAAGCAAAGCATGAGAACCAGAACGTGAAGGCTTAGAAAAAAACCTAACCCAGACCCCATATTTTGTACATCCAAATAAATAAAATAGCTTGGGGCCGGCTAAGTGGCTCAGTTGGTTAGAACGTGTGCTCTTAACAACAAAGTTGCCGGTTCGACTCCCGCATGGGATGGTGGCCCCCGCCCTACCACCCCTCCACCGCAACTAGATTGAAAGTGGCAACTGGACTTAGAGCTGAGATACGCCCTCCACAACTAAGACTGAAGGACAACAACTTGACTTGGAGCTGATGGGTCCTGGAAAAACACAATGTTCCCCTTCCCCGATTCCTCATCACTGTTCCCCTCCCCAATTCCCCAATAAAATCTTTAAAAAAAAAAACAAGAACCATAGAACAATAATGTTCAAACTCACTAGTAATCAAAAAACATATACTGAGGGCCGGCCGAGTGGCGCGATGGTTAAGAACTCGCTTGGGATGCCAGAGGGCCCCGGTTCGGATCCCACATATNAAAAAAAAAAAAAGAAACTGGGGTTTATCCCAGGAATGCAAGGCAATTCAACATATGAAAAGTAATCAATATCATCCAACATATTAACAATCTAAAAGAAAAACACATGATCATATCAGATCCAGAAAGAGCATTTGACAAAATACAATGTCTGTTCATAATGATAAACTCTCAGCAAACTAGAAATAAAAACTTTCTCCACCTGATAAAGGGCATCTACACAAAAACCCTACAGCTAATGTCACACTTGATAGTGAAAGACTGAATGCTTTCCCCCAAAACAGGGAACAAGGCAAGGATGTCCACTCTTACCACTTCTATTCAACATTATATGGGATGTCTTAGCCAGTGAAGTAAGACAAGAAATAAAAGGCAGACATTGGAAAGAAATAAAACTATCCCTATTTGCAGACATAATTATCTTTGTAAAAAATCCAAAATAATATAAAAAAGAGCTCCTACAACTAAAAAATAAGTTTGGGCCGGCCGAGTGGCTCAGTTGGTTAAGAGCTCGCTCAAGAGCTTGAGCTCTGAGCAACAGTAGTTTGATTCCCAGCCTGAGCTGAGCAGCCGCTGAGCTGCCAACAGGTGGCAGGACGGCTCAGCTTAAAAAAAAAAAAAAAAAGTTTAACAAGTGTCGCAAGGACACAAGGTCAAAACACAAAATTCAACCCCAGGTTGAATTGCACAATTGGAAACTGAATATTTTTTAAAATAGCATTTACAATACCTCCAACAAAAATAAGATACTTAGATATATACACTATGAAAATCTATATAGGATCTGTACACAAAACACAGGTGAAATAAGTTTTTAAAAGACCTAAACAAAGGCATACCATCTAATCAGACAGTTTCATCAAACTCCCAGCGGACTTTTTTGTTTGTTTGTTAACGTAGATGACTTAAAATTTTATACGATGGATAAAAGGAATGGAATAAGACAATTTTGAAAGGAAAGAATAAAGTGGGAGGATCACACCACGACAGCTGCTGGACCTGACGATATACCCTGGAAGGAACTGGGAGAGCACACCTGGGACTGGATCCTGAGAGTCCCGAACTTGGGAGCCAAGAATAAGGTCAGAAAGGAAACGTTTGTTGATGTGGGGGCGCTCACCCATGACCCAGGACTTAACGTTCCGCACAGGGCAGCTGGAGCCAGTCCTGACGTGCTGCTGGATTGGTTCATTTAAGTCTGGGGTAGAGGAACTGACGGAATATAGAAAATGAATTGGAGCTGCTGGAACTGCATGGCAGGGTGTTAAGGAAAGAGTCAGCATCTCCTAACCTTTCCCAATTCTGTCTACTCTGGACTGACAGCATCTGCTTAGATTTTTAACCCAAGGGCTTTCTCTTACCTCTGAAGTCCCTTTTGTTCCCTGCATGGCAGGCATGAAATACTGAAATGCTACAGATTTGCCAGAGATTGATGGAGCTGATATATAAACACTCCACCCACTCACCCCCTCGAGGGGCATAACTCTAAGGACACACTTTACACTGGCTCCTGCAGCTCCCGCTCCCCAGCAGGAATAACTTCACTTACCCACAGTGGTACCTTGCTTGATAACAAAGGCTTTATTTGCTAACTTCCCTTCCCCAGTTCATTTCCTGGGCCCCTACTGGTATTTCCTGGGATAACCTCCAAAATGAAACTGCACTCAAATCCTTGTCTAAGAGTCCACTTCTAGGGGAACTCAAACTAAAACCTTAAGTCTTTTCATTTCAACCAATTTCTACTTCAGATTACATAAAATCCAAATTCATAAGGTACACATAGATTAAGGTTACTATAAATGATTTCTCTAGTCCTTAGCTGAGAACTGACTCCCTCCCAGTGCTCTGTGGATACTGAGGCCTGCATCTTTGTAATTATGATTTTAACAGTTCCACTCAACAAAGGTCTAATCATCCTGCCACACCTGACTATCTGTCCTTGTCTTCCTGGCATAACCTTAAAAATCAACACTGACATGAATGTAAGTACTCTCTCTACTTCCTTCCACTTGGACTCCTGGCACTTTGCCTTTTCTTGGCCTCAAAATGTAGAGATAACCAAACCTCCTACCATTCCCTTCACAGAGTGACTCTGATTTCAAACCCTGCCATTTCCTTCCTCATAATCACTCTCACATCCACCCGTTTTTCCCATTTCAACTGCCAAAGTCTTTGTCCACATGAATGCACAAATAAAATTCTATGACGCCATGATCTCGGGACTCTGCGCCCCCTTCTTCCTGCAGTTCATCCTGTGGACATGCAGAGAAATCCATTAGGTGTGCCTATTCAAATATGTTTGATCTGCAGTGGACCCAAATCACTCTGCTCAGGAGCTTCATTCCACCCAATTAAAAATATCAGAACACAAAGTGAAACAAGCCAGACAGAGAAAGACAAATACTGTATGATCCCACTCATATGTGCAATCCATTAATAAAAATTATAAAAAAGTCAAACTCATCATAGCAGAGTAGAATGGAGGTTGCCAGGGGCTAGGGAGTGGGAGTAGATATTGGTCAAAGGATACAAACTTTAAATTATAAAATGGGGACTGAATGTACATCATTGATAATATTGCATTGTATGCCTGAAATTTGCTGAGAGTCAATCTTAAACATTCTCAACACACACACACACACACACACACACACACACCAAAAATGTAACTATGTGAAGTGATGAATATGCTAATTAATTTAATTGTGGTAACTTTGGAAATGGTGTCTGTAAGATTAAGGCAAAACAAAATATACATAAGTACTATACTCTAGTTTCCCACCGCCTGTAATTTAACAATTCTAATACTGCTATGCATGTATACTGGATCTGAACAATTAAGGAAATGGACGGCTGATGGAGTGTGAGGTTACAGATAAGCAAAGTGAGAAGCTAGAATGATCCATGTGATAATGGATTACAATTGGAGACATCAGCGTAAGACCATGTTTAGCTTAATACAAACACAGATAGTTACATACAGAAGTACTTAGACCTATGTGTATATGCATGGGTTAGTATACACATATGTTCTTGCTGTCACCTGAGAGGCAGTAGAAGCAACGAAATCCCAATAGCAATGAGCACACCAAGGGACCCAATTTTGGGTTATAATACCATTCTCCAATAAAAGGAACCAGGGGTCCTTGGAGGAATGATTGAGGCAGGAAATATATAAGATGAGCCCGAATATAGAAAGTAAAGAAGTTCTGGGAGGAAAAACTATATGACTGGGGTATACGAGTATCAAAGGGACACAGCAGCCAACTGAAAGACCTCCCAACGGCCAAAGTTGGAACAATTTGAGCAACGAAATAAATAAGGTAGTATTAAATATCCATCAGTCAATACTGATATAAATGACTAAATTAATAAATGAAGAATGACAAATATCCTATGGAGAAGAATTCCAAATAATTTATGTAGATACTCAGCCCTGAAGAAAGTGAAGCATGACTTCCACTCCTTAAGTATGGGCTGCACACAGTGCCTTCCTCACAAAGACAGCAGTATGAGGGCCGGCTAAGTGGCTCAACTGGTTAAGAGCTTGCTCAAAAGTGCAAGCTCTGAGCAACAGCGGTTCGATTCCCGGCCTAAACTGAGCTGCCGCTGAGCTGCCAACAGGTGGCAGGACGGCTCAGCTAAAAAATAAAATAAACAAACAAAAAAAATACAAAGACAGTAGTATGGAAGAAAGGGAGGGGAAAACACCTTACAGGGAAGAAACCTGACAAACACTGCCTCAGCCAGTGCAAGTTCAACAGCAGTAGTGATGAATCATGTTGACAGTATGTATTCTTGACATGATGTGATGAAAATGGCATTTGACCTCTGTGGTCTTCCTCCCCAAAACCCATAAACCCAGGTTAATCATGAGAAAAACATCAGGCAAATCTCAACTGAGGGATAATCTACAAACACTCAGAACTCTCAAATTCATCAAAAACTTGATCAGAATAATCTGAGAAGCTGACAAACAGCCAAGAGACATCTAAGGAGACATGACAACTACATGTAATGTGGTGTCCTGGGTGGGATTCTGGGACAGAAAACGGCCATTAGGTAAACACTAAGGAAATCTCAATAAAGTATGGGTTTTAGTTAGTCACAATGTAGCGGTTCAGTAATTGTAACAAATGTACCATTCTACTGTGAGATGTTAATAACAGAGAGAACAGGGTATGGGGATGCTATTATTGGTCAATTTTTCAGTAAATCAAAAATTGTTCTGAAAAATAAAGTTTATTTTCTAAAAAGATAGTGCAATTACATACTCCTTTTTCTTTATTCTCTTAACTGATTTAAAAACAATTGCATAAAACAATACCTATAAAATTGTATTGTTGGGCCTGTAACATACAGAATTCCTAAGAAGGCATAATGATCCTAAATATTTACCTACCTAACCTTAGTTCCTCAAAATAGACTCAGCAAAACTTGATAGAACTGGGCCGGCCGAGTGGTGCGTTGGTTAAGAGCTGGCTTGGGATGCCAGCTCTGAGCAGCAGGGCCCAAGTACGGATCCCACATGAGGGCCAGTGACACAGCCCTCTACTGCTAAGATGGTGAACAACAGCTCGACCTGGAGCTGGGCTGCCACTGAGTCGCCGGCGACAGCATAGGCTGCAGCCCCTGCTGCAGTGGGTTGCCATGGGCTACCGTGTGTAGCCAGCAGCCAGCGTGAGCGGCCAGCAGCCGCAGTGAGCGGCTGTCCAGAAGCCGGCGACTGATCTGCCTCGCCCGGGAAGAGCGCAATGATGGTGCCAACTTGGGCCAGTGAAGCGAAGTCCTCCACAACTAGACTGAAGAACAAAAGGACAGCAACTTGTCTGTTCTCCTTCCCCGGATTCCCTAGCACTGTTCCCCTCCCCCAACTCCCCAATAAAATCTTAAAAAAAAAAAAAAACTTGATAGAACTGAAAGGAGAAATAGACAAATCCACACTTTTACTTGGAGATTTCAATACTTCTCTACAATTAACACAAGTAGAAAGTCAAGAAGGACGTGGAAGGACTGAACACCATTAGCCAACTAGATCTACTTGATGTTTTTATGGAACACTCACCCAATAATGACAAAATACAAATTCTTTCCAAGTGCACATGAAACATGCACCACCAAATTCAAAAAAGTATAATGTGACAGTAAAGGGATAGCATCTCTATTAGCCATGTTTTATTTATTAGGCTGGGTTCTGGGTACACTGTATTATTCTTTATACTATTGTATGTCCAATTTCATAATAAAAATTTAAGTCATTTACTTTGAGTGTATTCTCTGATAAATCTTTTCTTTAGTGTTTTCGACAGGGGGAGGCATGTCTCCATATATTTTATTAATAAAATGGGGTATATCAAATACCATAAGCTCTGTACTTTTATCCAAAAGTACAGAAACTCTCACAAATTCCATAATTTAGCATAATACTTATTACTTGAAATCTTCAGCAATGTCTTCTATGAGTATCCCAACAATATTTGCTAACAAAGAATGCATTTTAGTTTGTTAATCTGTCTATATATTATTTCAGCCACTTGTACCAAAACAGGAAGAACAAAAGTTTGTGGCTTTTCGTTTTTCACTCCTAAAGTAAGAATCACCACAAAACTTCTAAAAATGTATAATTAATAAAATTGTAAGGTACTAGATTAGTTAGCACATGACTGTAATCATCACTGAAAAAGCTCAACAAGTTAGCCCTCATGTTCTGAATGCTTAGTTTTAAAATATCTCAACGGAAAATATCAGCCTCATACTACCATTAGCGAGTAACTTAAGGCACAATAGGCTCAAATGATGTATGTGAATCCATATACCAAATAGTACTTCTAACAATTTTAAGGGTTTTTTTACTGATTCCCCTTTAATCTGCTTAGATCATTATTGTTTTATAATTTGTATTTGACAGATGACAAGCTCATAATTATAAATAGAAGTGTCAGCTCTGCTTTTTTCTTGCTGTTCATGTGTTCTGGCATCATTATTTCAATCTTCAGTTGAATCCGAAATCTCAATTTGCAGTTGCTTTGCAGGAATCTTTTCAAGTCCTTTGTCTATTTAGCAAGGTCCATTTCACTCAAATCAAATAACAGAATCAGAAAGACCATTAAACCAGGCAGAGGTGAACTTTAATCTATCTGAATAGGATGTAAACAAATAAATAAGGAGGCTCACATTATGGGCCCTGCAGGTTGAGGTGTCCCCATTATCATCCTTCTCAGGTTACCTTGCTTACAATACCTGATGTGTATCATCAGACATACAAATGGAGTAAAGTATCAACCTATGGATTAAATATTAGTAAGAGTTAATTGCCCATATTTTCTTGTTGTACCCTGCCTACAGGGTCATTTTGCATGCCTACCACTTTGAAAACCATTGCTCTTAAAAAACATAAATAAATAAAAAACTAGAATGAGAAGATGGGACTGTGCTAGCCTTGAGGAGCAAATGAGAAAAATGGATAGTAGAATCAGATGAGGAAATTTAGAGCCTAAGTGGTTAGTGAACTTGGCCTAAGGTTACAAAGCCAGTAATTTGTGGAGTTAGGCAACCCATTTGACTTGAAAGCCCACTCTGTGTCCACTGCGCCACATCACCCCCTTCAGGGCAAACACCACGAATCCAGGAGTGAGCAAAGAATACAGGTACCCAAATTGTGTTGCTGGATCAGAACTTAATTCACACTTAAATGGGGTCTGGAGGCTAGAGCAGCAAAAGGTCTGGACCCTGATTAGTCCTATCAAGGAAGTAATATGTTCCAGAGTTGGACTAAGTCTACAGGCAGAAGGTAAGTAAATCCCACAGTAAAGACTAAAGGAAAGAGAACCAGCTCTAGAAATGTTTCCATGTCCTTGTACTGCACCCAAGTGTTAAATATCCTTCATTTCCCTTGAATCTTTTTGTTAATGCCTTAACCCTTCCAGCTCTTAGTTACTGCAAAGCATCCAGGTATCCCAACTTCTTGTGCAAGTTCACTTTTTCTCCCCACAAAACTCCTGTCAGTTTTTCTCTGGATGTCCATTTAATTAAGAAGTGAGATGGGCCGGCCGAGTGGCGCATTGGTTAAGAGCTGGCTTGAGATGCCAGAGGGCCCCGGTTCAGATCCCACATATGAGGGCCAGTGACACTGCCCTCCACAGCTAAGATGCT
>NW_017731350.1:3438934-3480370 GCF_001890085.2 Hipposideros armiger | reverse complement strand
AAACATATACTGAAAACCAAAATAAGATTACATTGTACATCAAGCAGATTTGCAAAAATGATAAAGACTAACAACATCAAGGGTTGACAAGGCTGGGAGGGAACAGAAGCCACCCACCGCGGGCATGAATAGTAACTGGTGAAACCACTTCAGAGAGTTTAGCAATCCCACTGATTGGAGATGTGCAGGGCACACAAGTCAGTGGTTCCTCCTAGGTACACACTCTAAAAGACAAGCATGTATGCACAAGAAGGTGTGACAAGAATATTCATAGCAGCATTATCTGTAATAGCCCCCCCCAAAAAAAAAATCAGAACAAATTAATTGCCAATCCTCAGGAAAATACAAAAGTAAATTGTGATGTAGTCAAACAACACACTCCTATTCAGCCAAGACAATGAATACACTAGAGCTGCATGTATCCATGTAAATGAGTCTCACAATATTGGGAGATAAAAAGTTACAAAAAGATATAATTAATACTGTTAATATAAAGCCTTTTAAATGCAAAACAACATTCTACATTTTAGGGCTACTTACATACATAATAACTGTATGAAAATACATATCTACAGAGATGAAAAGCATTGAATTCAGAATAGTGGTTCTCCCCCGAAGGGGCGGAGAATACAATTGGGAAGGAGTTAAGGGGGCTCAACTTTAAAAAGAGCCTAGTTTCTTAAAGTGGTGTGTACACAGGTGTTCACTATTCATATTCTCTATACCTCTTTGAGGGCCAATATTTCATAATGTTTAGAGAGTTAAAGGAAAATAAACTCAAGGTCCAACCAAAATAGTTTACTACAGAGCCCAAATGCTTAACCATGACACTATTTGTTCTATGTTTGTGCAGTTGGGAAAGGTTCAGTCATAAGAAATCTCTCAAGAAGATAACACTATATCAGACTGGTAAAAATCAATGAAGTACCTGTCTAAAGAAAAAAAATCTCTCAAGGAAATCATATTGAGGACACAAAGCGGTCATTTCACCATGCTCAGGAATCATGTGAGTGAGCCAAAAGACAAAGCCCAAGTTCAACTTGGACCATGAAACGGTCTGGTTTAGAGACAGCATGTAGAAAGAACATGGGCTTTGAAATCCAAGCTGGGTTCAAATATCACCCCTGTCACCAATTAGCTGTGTGGCCCCAAACATGTTTTAACTTCTCTGAGCTCAGTTTCCTCACCCATACACTGGAGATACATTCCTGGCTTCCAAAGTTGTCAAGATTAAAGAGTAGCCATTATCTGTGAAAGTCCCTTGATACACAGTAGCCTCACATTAAATAATAGTCATTATTACTTGCACAAGAAAGTTTCTCTTTGGGCAAGAGGAGACAGAGCAGGGAGAGATAAAATTTAAAAGGAGGGAGTTAAAAGTCCAGAAAAAGAAGCCAGGGAAAAGATGGAATGGTTTGAGGTTGAAAAAGTCCTTCCTTGTAGCATCCCAGAAGTTACCAAAAATAATTTTTTTGAGTACTATTTCATTATAGTGAAGCTTAGCTACAAGAATATTTAGTCCAAACCTAATTTTCACAGCATTTCAGTCCTATTTTAGCTTTTATACACACACACACACACACACACACACACACACACACACACAGTGCCAAATAAATCTATACATATTTTAAGAAAAACTGTATTAAAATTGTAATACTCAATATATACCGATAACAAAAGATGAATACAAGTCACATTTGACTTCTGCAATTACAAGAAGTACTCAAAGTGGTTACCATCAACATCCAGGCACTGCTGATTATAGCGAACTACTGCTTGAGCAACAGTGACCAAAGTGTCTACTTGTATACATTTTTTTTGTTGGCACCACCAGGATATGTGTGTGTGTGTGTGTGTGTGTGTGTGTGTGTGTGTGTATAAATACTGGGGATGCCAAAAACATGTCTTTTCTTTAAAGGTTCTTTTTTTTTTTTAATGTTTTATTGGGGAATTTGTGGAGGGAACAGCATTGGGGAACCAGGGAACGGGAAGAGACAAGCTGCTGTCCTTTTGTTCTTCAGTTTAGTTGTGGAGGACGTCGCTTCACTGGCCCATGTTGGTATTGTGATCATCGCACTCTTCCCGGGTGAGGCGGATTGGTCGCCGGCCATTGGACAGCTGCTCACGGCCGCTCACGGCCATTCATGTAGGCTGCCGGCCACTCACGGTAGCTCACAGCAGCCCATTGCAGCCTCACTGCAGCCTACACCGTCGCCAGTGACTCATGGCAGCCCAGCTCCAGGTCAAGCTGTTGTTCACCATCTTAGCTGTAGAGGGTGCAGTGTCACTGGCCCATGTGGGATCCAAACCGGCAGCCCTGCTGCTCAGAACTCGCGCTCCCAAGCCAACTCTTAACCAATGAGCCACTCGGCCAGCCCTTATTTTTTTTTTTAATGCATTAACAAGTAAATCATACACAATGTGTGTTTCTCTGTTATCTACAACTCAGAAAGGTGGGTCCTACTCTTAACATATTAAAGAGAAAATAATAATTTCAATAAATGCCCCCCAAAACAGCCCTTGATAAAATTCAACATCCAATAAAAATACAAACCAAGAACGAAAGAAAACTTCCTTAAATTGACAAAAGATATCTACCAGAAACTGTCGGTAAGTATGATATCTAACAGTGAAACACTGGAAGCATTCCCATTCAGGAAAAAGATAAAAGTCCCCATTATCATCGCTGCTATTCAACTTTTATACTGAAGGGTCTAGGCATTGCAGTAACACAGAAAACAAAATAAGTGGTATCAAGTTTAGAAAGAAGCCTGGCCAGTTAAGTCTTCTAGTCAAAACAGCTCCATGAGTAGACACTTCGATCCCCTCCACTTCAAATAAACAGTAATAATTAAATATTTTAAAAATATATTTTAAAAATGACTCAGGAAGGTTCAGAACAAGACCAACCTCCATTTGGATCAGAAACTGAACCGCTACACAAAACTGTGAGCAGGACCGAGGCTCCAGGCTTGCGGACACTGACTGAGTCTACAAGCAGGTGTACACTTCCTGCAGGGCAGTGGTGAGAGAAAGCAAAGCACCTGGAGAAACAGCAGACATCGGAGCCAGACTCACTGCGCAAAGCCAAGGACGAGGCTGGAGCTGAAAGGAAGCTAAAAAATATTATTGCCTGTCTCTGCCTGGAACTAAGGTTTATACAGTGCTCTGGGCTTTAAAAAGTGGGAAATAAAAACAGACTTCGTGACCAGGATCTGAACCAAGACAGCCACATACTCTGTGAGCAGATCTAAACCAGCCCCAATTAATACCTCAAAGGACAGGACCCCTGACCCACTATTATCATATCTGATTCTTGATTAGGGTCCACTAGGTCAATGAAAGCACCTGAAATATCACCACACAGAGAAGGGTGAGCACAGAGATAAGAAAAACAAAATCAAAAGCACACACACTCAGATTAGTCTGTAAATCAACTCTTCAGAACACTAAGAAATAGAATGCTACGAAAGATAGCCAACAAAACCAACAATTAGAAATACAAATTCATTCCAGATGAAGTTTAACTTTACAGAAGTTTGACAAATACTTATTTTTTTAAGTATATTTAGGGTGCTAGGATGTCAAGTTTTTTAAGTATTGGGAATGCAAAACTATACAGCCACTTTGGAAGACAGCCGCTTTTTACAAAGCTAAACATTCCCTAGCCATACGATCCAGCAATCATGCTCCTAGGTATTTACCCGAAATTGCTGAAAACTTACGCCCACGCAAAAACATGCACGTGAATATTTATAGAAGCTTTATCCATAATTACCAAAAACTGGAAATAACCAAGATGTCCTTCAACAGGTGAATGGATAAACAAACTGTGAGACACAGAGGAACCTTAAGTACATAACACTAAGCAAAAAAGACCAACCTGAAAGATTGATCTGATCAATCTGATCAACCTGAAAGAGTCTGATCCCAACTATATGACATTCTGGAAAAGGCAAAACGATAGACACAGTAAAATGATCAGTGGTTATCAGGGGCTCAGGAGGAGGAAGGGAAGAATGAATAGGTGAAATACAGAGGATTTTTAGAGCAATGAAATTATTCTGTGTGATACTGCAATGACGTTATATAATGACATGATGCATGACATTACACATTTGTCAAAATCCACAGAACTGTGTGACACAGAGTGAAGCCTAATATAAACTATGAACTTAAGTTAATAATAATGTATCAATACTGATTCATCAGTTGTAACAAATGTACCGCACTAATGCAAGATGTTAGTAAAGGGAAACACTCATGAGGAAGACTGGGTATATAGGAACTCTACACTATCCACCCATTTGGGTCATATTCAATTACGTATATCACTTTTTAAATTATCATGGACAGTTCCACTTCTGGGTATGTACACAAAAGAATCAAAAGCAGGGACTTGAACAGGTATTTGCATGCCCATGTTCACAGCAACATTACTCACAATAGCCAAAACAACCCAAGTGTCCATTGATGGATGAATGGATAAACAAATGTGATATACACATACAATGGAACAGTATTCAGCTTTAAAAGAGAAGAAAATCCTGACACACACGACAATACAGATGAACTCTGACAATAGTATGCTAGGTGAAATAAACCAGGCACAAAAGGATAAATATTGTGTGATTCCACTTATATGAGGTACCAGCGTAGTCAAATTCATAGAGAGAGAAAGTAGAATGAATGGAGGCTACCAGGGGCTGGAGGGAGGAGAGGATTGGGAGTTAGTGTTTAATGGAGACAAAGTTTCAGTTGGGGGAGATGAAAAACTTCTGAAATGGACGGTGGTGATAGTTGCACAACAATGTGAATGTATTTCATGCCACAAAACTCTACTCTTAAAAATGGTTAAAATGGTAAAATCTATGTTATGTATATTTTACAACAATAAAAAATGATGACAGTGCTGAAAAACTGATTATCCAAATTGGAAAAAAAATTAATTCTCTTCATTACAACATATAGAAATTCCACACAAAAAGCAAAATTTTGTTTAATTTTAGAAGAAAATACAGAAATATATAATTCATACTTTGAGATAGAGAAAATTTACTTAACCAGACACACACACACACACACACACACACACACACACACACACACACACACACAGAGTGTTTTTTTTTATTTAAGGGAATTTTTTTCATAACTATAACATTAAAACTTATAACTTGTATACAACCAAAGACACTGTTAACAAAGGAAAAAGGCAAGCACAAGCTGGCTGGATGCATTTATAACACATATGTACATCAAACAATTAGTATCCAGAGTAACCTAACTGTCCCTCGCGGGTGAAGGATACATGAACAGTCATTTCAGTCTACAGCTGAACACTACTCAGCAGTTAAAAAGAAATGAACCAGATCCACAAGTAGTAACATGGCTAAATCTCCATCAATTAAAATTTTAAATGTACAGCTCTGTGACCCAGTGAGTCTACTTTTCATTCGCTGCAGCAGTGTCTGAAACTACAGTACAATAATACTACGTAAGAGACAATAATACTACAAGTGAAGAAGAATCAGGTAGATCCCTATGTATTAACATGGAAAGATCTCAGACATTCTGTTAGAAAACAAGTTGCAGAACAATGTATAGTAGTATCGTGTCATTAATATGGGGGGGAGATTCTTTATTACCTATATATTGATGAAAATGCAGAGATAGGTCAGAAAGGATCACAACACACTGACAACTGCAGTTTTGGTGGAGAAGGGAGTGGGCCAGGGGCTTTTATTCTCTCTGTGCGGTTTGAGGATTTTATAAGAGTATGCATTCATGAGCCATTTGCAGAGCTGCAGTGGCCCAGCCACACTGACTGCACAACACAACTCCAGGGACTCGGCTGTGAATGGCAACCCCTAAGGCCGGGCAACACACATCCTGCACAACCAGACGCCACAGCCCTGAGGTTTGTGTAATTAGAATAACACCAGCATTGGGGAACTTTCTGAGGTGATGTAAATTTCTACATCCTGACTGGGATAGGGGTTACAAGGCATACATGTTTTCAAAACTCATCGGAATGTACACGAACATCTATGCATTTAAACTATACATTAATAAAGTTGATTTTAAAATAAATTAAATACATAAATAAAATACAATAGCATTGGGAAAACTTGGAGCAAGGCACCCAAAATTACAGAACCCCAAACCAAGAACGGGTATACGCCTGCTGGTTGCACTCTGAAGCACAGTCATAAAACTAAAGAGAAATTAACTTCATTCATCAAGGCTTACTATACAATACCAAATTTGGATTAATATTACTCTTATTTTCTATGTGAGGAAAAAAAGTCCTGAGAGATTTCTAGTAAAGACATAAAATAAAGGGTAACTTGGCATTCTGTTGGCTCTAAGTCTAATTTTCTAAGTAGAAATTTTGTCTCTCACCCACAGTGGACGCTCAAAACCTTGCCAGCGCTGCTTTGACTACATAACCCCCTTCAAAGGTAATTCCATTTATGTATGATAAAAATTCTCATAGAACTCATAAAAGGTCAAGTTTTAATTTGGCAGACAAAGTAACCTAACAGGCACTGCAACCCAGGGAACTGAAACAGCAGCCTGGAGCTAGAGTCCAGAAATCCAACCAAGGCAGAGAACAGGCAAAATTCCAGCCTTTACAAAAGAGCGGAGATAGATTCTTACTACAGACCTGAGCTCCAAGAAACAGGATAAAAGAAACAAAAAAATGTTCTCTAGAAAAAGTACTCTTCTTCTTTCTCAAGTGATAGAAAAGAGAAGGGCCAGATGGGATGATTTGAAACAATGTCCCAACAAGCAATAAAGATGCAAAAGAGAAGAGCCAGAATGGAATGATTTGAAACAATGTCCCAATATGCAATAAAGGTGCAAAAGAGAAGAGCCAGAATGGGATGATTTGCAACAATGCCCCAACATGCAATAAAGGTATGAAAGTGGGAGCAGGACCACTTAAATGTCCATACCGAAGAACCTGGGTTACCTTACATGAGAGAGAGAGAGAGAGAGAGAGAGAGAGAGAGAGAGAGAGAGAGAGAGAGAGAACGAACACTTTAGCAACAAAGGAAGTCCATCAGCCACCCCTAACGCCAGAGTCGTTAATATTGCTCCAATGTGAAATACCTCAAAACCTTGCTTGATTCATTCATTCATGCAATAAATATTTCCTGCTTGACTGTTAAGGGCCAGGGCACTGTTCTTGTCACTGAGGATTTAGCAGTGAACAGTCATGGAGTCTAATTCTATTTGGGAAGGAAGGGAACTTCTTTTCTCTTTTCAAATTTCTTTTCCCTTTTTCTTCCTTTAAATGTTACGCCGAAGAGCCTTCAAAACTCTCCTAAGTTTCTCCCACAAGCTTCTTTGACCTTCCTGCTTTATCTCCAAACCAAGCAATTTATGGCTCCAAATTCCCAATACTGGGAAATGAAAAAGACCTAAAGTGAATAAGGTATGAGGCAAAATTCAGTGCTGCTTTGTTTTACATGCGTAGCCTCACAATCAAATTGTCAATACCTAAACAGCAAATTATGGCTGTGTTTTATACTATTTTGAGGCCCCAGTGCTGACCACGGTTCTCTACCCAGGTAGCTAATCAATAAACGTTTGCTAAGAACGCTGGAAGGGCTTCCTAATCCCAAGGCCTGGCACAGGAATTGAACGGCAAGCATTCGTTAGCTGCATCCTCCCTCCTCTAAGCACACTTTCTTTCAAGGGTGACCCAGTGCACAGGTTCACTGTTAGGGGCCTCGGGAAATAGTATTTTGGGGTGATCTGAAATAAAGTCCCTTCCCTCTGCCAGGGCCTGCCTGCCTCACCTGCCCTCTGCCAGGACCTGCCTTCTTTGCCCCCTTCAGCACCTAACGCAGAGCCTCCTCCCAGCGAACCGAGCACCAGCAGCATCAGCCCGGCGCCCGCACCCCAGCTCCGCGCCCGGCAACCACGGCGCCCTCGGCACCCCGGGGACCCCTCCCCTGCCCGGGGCTCAGACCCCGGCGGTGCTGGCCCTGAACTCCGCTCCATCCCCTCAGCTCGTCCCTCCAGGGCCGGGCGCGCGGCACAGCGGCCCCGGCTCCCCGCGCGCCGTCCCCGCCGCTCCCGGCCCTGCACCCCTGCAGGCTCCCGAAGTCCGGGCGCTGCGCCGTCTCCTTCCCGCTCCTCGCGGCCGGGAGGCTCCAGCACCGCGCACCTCTCCCGCAGCCTGCGGCCGCCGCCGCGCCCCCCCACCTTACTCACTTCCCGGCCGGAGCGGGGGGCGCCGAGAAGGTCTACGGCGATCGCAGCCTCCTCCGGCCAGGCGCCCGCGGCTGAGGCGGCAGCAGCGCCCGCTCAGGCCCTGGAGCCGCCCCCGCGGCGAACGTTCTCAGCGACCGGCTCGCGCCGCTTCCCCGCCCGGCACGCGCAGCGAGCCCGCCCCCGGCACGAGGGCGCGAGGGCGCGAGGGCTCAGGGCTGCGGGCGGGCACGCGCCACGGGCGTGAGCGCGCGGCTGGGGGCGGGGCTCCGCCGCGCAGGGGAGGGGGCGGGCAAGCGGGCCGAGTTCGCTTCGAGCCCCGCCCCCTGCGGCCTGGAGGGACCCGCCCCCCAGCTCGCCGGCCGCCTTCCCAGAGGGCGGGGGGAACCTTGCACCCTGTGGTCGTGTCCCGCACGGCGAAGGCAGGCGGCGGAGGTGCGTTTCAACTCCGCAGGTATTAGCTAGGCCAGCTGGATGCCCCGCCCGACATGACTACTAGGTAAAGAATGCAAAGAACCACCCCATGAATCATTCATCCGCGCTTCCACCACAAAATCCTGCCATGAGTGGTTTTTCCAAATTAATTCAACGCAGCAAGCGTTTACTGAGCACTGACTCCGCGCCTAGCGCTGTACCAGGTGCTGTGTCGGTACACCGTCACGGTCATGGTCCCTGGTCTCGAGGAGCGCATAACTTAGTGGAAAAGCAGCCGTGTAAACAACCCCGTCTGGTGACCCGTGCAAAGCCAAGCCACAGTGAGATGCTGTGGAAGGCAGAGGAGGAAGAGATTACTTCCGCTTGGACCATGCGGAGAGGTTCCTGGAAGAGGCGGCTTGTGTGTTTAGCCTTGAAGGAAGAAAAAGCAAGAAGTCTTAGGAGAAAAGGGGGAGGGCATCAAAAGTTAGGAAAACAGCTTGGACAAAGGAACAGAGGGTGATCAAGGTTTACTATCTCACCATGAGCTTTTTCATTTTAGTATTATCCATATTGGATAGACTCCTTTCCAAGCCGTGTGAAACATAGGAAATGATTCCAAATTAGGGACAGCTAAGCTTTTTTTAATGGCTCAAAGAATCGTTTTTCTCAGCATTATTTAAGGCTCAAAACAGCAGTGTCCTGTCAGGATTGTTGGTATGAGTGAAGGATGTGAAATCCCTAAGCGAAGAGCCCCAAAGGCAGTATGCTTGCAGTCTGGTTTTTCACTGCTTTTTGGCACCTTATGCTAAGGCAGCTCGTGTCACCTCCTGCTGCTGTCTGCCTGCCTGCATGTCTGCCTTTAGAACATCCTCTTCCTCCTCCTCCCATCTTCCTATTTTTGAACTCCTACGGTGAAGGAAATGCTGGTAACCAGCTTTGTTAGGTAAGAGTGAACAAATTCCTCAGAAAAAGACATCACTTTTCACACATGAACTTCATGATTATTTTGTGTGCTTAGAAGACTTTTTCACTTGTGTGTAGGTTTTTGACTATGTTCTAAATATGTTAAGATACTCAGAATACACGTAAGAGACATCTTGTTCATTCATTTACCACTTTTTGAGCACCAACTGTGGAGGAGGCATTGAAAGGGTAAAACGTTAATCCTGTCCTTTGGAGAAAGGATGTGTAAATAATGTAAATAACCATGTAAATAACTGCTTGCTTATTTGCCCTATTGACTGAAACCAAGGTAATTTCAATATGTAGGCGAGACTGTTAATAAACCATTCTGGGAACTAAACACTTGAAGTACTCACATTAGCATCTCTCCATGCAGGTTCTGTATTTCATCACCTCCCAGTCCTCAGTAAACTTCTTTCAATAATTCTCCCCCTCTTGCTCCCAAAATCATCAACTCCTCTTACCTACTTAACCTTTTCCTTCACCATCTAGTGATGTTCAAGCTTTTCCTGTCCTAAAGAAAAAGGAAAGAAATCCCTCTGTCATTCCAGACTGGTCTCTAGTTACTGCTCCCTCTGTAAATTCCTTCACAAACACCTTTCAAGTATTAGCTCATCTCTGACAACTCAACAGCTTCTCATTCCTCACCCCATGGCTGCATGGCTTCTGTCCCTACCACAACACTGCACTTCTCTCAGTCATGGAGGGCTGTTTAATCCTAAATGCCATGGGCCATTTTTGAGTCCTCCTATTACTAAAACTCTCCATGGTATTTGACAACACAGAGCACTCCACTCTTTTGGAAACTCCCTTCACCTTCACTACATAACCTCATCTCCAGCCCTTCTGACTACTCCTCAGTCTCCAGGATTCTGTCCTCCGCTTTCATCTCACCCCACACATTCTCCAGAGGCGAATTCACTCCCTGTCTTCATCTGCCACATATCTCAACAACTCCCAAATGCATTATCGAGCTCAGACCACTCATTTGAGTTCCATACACACAAAAGCCTACCAGACTTCTCCACCTGGGGGTCCTAGAGATACCTCAGACTCTGCATGTCTAAAACCGTTTAGCATTATTGTCCACTCACATGCCCAGTTTAGAAACTGGGGGTCATCCTTGATTCCTTCCTCCCCTTCCCACCACACTCAACAATCCTGTTGATTGTCCTCATAACTAACTCGAGAGTCTCTTAATCCGTCACCTAGACTCATACAGTAGCCTTTTATCTTGTCTCCCTCGTAGTCTTGTTCCTTTCAATTCATATTCCATACTGCGTGTCAGAACAAACTTTCAAAAATTTGCTGCCAGTGGTGTCACTGCACACAATACCTTCCATTTATCTAGCCCTTGCCATCTTTCCACTCCATCTCTTGTTGCTTCCTACACACCCCATCCAAACTCCTGGAATGTTCCTACTTTCCTTTGCCTCCATACCTTTGTGCTTGTTTCTCTCTCTGGGATGTCACTGGAACACAAGTACAGAATGTCCAAAATAAGTTCCATATATGATGAATCTATAATCCAAGAAACTTTCTGGAAATAAGAAAATGTAAACCTACATAATGAAAGGGCCCACACATATTTGGGGAAATGACCACAGTATGATCAATTCTGACAGTTAGCCTCTTAAAAATATCAGACAAAAATAATAATCTTCAAAACTTCCATGCAAAAAGTTCAAACTGCTTAAAAGGGTAAGAAAATTAGGCTGCAATACATTAAAGATGGCTCCAAATTCTTTATCACTTCTCTTAATCCATGCTGGCCTGAGTGAATTACTTGACCAAGAGAATGTGAAATGTTATGGGACTTCCAAACCATGTCCTAAGAAGTCTTGAAGAGTCCAGCTGTGTCTTTAGGAACACTTGCTCTTGAAGCCCTGAGCCACTATGTGAAATATCAAGCTTCCTACGGAGAAGTTCTGAGCCTACACGGAAGAGAGGGGCCTACCTGATGCTAGCTGATAGGAGTGAAGTCATCATGAATGCCCTCTATCAGTCCAACCATCAGCTGAATACCACTGAGTGGCCCCAGCTGAAGTCATGTGGAGCAGAAGAATCATTCAGCCCAACCCCCACCCAAATTCCTGACTCCAAAGGTTATGAAATTATAATCAAAACATTAAGCCATCACTATTCAGGGTAGGTAGTTTGTTATGGTAACCACAACATTTGGCATCAAATTTCTCAAGAGCAAAGCAAAGCAACAGTGATGCAGCATTTTCAGCATTGTCTAAAAACTCAAGGCAAGAAGATGCAAGCTAAGACTTTTGTATCCATCCATCATGCTGTTTTTCAAGCATCAAAGGCTATAGGAAAAAAAAACAAACCTGTTTTTAAAATGTAAGAACTCAAAGAATACTATGCACATGAGCCCATCCTAACTACCTACCGTATTTGCCGGCGTATAAGACGATTTTTTGGCCCTGAAAAATATGCCTCCAAGTGGGGGGTCGTCTTATACGCCAGATACACTTCAGATAGACTGCCCATAGTGCTTGCCCCGTGCCATAGTGGCCTCCCGATGCCCGCCCACTTCATTCCACATACCATTCAGGCATCAGCAGCGCTGCTGGGTGTATGCTCGGCTGTTATGCGATTTTGCTGTTATGCGATTTTACCACACTCGCAAAATCGCACACAGCCGACCATACACCCAGTATGATAGCGCAAAATCGCGAATCGCGATACCATACTGGGTGTATGGTCGGAAGAGGGGGTAGTCTTATACGGCGAGTATATAACAAACTCTGTATTTTGAGTGGAAATGTTAGGGGGTCGTCTTATACGCCCAGTCGTCTTATACGCCGGCAAATACGGTACTAGAGCAAGAGTCAGCAATTTTTTTTCTAACGCAATAAATAGTAAAATTTTTTTTTTTAAGATTTTATTGGGGAATTGGGGAGGGAACAGTGTTGGAGAATCAGGGAAGGGAAACAGACAAGTTGCTGTCCTTTTGCTCCTCAGTCTAGTTGTGGTGCACGTCCCTTCACTGGCCCATGTTGGTATTATCATTACGCTTTTCCCAGCTGAGGCAGATCGGTTGCCGGCCACTGGACGGCAGTTCACAGTGGCTCACGCCAGCTGCGGGCTGCTCATGCTGGCTGTCAACCACTCATGGTAGCTTCCGGCACCCCACTGTAACACCACTGCAGCCTATGCCATCGCCAGCGACTCATGGCAGCCCAGCTCCAGGTCGAGCTATTGTTCATTATCTTAGCTGTAGAGGGCACAGCATCACTGGCCCATGTGGGATCTGATCTGCAGGCCTAACTATGCAAACTCTGCCATTGTTGCACAAAAGCAGTCACAGATGATATGCAAATAAATACCTGACTATGTCTCGAACTGGATTTACAGAAATAGGCAGCAGGCTAGATTTGTCACATGAGTTGCAGTTTGCCACCCCTATACTAGAAAAAAAGAAATAAAGTTATTTCCCTTCCTCTCTTTCTCTCTCTCTCTCTCTCTCTCTGTCTCTCTAAAACAAACAAACAAACAAACAAAAAAACACCACACAAGGTCCATATGATTTAAGAAAATAACATACCATGACCAAGTAGGGTTTATGTATTAGTCTGCTAAAATTACCATAGCAAAGTACCACAGACTGGCCTAGAGAATAGAAATTTATTTCCTCACAGTTCTGGAGGCTATAAGTCTAAGATCAAGGTGTCACCAGGGTTGGTTTCTTCTGAGTCCTCTCTCCTTGGCTTGTTGATGGCCTTCTCCTTCCCATGTCCTCACATGGTCTTCCCTTTGTACGTACTGTGAATGTCTGTGTGCTAATCTCCTTTTCTTATAAGGACACCAGTTATATTGGAGTAGGATCCACCCTAACAACCTCATTTTAACTTAATTATCTCATTAAAGACCCTATCTTCATACAGTTACATTCTGTGGCACTGGTTAGGATGTCAACTACCTAAAGTAAAAGCTAAAGCTATAAAAGTCTTAGAAGAAAACATAGGTGTAAACCCTCATTACCTTGGGTTTAGCAAAGCCCTCTTAGATATACCACCACAAGCACAAATGACAAAAGAGAAAAAGGGACAAATTGGACTTTGTCAAAATTTAAAACTTTGGTGCATCAAAAGACAGCATAAAAAAAAGTGCAAAGACAGCCAACAGAATGGGAGTAAATATTTCCAAATAATATATTTGCTAAGAAAGTTCTACCCAGAATATATAAACAACACTACAATTATAATACAAATAGCTCGATTGAAAATGGGAAAAGGATGTGAGCAGACATTCCTTCAAAGAAGATTTATAGATAGCCAGTAAACACATGTAAAGATGCTCAACATGATCAGCTATTAGTGGAATGTAAACAAACAAACAAACAAACAAACAAAACACACAATGAGTTACCACTTCACCCCCTCTTGGGATGGCTATAACCAAAATCACACACAATAATGTGTTGGTGAGAATGTGGAGAAATTAGAACATTGATACCTCGCTGCTATAAATGAAAAATTGTGCAGCTGCTCCAGAAAATGGCTTGGCAGTTCCTCAAAATGTTAAAAATGAAGTTACCATATGACCCAGCAATTCTACTTCTAGATGTATACCCAAGAGACTTGAAAATATATGCCCACACAAAAATCTATGCACAAATGTTCAGTTTTATTCATAATAGACAAAAAGTGTAAACAACCCAAAACTCTATCAACTGATGAATGGATAAACAAAATGTGGTAAATCCACTCATACAATGGAACGTTATTCAGCAATAAACAAGAATGGAGTATATGCTATAACATGGATGAAACTTGAAAAACATTATTCCAAGTGAAAGAAACTAGTTATAGAAGACCACATATTATATGATTCTATATAGTACATGAAATGTCCAAAATAGGCAACCTATAGAAGCAGAAAGTAGATTAGTGGTTACCAGGGGCTGGAGGGGTTGCAAGGATTGAGAAAGGACTGTTAATAAGTATGAGGTTACTTTTTGAGTTGATGAAAATGTTCTAAAGTTGATTGTGGTGATAGTTACACTTCTCTATGAATATACTAAAAACCACTGAACTATACACTTTAAATAGATCAATTAAAAGTTAAGTAGGGGGCCAGCCGAGTGGCACGTTGGTTAGGAGTTGGCTTGGGACACCAGCTCTGAGCAGCAGGGCCCCAGTTTGGATCCCACATGAGGGCCAGTGATGCTGCACTCTCTACAGCTAAGATGGTGAACAACAGCTCGATCTGGAGCTGGGCTACCATGAGTTGCCAGCGACAGTGTAGGCTGTAGCCCCTGCTGCAGTGGGCTGCCGTGAACTACCGTGAGTGGCCGGCAGCCAGCGTGAGCTGCTGTGAGCTGCTGTGAGCCACAGTGAGCGACTGTCCAATGGCTGACGAGCAACTGTCTCACCCAGGAAGAGTGCAATGATAATACCAACATGGACCAGTGAAGCAATGTCCTCCACAACTAGACTGAAGAACAGAAGAACAGCACCTTTCTTGTTCCCCTTCTCCGATTCCCCAATGATGTTCCCCTTCCCCAATTCCCCAATAAAATCTTTTAAAAAAAAAAAAGGTATGTAAATTGCATCTCAATAAATCTGGTTCTTTGAAAAAAGAAAACTACAAAACAATCCTGAAAGACACAAAAGTATATTTGAACAAGACATTCCTTGGTTTTGGTTAAAATATCTCAACATCATTAAGATGACAGTTCTCCTTATATTAATTTATAAATTTAATATGATTTCCCAGAAAATATAAACAAGTTTTCTTTTTTCCTGTAGCTAGACAAATTGATACTGAAGTTCATATGGAAAAAACAAACACTCAAGAATAGCGAGTAAAACACTGAAAAGGAAGAGGGATGAGAAGTGACTGGCCCTAGCAAATATCAAAACATACTACACAGAGCCTCTTGAATAAAAATGGGGTGGTTCTGGCTCATGAATAGGCAGACCAACATAACCAAAAAGAAGGTACAGAAGTCAATCCAACTACATATGAAAATCCAGTATATAATAAGCAGTCGAATGGTTGAGGCAAAGATAATTGATAAAGGGTGTTGGGGAAACTGGACAGCCATACACAGCCTCATGGTGTTGGTGAGGTTATGGGGGGACAAAAATTACTAGAGGGAATGAAAAACAGTACAACCCCTATAGAGAGGCATTTAGAACTGTGATATGCACATTTACCTCTCAGCAGTCCCACTTATAGGAATTTACCCTAAAGATACTTCCAAAAATAATATGTACTGTTACATACCTAAGCTTCTGCACTGTACCATTATTTGTATTTACAGAATATTGGAAACTACCTAAGTGCCCAAACATAGAAGACTGGTTGAATAACTTTAGACCTTACACATAACCAACTACTAGGAAGCAATAAAAAAGAATGAAGAATATCTTTATGAAGTGATATATAATAATTTCCAGGGTATACTATTGGGTCGTCAGGAAAGTCATGACACATTTTTGCATTGAAAAACATAGAAAAATACATCATGACTTTCCCGACAACCCAATACTAAGCTATAAAAACAAAGTACAAAAACAAATATATAGTATATTACCTTTTGTGTAATAAAGACAAGAAATGAGAAAATATAATAGATTTGCTTATTTTTGTAAAAAGAATCACAAGAACAAAAAACCAGAAAACAACAAAATTGGTTGCCTGTAAGGAATTGGGTGATGGGAACAGGGTAGAAAGGATAGGAAAGGGAGGGATAACTTTGAGTATACCTTTTGGTATAGTTTTGGCTTTTGGAAGCATGTTAATGTTATATACATTCAAAAAATAAAATTAAATCACAAGCATAGGGAAAAATTTTAAACCTGTACCTGAATGCAAACAGAAACAAATGAACCCAATTGTATGTCAAATGAATGATACAACCACAATGAGATGGAGAAAGAAGTAAACCAAGTAATTTTTAACATGGTACTTAGATATATCTTTGGTCTAATGCAAATAATAAACTGGGTGGGCAGGGGGGAGGGAGAATCAATGCCAGGAAAATAAGAAACACAAGGACCAATAAACGTATTTCTAAATGTTGATTATCTTTATTTCTAGTATTTACAAATTAAATCAGCAAAATATTTGAAATTTAATATCCAGTGTTGAAGAAGTTTTTTGAAGAAATGTAAATTATACAATCTTTCTGGAAAGTAATGTGGAAACACATATCAAAATCTTTTAAAATATTGCTATCCTTTGACCCAGAAATCCAAATTCTTGCAACTTATATTATGAAAACTTTCAGTAATGTGTAATTAAATTTATGCATTAAGGTATCTTACCAGAATTACTTCTAAAAGCTAAAACTGAAAAAATTTACAGGGCTTTGATTAATTAAATTGCAAGGTATCCTTGAGATAGAAGATGCCATAAGCATTAAAATCACAGTGTAAAAGAATTTTTTATGACATGGAAAAGTGTAAAACGGTGTCTGCAGTACAATTCAAATTTTGCTAAAACTATGTGTGAGAGACAAGAAACCCAACAGAAATGGGGGCAAAAGTATAAAAGACATTTTACAGAAGAGCAAACACCTACGGCAAGTAAACATATGAAAAGATCCTCAATTTCATTAATACGTGTATTCAGGAAAATATAAATCAATACTACAATGTTATACACCTGCTAGAAAAGCAAAAGTTTTAAAGTCTGACAGTTTCAAATGATGGACAAGGGGCCAATCAGTCAGAACTCTATGCACTGATGCTAGGAATGTAAATTGCTGTGGTCATTTTGGCAATGCCTCATAAAGTTGAAATTTTGCATATTTTGTATCCAGCAATTTCACCCCAAAGGCACTCGACATGTGCACCAAGAGGCATGGAGAAGCACTGCTTATAATGGCAAAGTACTAAGAACAGTCCAAGTGTCCAGCAAGAGAAGAATGAATAAATAAGTTGTTTCTATGGAAATATTAAACTGCAGCAGACATGAAAAAACTACCTCTACATAACAGAACATGAATAAAGTGAACCAATGTATTTTTTGGAGTGAAAAAAGCAAGAGACATAGGATTAGATAATAGTACTATTTTTATAAAGCTTAAAATCAAGAAAACCCAAACAATTTGTAAAATGACTTTTATAAAGCAAGGGAATAATAAACCCAAATTTTGAGAAAAAAGTTACCCCCTGGAAGGAAGTGGTAGGTTGGAAGAGCACTTAGGTAAATGACAATTATTGCCAATTACTAGTAATGTTCTATTTCTTAGTGGGGTGTGTATAATATTACCTATATTCTTTTGTATCAAATATCATATTTATTTTTAATTCTTTTAACTACAGCTGACATTCCATATTACATTAGTTTCAGGTGTACAGTATATTAAACATCAAATATCATATTTTTTAAAGATAAAGGGAAAGAATTCGTGTGTGTGTGAGTGTGTGTGTGTGTGTGTGTGTGTGTTGTTCCCTGAATAAAAGACTGGAAGAATACAAACAAAAATATTACCAGCAATTATCTCTGGGTGGTAGGATTAGGAGTGATTTTAATTTTCTTTGTATTTGTTTATATTTTTAAAATGTCTTAAATGAACATGTACTTCTTTAAAAACAGGAAAAAGTATTAAAAACAAAAAACCTGTGCTAGAACCTGTCCCATTTTCGTTGTGCAGTTTGAACATCCAAGTCTTACTTTCCACGGTTATAAGTGATCCAGGGAAGAGAGACACAGTGGAATCTCCAAGGTCATTTGTGACACCATGTTTGGCCAGATAGTGAGCTGACAGTGGTGGGACTAAAGCTACAGAGAGATGTACAGAACTGTGGAGGAGGGCAGACACCTGCCAGCTGGCGTCATTGTCAGTGTGGGCAACAGGAAGGTAATAACAGCTCAAGGAAAATAATTTAATGAACCTGGAAACCATTCCTGGAAATCACGAATCCACTGTGCTGCCCTCCTCCCCACCAAAAACCCCTAATAACATGCGGATGAGAATACTGGAAACAAAATGTCACAATCCCATCCTTGTATCAAATTCTGGTAAATTGGCACTGTCATGTGTGTCATTCTGTTCTCTGGCACTTACAGATGACATAACAGGACTGGAAAGGATCCAATAGAGAGTAATTAAAATGACAAGCAGAAAGTGTTCTTTATATGATGACAAGCAAAAACCAAACCCTGGCCTTCAGAGAAAGATGAGAGCTCAAACGTGATATGCCCAAGGCATGCACAATCGGAACACAGATGCAGTCACCCAGTCTTATAAGACCAGCAGTAAGGGGCAGCTGTTGGTGGTTGAAAGACACAGGTTTGGAAGAAATGAATAGGAACTGCTATTTTGCACAATGAGTAGCAATGTGGAATTCCTTCCACCCAGAGGCTGAATCACTGGTTCTCAATTTTGTCCAAACATGGAATAAAGATGGCACAGAAAGAAACCAGGAGGCTCTGGATGGGGATGAGATGGCCAGGAAGACAGGTGGTGCTGGGATGTGGGTATTCTTACTCTCTGTAACAGCTTGTGGATTCTTAGACAAAGTGCACAGAACACCTTTATGAATGGAGCTTTCTAAGATTTACAACGTGGACATCAGCCACGTTCTTCAACAAAACTGTCCTTGGGTGTCATGCTGGAGACTGGACTGGGCTGGATAGGTAGCTACATGGACCCATTACAGTAGTTTCTGCGTGATCGCAGGACTCCCTACCATATTCCCATGCTGTGGGGCGCTCAGGAGGCCAGAGGCTAAATGGCTCCCCAGCAGGCAACCCAAAGGCCACAGCGTCCAAGGAAGATGTCATCTTGGTTTTGCCAGCTTGCCAAAGGCTAATAATACTGATGTATGTGGTGTTTTTCAGACATCTCAAAAGATCAACAAATTCTGTGTTGACTAAACTTTCTAAACTGCCTCAAGACTAGTAATTCCAGCTGTTCTCAATCTGACTGCATACCAACCACCTGGTATGCTTTTGAAACAATAGCTACCTCTGGAGCCCACCTTAGATGAACTGAATTTTTTAAAACATATCCCCAAGTGATATAATGTGTAGCCAAAGTAGAGAACCACTGAGCTTCTCCATTTGTTAAAGTTAATTATTCGGAGAGCCTCTGGTTGTGGTGCAAAGGGCATTGGCCAACAAGCTAGAGTGGAAGAAAGAAAACAGTTCCACCAGCTCACTAGTGCCCACATGTGCTTGAACCCTGTCCAGGCTGTTCCTGCACAGTGATGAGGGTGGGGGCTGAGCTGCTTTACATTTCAGAATGTTACCAGATAGCCTTGGACATTAGAAATATAAGTCTCTTAGGTTCCCCAACCCCCTGCCGTTGTGAGGAAGGAAAGAGAAGAGAGCTATGCATTCACCCCCCTCTTCTGGGCTCTTCTAGAAATGGAAAGAAGGATGCATGAGGCGAGCATGCCCCAAGAACAAGAAAGTGCTTTCTTGTCGCTAATGCTGAGCTGTTTCTTTTTCTTTCTTTCTTTTTTTTTTTTTTTTTTTTTTGCTTCTCAACATTTGCTAATTTCCTTGTCTTGGGGTTAGCCGCTTCTGCTCAGTGTCTCAGCACAGTGATGCTCCTGGTCTCAGCACTTCAGAGCTTATCCTGTCACATCAGCACCTTTTCTTGTTCCCCATCACAAATTCTCCTAAGGCCCAGGTCACCACTGTTGAACACTTCCCTGGGCCTACGTGCCTTCATTTCATGTCATATTAAAAGTGGTTCCAGTGTGGCTTAGAACCACTGTGTGTCCAGAAAAGTTCCTCCTTTTCCTCACACTGAGATGTTTCCATCTCTTGCAAAAAAGCAAAGAGCCCAAACTGCAAAAAGGAAAAAAGTCACTCCGTTGAAACTGGAGGGGCCACCACAACTATAGCAAACCACGTGGAACTCTGGGAAACCCAAGCCCCACACTTCCTGTGCCGACTTCCCAATCTTGCTGCACAGAGCTCTGGGCTCCCCCTGGGGGCAGCCATTTTACCTCCTTTATTTCTCCCTTATATGTGTGCAACACTAGCTCTTCAATTGCTTTGAATGCAAAAACCACAGCCCTATAGGTGTGGAACTCTCCAGAAACAAACTTCATCCACAGAGGCAATCTCAGATACCCAGATGACCCACTGGGTACAGTATGGTTGGATTTGCTGAGGCTTCTAAAGGCATATCGTTCACCTCCCTTTATTCCCCCAACCTTTTTTGTTTCCTATCTCCACAATCTGCCTTGTGACCACATGTAAGGACGCCAGTGTCGCCTAGTAGAAAATGAGAGGCCGTGAGGAGGAAAACCAAGGTGTCCTAGCTGCTGGTCATGACCTCACAGAGTGAGGCCATCTGGGACATTCTGGTCCAATGGAATTAGAGTTTAAGTGCAGCCCTATGAGTGAGCCCTGGTGACACCAACAGCAGAGCCTCCCAGCTGACCTGCAGAATTGAGAGAAATAATAATATTGTTTTAAGACTCAAAGTTTTGGGGTGATTTGTTATGCAGCAATAGGTAGTGTACAGAAATTGGCACCTGGGAGGAGGTAGGGCCATAGTGAAAATACAAGACACACAGTGTTGGTTTTGGATTGCGTAGCAAATGGCGGCTGGAAGGTGGCAAGGAGGCTGTGAGCACGGCCTGGAGGTTTCGGCGGAGGGGAAATGCCACTGGAGGCTGGAGAGACAGTCTTACAAGAGTGACACAGTCATAGCTGTGAGAATAGAAGTGCCACTGTCACCTGCAGTAGTTGGGAAGACAGAAAACATACTTAGTGAACCTGGCTCAGGAAATTTCCAGACAGAATGGTAAAAGTGTAAATTGTCTTTTTTTGTTTGTTTGTTTTTAGCAGCTTTCACCGTAAGGTAAGTAGGCAGGAGGAGCTAGCTGTTCAATGTGCAAGCAGAAGTTAAAAGGAACATGGAAGGTCAGCAATGTGCTGGGTTCCGAAATAAATATTTCATATTTCCAGTCTCTCTAACCCACAAAAGAGTTGCAATGTGAAGCATGGCTTCAGGGTAAAGATCAAATTAAGTGTGAGGCCGTGACTCTTTGTTAAAACCTCAGAAGATTGAAGGTGTTGCCCAGTAGGCCCTCCCAGTTAGGAAAAGGAGCTTCTAAGAATCTCAAGGTCATTGCCCCATTTCTCTCCAACATGCTTCCCAAAGAGGAGGGAGGACCACCCGTACAATAATAGTGGGTGTAGCTTTTGTCCAATCAAGTAGATTATTCGCTGATACATAAAAAGCTGACATTTTTAGGGAGTCGCGGGATAGGACACTTCAAAGTGAAAAAAGTTCTCCAGGCTCCACAGTTTCTAAAGGCAGAAAGTTGAGAAAGCTACTCAGCCACATACACACAGGCCAGTTCTTACTGACAAGGAAAGTGTCTCAGAAAGTAGAGCCAAAAGCCCAGAGGGCAAAGCCAAGAGCCAAAGAGCACAATGAAGAATCACTCACAGCGAGCTAAGAGGGCCCTAACACAGGAGCACCCCTTACCTCCAAACCGGGGTGAAGGTTTTTCTTATTTTCATAGGCTGCCCTCATAATAAAGTTTTTAAAAAAAAGAACCCTATTATCTCTCTCTCTGCTCTTCATTCTTGCGACTAATCAGGTGTTCCTGTCAGAGCCGAACAGGAAAGCCCACCACCCGTGGTCTGGGCGTGGCCTGGAGCCCTTCAAGCTGCAGAAACCCTGACACAGGCACAAACACCTCCTGCCAGCCCAGCAGGGACCCAGAGGGGCTGACCAGGAGTCCCTAAGCAACGAGAGGGTCATTTAGGCTACGTATAACTCCATCAAAGAGGGTGACTCAGGAAAACAGTACCAAGGCAATCCTGAGAGACCCTGAGGTGCCCTGCCTTTTGCCCAGGATGGTTCTGGCAGGAGACCTGAAAACAAGGGACTGTGCTGCCTGAGAGGTGAGCTGACCAAGGAGTTTTTGTTGCTGGAAACCAGAGAGGCACTGAGAGAAGAGATATCACCTCATGCCCACAAATGAAGTTAAATTGTCTTGTCCATTCAAGCCATCCAGCATTTTTGAGCATCTGGTTTGCATAAGACACTGAAGAGGATATAGAGATGATTAAGACAGGGTTGTTGTTCTAAGAGGCTTGTGGGGTGGCTGGTCAGCTCAGTTGGTTAGAGCACAGTGCTCATAACACCAAGGTCGCCGGTTCGATCCCTACATGGGCCACTGAGCTGCGCCCTCCACAAGTAGATTGAAACAACTACTTGACTTGAAGCTGATGGGTCCTGGAAAAACACACTGTCCCCCAACAACAACAACAAAAACAAACAAAACAAACAAATATAAAGGTTATTAAAACTCAGCAAGACTTAAAAAAAAAAGCTTGCATTCCAGTGTGGGGTCTCAGGAGAAAGAGACAGGATTATGCCTTAAGGCAGAACATTTAAAAGTCAGGAAACCAGGGCTACCAAAGGCAGGAAAAGGAAGAGACCACGTCCAGCTGGAAGGATGGCTTGCTCCGGGTCTTGTAGGAAGAATTTTGCAGAGACGACGACTGGGGAAAGCCTTTCAGGCTGAATGGTCACTGGAAGCAAAAACGCAACAGTGGCGAAGCCTGGACCACACGTGGGCAGTGGAGAGTGGTCCCGTTAAGCTGAGTCAGGGAACACACAATGAGGACAGTAAGAGATGTGGTAGGAAGGGAGATTGGAGCCAGGAGGAGCCACTCTTTGAAAGGTTGGCCTGGCAGGGCTTTAAAATAGTACCCAGTGACAGGAGCATGGAGACAGAATCAGAGCAGGGAAGACGGGAAGCAAGCGGCCAGGCAAGGGAGGAGCGATGACAGCCGGGGTTTCAGCAGCTGAATGAAAGGGGAAGACAGGTGTGAGGGCCACTGCCACGGCAGGACTGACAGGACTTGGTGACTGACTTGTGTCCAGTGGGAGGAAGATGGTAGGTAACTCCAAGGCGAACAGCCTGAGGGAGAGTAGTGGTGATGCTGACAGGGGACTGTCAACCATGAGGAATGGGCTGGAGCAGGGAATGAAAGGAAGGGTCTAGCTCTGGCTGCAGTGAGCTAAACGCAAGCGGCCACGTCCAACAAGCAGTCGAACGTTAGGTGTGAGCCTGATAGGGCAGGCAGGGTCAGATTTTAAAGCTACCCATTAAAAGCCTGGAGAGGTAGAAGTGTCTGAGAAAAGAGCTGAACGCAGAAACTTAGAAAATGTTTAGGTGTCAGAGGAGGAGAAGCAAATGATGGAGAGAATGGCAGACTAGAGAGGACAGAGAAGATGCGGGGTCCGCAGGGCTTAGATGAAGACTGCGATGGTGTAGGCAGGGGAGAAGAGTAAGGCAGCTGGGGTTTGGGAGGTCTCAAACTAAGAGTTAAAGGTGGGGCAGAAGCCTCACGATAAGGAGCTAACGACAGTGACAAAGTGAGGACAAACTTGGATAACTTTTTCATTAACTTTTGTGGTAAGAAGGTGGATGGCCACCTAAGTGGGTTGGCAGGGTCAAGGGGAAGTGTTTTAGGATGTGCACCATTAGGGAGCATGTTTGTAGGTAAGAAGGAGGTAGATGAAAGGACAACTGAGCATCAGTGCCCAGGAGAAGAGGAGACTGGGGCATGGTGACGTCATCTCTATCAGAAGAGAAATACTTCATTCTCCAAGGCAATGCTGTTAAAATTTTTTTGTTTGTTTTTTAAAGATTTTTATTGGGGAATTGGGGGATGGGAACAGTGCTAGGGTATTGGGGGAAGGGAAACAGACAAGTTGCTGTCGTTTTTGTTCTTCAGTCTAGTTGTGGAGGACATTGCTTCACTGGCCCAAGTTGGCACCATCATTGCGATCTTCCCGGGCGAGGCAAATCAGTCACCGGCTTCTGGACAGCCACTCACAGCGGCTGCTGGCTACACACGGTAGCCCATGGCAACCAACTGCAGCAGGGGCTGCAGCCTATGCCGTTGCCGGTGACTCACGGCAGCCCAGCTCCAGGTTGAGCTGTTGTTCAGCATCTTAGCTGTAGAGGGCAGTGTCACTGGCCCTCATATGTAGGATTCAAACCGGGGCCCTCTGGCGTCCAAAGCCAGCTCTTAACCAACATGCCACTCAGCCGGCAAAAAAAAAAAAAAAAATTTTTTTTTAACAATAGAAACTTTCCTTCAGGTAAACCTTAATCAGAATCCCAATATGTAAAATCATTGATGCTGCATTGAAATAGGGGGCAGAGAGGACCATGGAAAGTCCTCGTGGCCCTGGGGTAGCAGCTCAAAGCAAAACAAAACGAATGGGTGGAGACAAGACGGAAAAGAACATAATGGAGTTCGTGAAATAGAAAGGGAGATAGTTGGCTGTGGGCACGATGGTGATGTTGAAAAAGTTGAAGTTTAAAGACAGCAGAAAGGGTTTGGAAGAGTCACAGTGAAAAATGAGCTCCTTATGCAGCTTGGGCTGGAAAACATGGGATTTCCAAGCAACACAGAGGTCCCTGTTGAGCTAGAGAGCATGAATCAGGAGGGCAGCCAGCTGGCACGTTGCTTTTCTCCAGCAAGGTTGGCAGCCTCAAGCAGAAGCAGTGTCTGATGGTGATTATCCAGTTTGGGGGCTGACACAGGTCTAATGGAAGGTTGCGACATGAGGAGATCTCAGGAGCTTTGAAGGACATGCTAGAGAGAGCCTGCCGTTTCTGGGGTCCCTCTTTGCCAAGTCAGACAGCAGGGCTTTCCGTCGTGCCCAGGGATACGCTTCTTTGGCTGCTTTCAGTGAGAGACAAAGCTGCTTTAAAGGACAGGAAACGAACAACTTTGGACTGAGATGTTCAGTGAGATATTAAAAAATTTTTTTAATTGTGGTAAATTGTACATAACATAAAATTTACTGTTTCTGCCATTTTTCAATGTTCAGTTCTGTGGTGTTAAATATGTTCACTTTGTTGTGCAACCATCACCACCGTTCATCTCCAAAACTTTTCCATCATCTCCAACTGAAACTCTGCCCTCATTAAACACTAATTCTCCATGTCTCCCCCACCCTTGGTAACTACTGTTGTACTTTCTATCTCTATGAATTTGATGACTATTCTAGGTATCCCATGTAAGTGAAACTATACAATATTTGTCTTTCTGTGACTAGCATATTTCACTTAACATAATGTCTTCAAAGTTCACCCATGTTGTAGCAGGTGTCAGGATTTCTTCCCTTTGTAAGGCTGAATAATATTCCATTGTATGTGTACACACTTTGTTTATCTATTCATCAGTGAATGGACATTTGGGTTGCCTCCACCTTCTGGCTATTGTGAATAATGCTGCTATGAACATTGATGTATAAATACCTATTTGATCCCTGCTTTCAATTCTTTTGTGCATTTAACCAGGCGTGGAATTATCCATGATGTATTTGTTAAAATGACATACATAACTGAGTAAAAATAGGTCAATACAACTTTGACCAAAAATGGTGGTACCAGACATGTAAAAGGAGACCTGGGTGTCAGCGCCCCTGCCTGGGCAGGACTGGTGGCATGGCAGCCACTCATACCCATTTCTAGAACCCTAGGCTGGGATGTCTGGTCAGTCTTTTAGGATTCAAGGGCTGACCTGAGAGGAACCTGTGGCTATGTCAATTTCGAGAAAGAAAGGAGCCATGCCAGACTCCCGAAGCCCATTCTGCAGACAAAAGCACACACACAGCTGTGAAGCGAAATACATAGACAGCTGTGGTTCGGATACAGATAATAACAGAGCAAATCATTGGTAAAAATAAAGCCAAGTTATAGTGAGTCGCCCCAGCCTTCTCTTTGTGTCAAGACAGCCTTCTGTTAAAATCCGTGCTCCACTAGTCTAAGGCCTGTTATTGGGGGCAGCTCATTCTATGTCCCTGATTCTCAGTTTCCTCATCTGTAAATCGGGTAACTAAAAGGATTAAATAACATACGCATATGTAAGTGCTTAACACAGAACTGAGCACAGACCAGGCTATCAGTAAATTTCGCTTTCTTTCTTTTCCCATTTCAGCGGCTTCCTTCACTGCCCCCCATCCTCTTTTGGACTTCGGGCACCTAAGACCCCTCTGCTCTCTGGCATCTTCCCAGGTAGCTTTAAGGTGCCAGAAAAATAAAAAGGTAGAAACACCGCACCTTGGCCGTGTAGTGGTGAAAGAAACCCAATGCAGGTGCATACAATAAATTACACGTTCATACTTTATTGGTTGATAAATCAGAGGTCAGGTCTAATTTACAAATACATACCTGAGTCATCAGCAATATATCACTGTAACTCGAGTTTACTGTGTACTATTATTCATGATTAACTACTAGCTAGCAGAATAATTATAAGGCATCATTAAATATACCCTATAATTCCTAGGCCCTATCCCAGGCCTACTCTTTTGGGGGTGGGGACGAAGAATCTCTGCTCTCAGTGCTTCTCCACAAGGCGATTCCGATTCCTATTCCTAAGGCTAGTTAATGCTTCCCTGACCAGCAGCGGGATGAGCCCAGGTGCTTGGGTTGGGTCAAGTGGCTGGAGGTAGGGGATGAAAGGCTGGGGGAGCAGGAAGTCCGGGCACTACCCACACTACATAACCCCAAGCAGAAATGCCAGCTGCCACTTTGCTGGTCCTGGGACCCAACAGAAGTTTCACCCTGTGTTGACCAGTGGGCTCTGGCTTTGGCACCCTGAGAGGCCACCATCTGATTCATGCAGGACTAAAAATGCCACATGCCTCAGCATCTTTTTCGTTACATCAGTTGTTTGTTTGTTTGTTTGTTTTTAAAGATAAAGCATGAGTTGATGTACATCGTACCAGGGTTAGTCTCGGATCAAATTAGGTGAGTAGCTTGCTTTTGGCATCCTGTTACAACCCCATCTTGAAGGTACCCATTGCCCTCACATAGCCGTGGACACCAGAACCCCTCTCTGTGGGAGCCTTTACCACCCCCCTGGGGAGTGTTACATTCTCTGGCACCTTCTTCAATTAAATGACTTCTCCTGTAAAAACCTAAATATGCAACAGGCAAGGAAGTGGTATGTCCTCTGTGACACACGTCAGCTCAATGAATTAGGAAGTCATTAAATTATCGTAAAGATTGATAAAATCGTAAAGAAATATTTATAAAAAGAACATTAAATAATATATATTAAGTGTAGAAAATATCAACATCATTGTAGCTATACAAATATGAAAAACTAAACATATGCAAAAAAATGAAACTTATGAGAGGCGACCATCTTTGTTTCTTTAAAATTTTTAAAAATGTGTTATAGTATTACATTTACTAAAAACAACTCTTCTATTGTCCCTTTCTTCTCTGAATTATAAGATGATAAGCAATACTCAGAACTGCAACCTTCAGTAACAGAACTGTATATAACTGCTGAGTATTCACTAACCTTGAAAGGTCAAAAAACATCTCCAGTGAAGTCCGCAATAGATGGGCGGGCTGGCAGCTCTGAGCGCAGCCTGTTCAGTTACTGTTTAAGCAGCTTGTTAATGGCCTGACGCAGAGGCCAGTGAAGATGAGCAGCCCTTGAGCAGCTGCTTAAGCAGCAGGTTGGGAGATGCTCTGCTGACAGCATGAGAGGATGCACTCTGGGCTAAGTGGCATAAAGAGCTAAAAATCTGGCTTTTTATTTGGACCATTTCTGGTTGAGTTATGCTGTGAGTTGATCCATGCCTTGTCCCATACTTTATTCCAGAGTGACAGATTTCCAGCCTCTGCCTGTATGTGGATGGAGGGGGAAGTAAGCTTGAAAGTGCCAACTTCCTTTGATAGCCTGTAAGGTGAGAGCGCTGTGATAACAGCCTATAAACACCCCCAGGAGAGAAATGCAAGGGGCTGGCCCCTTCTGGGTAGAATTACGTAAACAAGTGGGTTGTTATGCAAGGAAACACAGTCTGAAAAAAAAAATTCTCCTGAATGTCAAGTTTTCCTAAAGTGAACTCAGTGAAACAGACCAATCATCTTTCCTTGGGGGAAAGGACAGTAGGAGAAAGTGACAGTTCCTGAGACTAATGAGAGATTTGGAGGACTTTGTTGGAAAGAGGAAGCCAACATGGGGAACGCAGGGGAATGCCTGCATACTGGAAGAGACTTAGTACCACAGTGATGTTGGGTGCTATGGGGAAGAGAGTTGGGAGGAGGTGAAAGGAGCATCTTTGTCAGAGGGAAACTATAGGAGGTACAGTCTCATTGTAATGCTTCCCTTTTAGCCTTTAGCTCTTCCATTCTCTAGGAATCCTAAGAAGATAAATGCTCCATCGTTGAGTTAATTCCACCCATGGGTCTTAAAAACGGCTCTGTAAAATGGAGGTGATTAACTAAACAAAAAGTTGCTGGCTCACAGATAAAACTTGAAACAGGGAATACACTGAAACGAAAAATGAAAATTTCACATGCAGTCTTAAGCTTATAAGGTCTGCTAAGGCTTCTTCCTCCTACAGGCAGCATCTGTAATTTTTGGGTAACTGACAGGAGGTATGCAATGGAATCAAGCTTTGGCCTGTTAGCACCATGGTAAGACACAGCCTTACATATTTTAGCATGAACAACTAAAAGAAAGGAAGTTAATACACAGTGCACACTCTCTTTATAAATACTATAAATCTTAATTCATGGCTACTAGTTTATTAAGTTATTCAGTAAATTACCCTTACTCATTGAAGGTGAGAAATCTATACATTTTTTATCTTCAAAATTTCAGTTACTAATACCTACATAACAAATTTAAGCCAAGCCTTAACATACATTAATTTCTAAAGAAAATTTAGCACAATATACCAAAACTTGTGGGATGCAGCCAGTGCAGTGCATAGAGGGCAACTTATAGCTATAAATACCTACAGGCCAGAAAAGTAAGAAAGAAAATGAAAGATAAGACATGCAGATTGGAAAAGAAGAACTAAAGAGAATTTAGATTTTACCATAAGTGTTACAGGTTGAATTGTGTCCCCCAAAAAGATATGTTGAGGTCTTGACCTCCAGACCTAAGAATGTGACCTTATTTGGAAATAGAGTAATTGTAGATGTAATTAGTTAAGATGAGGTCATACTGGAGTAGGATAGGTCCTTAAATCAATATGGCTCTGCCCTTAGAAGAAGAGAAAATGGAGACAAACAGGGAGCAGACCATGTGACAGCAGTGTTGAGACTGGAATGATGCTCTTGCCAGCCAAGGAATGCCAAGGATTGTTGGTGACACAGAAGCTAAGAGAAAGGCATGGAACATATTTTCCCCCATAGCCTTGGGAGAATGTGGCTCTGCCAATACCTTGATTTCTAGACTTCTAGCTTCTAGAACTGTGAGAGAACACACTTCTGTTGTTTCAAGCGCCCAGTTTGTGGTAATTTGTTACAGCAGCCCTAGGACACTAATACAATAAGTAAATACTTTCTCCCATTAACCCGAAATAAAATGACTGTTACAACAGGGGATTGTAATGGTGGCACTAAATCTTCTATTTTGAGATTTAGATCTCTGGTATAATTTGATTTAACAAGTGTAATTTAGCTTGGGACTTTTTGAAAGCTTCCTTTCCTTTCTTTGCCTCTTAATGATTCTGCTTCCTATACATTTACTGTGCAGACAAGTTTCAGTGTTTCTATTTACTTGGGCCTAGTGCTGGCCCTGTGACTTGGAGAGACTTTACATCTGTATGGGATTCACTCCTGGCTCCAACTTAAATCTACATAACATATGCAAAGGTTGCAATACCCAGCTTAACTGCACCTTCCCCCACCCCAATGGACAAAGCCAAACTCAATAGAAAATTCCACTACAGGCCCAAGAGGTTTACATCCTGGTTAGAAAATATAAAACTTGAGACCAAGCAAAGACTCGATGCAGTAGTTTGCAGTAGTTTCTAGCAGACTCTGCCCAGCCAAGCCTTCTCGTACTTTAATAAATCTTCCTTCTATATTTCTACTTGACTCGTAAATTCCTTCACGGCCTGTGAGCAAGCAGACACAACAGGGACCCCAAGAAAGGTGGGAATCTCCTGGTTGGCAGAAAGACACCCAAGTTACCTGCCACAACCTTATCCCTGTTTTGGTCAGGAGTAGACCTCTTCTCCTTTGTAGATGGCCAAGGTCTGTGGGTACAGGGCCACTCACATCAAGTAGTTCAGAAAAGTAATTGGACTCTTACTGACTCTCTGACATGCCACATCATGGCAGACTCTGTTGGGGTGTTTACCTAACATCTGTCCCGCATTTCTTCCTCAACAAACAGAAGCTCAGTACCGCTCAGAGGTCTAGTTGTCAGAGAAGATAACACTATCTCAGGTCAGGGAGAAGCCTGATTAGTCTGAGTCAGTCCAGTAATCCTATTGTTTTTGCCAATGACTGGTTTAGGGATGGGCAAGTGCAGGGAACTTGGCTGGAGAGCGTTCTGCAAATGGTCTTCTCACTCTTATTGGAGGTTTCCTCCTTTTCCACTTGCACAGTTATATCCCACCATGAAGTTGGGGCCATAGCAGGCTTCGCATGACCAGGAGGAAAGCCAAGGTCAAAGCTGAAACGCTGAGGATGTACAAGCGTACAAGTAGGAAGACCAGTTAGAAGGTTTTGCAGGTGAGAGATGATGGTGTCTTGGCCAGAGTGGTGACTGTGGTGGTGGTGGTGGGGGGGGGGGATTTGCTGGATTCTGGATGTATTTTGAAGATAGTGCCTAACAGATATGGAGGCTGGATGTAGAGTGTGAAAGAAAAAGATGAGTCAAGGGAGACTCAAACATTTTGAGCTCGAGCACCTGGAAGGATGGTGTTGCCATTCTCTGAGATGGGAAAGGCAATGGAAGGAGCAGCCTTTGCGGGGAGAAGTTCAGCTTTGGAGGATAACTGTGAGGTGCCACATCCAAGTGGAGACATTGAATAGGCAGTTAGATGCGATTGGAATACGGGAGAGAGGTCCAGGTTGGAGATATGAATGTGAGTTGACAGCATACGAATAGTTTTAAAGACTCAAAACTAAATGAAATCACTCACAGAGAGAGTACAGAGAAGAGGCCCTAAGGCCTGAGTCCTGAGGCAACACATAAGCTGAGAAGGAGAGACCCAGTGGATAAAAAGAGAAATAACTCCCAACAAATACATAAGAGAAAACACAAACATGTAAGGTCAACATTCAGTTTTTGACTCAATCACTGTTAGTAATAATAATAGCTGACTACCGTGTTTCCCCGAAAATAAGACCTAACTGGAAAATAAGCCCTAGTATGATTTTCAGCATGCTTGTAATATAAGCCCTACCCCAAAATAAGCCCCAGTTAAGATCGTCAGGCAGACATGACTGTATTTGAATAAATGTAGAATTTTTACATGAATAAATGAAGGAAATGCGTCGTTTGGAGCAAAAATTAATATAGGACCCAGTCTTATTTTTGGGGAAACACGGTATATGCCAGGCTCTGTGCTATGGTCGATATTATTTAATTTAACCTCATAAAATTGTATTAGCAATTTGAAAAATACCAACGAAACAACTCCCAGATACCCTAACACAAACCAAGTTAAATAAAAACGAAGCTCTTTAGATGGGGCTGTGGAGAAATCAATGCCCTGAAGCATGGCTGCTGGCACTTGAGGAATCTGGCAGCAACATGACAAGGGCTCTGAACTCAGTACAGGTTTTGACCTTATATAAGGAGGAAGAAAGTAACTATCAATAAGCATAAAACTCTGGAAATGACCCAAGTCATTGTGAAACAGGATATGATACATTAACATGAAAGAATGGCCATTTAAGCACCAAAAATGACAAGTATGTGGGTTGTGTTGATACAGGTACAGTGGTTTGTCTTAGTGGTGGCTTCCTTTGGAGGGCAGGGTTCCAGCCAATTAGCTTAAATAAAGGAAATTTTATTATGAGAATACAGAGGTATCTTAGGGTCCCTAAGGGCAACAGATAGATTCGGGTCTCTCGAAGGACTCGGATGTGGACCTGGAAAGTCGTGAGGGACTAGACAGCACATCTGAAGGGTGAAAATAATTCTCTCCTTCACCAAACTCTAGCCAGGCTCCGCTGAGCCCTTCCTCAACTAGGCCTCAACCCTGCCCTAGAAAGACTAGAACAAACACTAACATAGTTTCTAGAGGCTCAAGGCCACATCCTTAGGATGACACTATACAGTTCCTGCCTGAGAAAATTCAAGGCTGCCCAAGGAGTTTACTGTTTGCTCCAGCCAACACCTGAAGACAGGATCCCTGGATCCCAGTCTCTGTGGGAGGGTAGGAACCCAACTTTGATATGTTTGTTTTCTAACTTTGTGAGCTCGTTTTAAACTTGGATAAGTTTTTGGACAAAAGCGAGAAAAGTTGAAGTGATACATACAAGATAGACATTTATCAAATTCCTTTTTTTTTCCTGTAAAATTTCTTGTACCCATAATTTTTAACACACATTTCTGAACAGTTATATAGTGGTATAATGAGATAAATCTTTAATTATCATTGGCTGTATATTAATAAAGAATAAGACCCAAATGATGTATTTGGAATAGTCAGAAGAACTAAAAGAAGGCTGGTTGGCAGCTAATTTGAGGCTAGTAATTCTATGTTTATAGGGAAATGGTCCCTTAGCACACGTTACCAATTTCTGGTTCCCGAGGTCCTTTGTGAATGACTCCTACACTAGCTTTCTCCATGAAGCTTAGTGTTATTTTGTTATTGAAGCCACAGGAGAGCCCAAGACACCTGTAAGGTAATAAAGAGGAATGGGGGTGTGGGAGTGCAGGCTCCTAAGCAATGCATTTTCACTTCTTTTCTCCTCTGCCTGGAACATATATTCCTCCTGCTCTGTGAAATTCCTGTACCTCCTTCAAAGCCCAGATCAGATGATATTTCCTACATGGAGCCACCTCTAAACCGCTAGTCAGATTTAATCCCTGCCCTGAGCTCCAATGGCCCATTTGATCCTTCTATAATGGAATTTATCTATTTTTTGTTTGTTTGTTTGTTTGTTTTAGCTGAGCCATCCTGCTACCTGTTGGCAGCTCAGCGGCTGCTCAGCTCGGGCTGGACTCGAACCGCTGTTGCTCAGAGCTCAAACTCTTGAGCGAGCTCTTAACCAACTGAGCCACTCGGCCGGCCCTATCTATTTTTTTTATAATTAATTGTGTACACACATATCTTTCCTCAAGGTCAAGGAATATGCTTAGTTATCTGTGGCTTTATAGTATCAATCCAGTGCTTGGCAAATTGTAGGTACTCAATAAATGCTTGATGCCTAACTGAACCCCTTATGTATTCATTCATTCATTCATTCATTCATTCATTCTTTATGGTCGATAGGGAATAAATATCAGGGCTAGTTCAGTCTGGTCTTTCCTGCCCACTCAGCACTTCTCCACTTGCACACAAGAGACAAGCAAACAGGGTTCCCTTTTATGTTTCCTGAGGAGAGACTTAAAAATAAGGCAGGAGGCAGAGAATAGACTGTTGGCAGCTCAAGGAGAAAAAAGAGGTCAGATTCCTGCTCTTCCATGAACTTCTTTCTCTAGACAACCCTATCATTCTTTCTAACTTCCCAAATTGAGTCCTGCTCTGCAACCAAATAGAAGGGATGGAACCAGAAGGAGAAGAATTCATGCATTTTTTCTATTGTGGGGTCTAGATAAAAACACATGTGTATTGGTTTCCTACTGCTGCTGTAACAAGTTGCCAAAACTCAGTGGCTTAAAACAATAAATGATTTTCTTTTTTCTTTTTTTTTTATTATTATTCATTTCAAGTGTACAAAACAATGCAATAGTTATCCTTTTCACCCCTCACAAAGTGACAACCCCCCTCCCCCCCAAAAAATGATTTTCTTATAGTTCTATTTGTCAGATGTCCAAAATGAGTTGTACATCAGAGCTAAGATCAAGGTCTGCTGGACTCTTTCCTACTAGGGGCTGTAGGAGAGAATGCTCTGCCTTTTCAGCTTTTAGAAACCATCCCCATTCCTTGGCTCGGGACCCACATCACATTGCCTTTTTTTCTCTGCTTCCATCATCCATTCATTCCAATCCCTGCCTCCCTCTTATGACTCTTGTGATTATATCTGGGCCCACCCAGATAATCCAGGCTCATTTCTGGAGCTCAAGATTCTTAACTTAATCACACTTGCAAAGTCCCCTTTCCCTTTTGTGATTTCAGGTAAGATTCACAGGTGCCAAGGATGAGGATGTGGACATCTCAGGGAGGCTCTTATTTAGTTGATTACAATGTGCCAAAGGTGACAGTCTTCACCACCACAACAAAAAAAGCCTGCCTCTCCCAAAAGCTCTTACTTGGTATGAACAATTGCAGCAATCAATGACATAACTGACTCATTTATCATGTATATAGTTTAACATTGCTGGGAAAAAATGGTATGACCAAAAACCAGTCCATTGAAAACATAATAGCTTAAGAGCCAAGTGCCATTGCTTAAAAAAGGAATACGTCCACTTAGAGTTTACACTCTATCAAGGGAGAATGTCATTTCTAATGGGCTTCAGAATATTATATAGAACAATAAGTGTAATAATTCAGGGAAATCTAATGCATGGTGGTAATTTCAGAGATATGAGTCTCCCTATCTGGCATCATCTTACTTGTCTACACGTATGTTTCTTTCCCACCCTACTCCCACATTGGAATGTCACTGCCATTCCAGTGAAACCTTATGTGTCTTATGTCCCTAGGGTATGGAACAAAGCTTAGAACATAGTCAATATCAATAAATGTCTGAATATATTTTTTAAAATATATACTATGCATATATATTGCATGCATTAAAAAATAATTGAGGGCTGGCCGAGTGGTGCGTTGGTTAAGAACTGGCTTGGGATGCCAGAGGGCCCCGGTTTGGATCCCACATATGAGGGCCAGTGACACTGCCCACTACAGCTATATGGTGAACAGCAGCCCAGGACTTGGAGCTGGGCTGCCGTGGGTCCCCAGTGACGGCGTAGGCTGCAGTCCCCTGCTGCAGTGGGCTGTCATAAGCTACCGTGTGTAGCCAGCAGCCAGCGTGAGCGGCGAGCAGCCGCCGTGAGTGGCCGTCCAGAAGCCGGCAACTGATCCGGGAAGAGCACAATGATGGTGCCAGCTTGGGCCAGTGAAGCGACGTCCTCCACAACTAGACTGAAGAACAAAATGACAGCAACTTGTCTGTTCCCCTCCCCCAATTCCCCAATAAAATCTTTAAAAATAATAATAATAATAATTAAGACTGAAGGACCTAGAATTTGAGTTCCTCCCTACCAACAGAATTTGGTGAAAGAGTAAGAAATAATTTATTATGTAATATGACACAAGTTCACATTATGAAGGGAAGCGGTATAATATGAACAACTGCTCATATATCATTTTATTTTATTTATTTATTTTTTAAGATTTTTTTTTTTAAATTGGGGAATCAGGGAAGGGGAACAGACATGTTGCTGTCCTTTTGTTCTTCAGTCTAGTTGTGGAAGTCATTGCTTCTCTGGCCCATGTTGGTATTCTGATCATTGTGCTCTTCCCAGCTGAGGCAGTCGCTCACCGGCCATTGGACGGCTGCTCACGACAGCTTATGGCAGCTCATGAAAGCTCATGCCAGCTGCTGGCCAGCTGCAGCCTTTGCCGTTGCCGGCGACTCACGGCAGCCCAGCTCCAGGTCAAGCTGTTGTTCACCATCTTAGCTGCTGAGGGCGCAGTATCACTGGCCCTCATGTGGGATCTGAACAGGACCCCTGCTGCTCAGAGCTGGTGTCCCAAGCCAACTCCTAACCAACGCACCACTCAGTCGGCCCATGTTCATATATTATTATCCCTACAGAATTAAGAGAACATAGCTTGATGTGAAGGTTATGACTATACAAAGTGATGTCGTGTCAGGCTGGTGTGTCCCCTGGATGTGAAATAGCCCCTCTAGCTATGTGGAGGAGGAGGGGAACTCCACCCCATGCCATTGTCCTGTCTGCCACCCTGACCCCTTCACATCAAGTGATCTCTTATTCAGGAAGAACCCACTCTTTTGGCGCACAGGTGAGGAGGTGCTGACACCACTTACTCGGATGGTGTTTCTGCTCTAGTTCCTTGAAATTCAGTTTCCATTTTTGAAAGCAGACATGACTTCCTCCCTGCAATGGGGTTCCCAGTTAAGGAAGATGGAGTCACTGTGCCCTATGGCTTCCTCCTGAATTAAAGCATCTGGGCTTCAACTATCTCTGCTAGAAATGGTTATATGTTCAGCTTCTCTAATCAGCTGGACTCCTGGTCTGTGCTGCCTGGCACCACCCACTGACGCATATCAGCAATCAGAGTGGTGACCATGCCAGCTGCCCAAAGCATAACATTTTTTTAAAGAATGAGAGAGCTCTGAAAAGAAAGAAAGAAAGAAAGAAAGAAAGAAAGAAAGAAAGAAAGAAAGAAAGAAAGAAAGAAAGAAAGAAAGAACATGTCTAAGGAACACTATATCCTGTACCCAGCTAGCTGTCTTCCCTGCAAACATCTATGTACCCATGTAATTGAACATGCATGCTCCCCGCATGGCAGGCCGCCAAGCCTCCTGGCTTATCTGATACCGGGCATCCTGCTCCGGCCTCTTTCAGAGACAGTGATCCACTCCTGGTCCTGATCGGTGTTCTGTCTCACCTTGTTCAACTGCAATAGATGCTGCAGTGTTTGTCTCTGCCTGTTCCTCCCAGGCCAGTCCAGTCCTGCCTGCTCACACTGGCATGCCTGCTGCACTCCAGCTTGGCACAGCTTAGAGACTGTTGGCTCCAAACCAGGTCCTGTTCATCTGCCCCTCCCAAGCCCACACAAGAGAGAATGTGAACCCCCACCCCAAGCCATTCAGGGAATCATAACACAGGGGACATGAGAATGGCGATGGCTGGCTCTGCTCTGTAAGAGGATGTGCGTACTGGTCTGTACTGTCTGGCAGAGGATGAAGTCGGCCCAGCCTTGCATGGTTCAAATCTCAAGTTACCACGCAGCAGCTGTGTGATTTCAAGAAGTCATGCAAACTCTTTGAGCCTCAGTTTCCTCATTTGTATCATAGAGATAATACCATAAAACCTCACCATAAGGTGATGAGTGGGGGGAAAAAAGAGGTCAATCTTGTAAAATGCAAGGGTGCATGTTTGAGAAGTTAATGCAATGACTTGGAGTCCCAGGGTTCTGGCTCCGTGAGCCAAATCTTTGTGGTCTCAGCTGTGGTTTGCTGCTCCCTGCGTAGCGTTTACTCTGGTTTAAATATTGATAGGGACAAGTATGGGTCCTGCAGCTGGCTCAAGTTCCCAGGACAGCAGCAATAATTCCAGGGGTCTCCTAGTTACCTGGCCCCCAAGGTGTCGTTTGGATCCCCGGAAATTCAGCTGGAAGAATCCTGAGGACACGAGGACTCAGGCTCTGCCTGCCCGCTTTCACCGGGAGTTGCATTCCTTCCCACTCTCTTTGGTAAGAACTTCAGCCCATCCCATCTGAGAGCAGAGGCTGGGGGAAGGACAGGAACTGGGAGGCAAAAAACAATGATATGTGATAACTGAATTTGCTTGATTGAAACTTTTTACTTTAAAGCCTATTCTATTCATGTTGTTGTGAGGATCAGGGTTCATATGGGAACACGCACTAATGCTTGGCATGGAGTATTTGCTCATGAAATGATGCATTCAGTCCACAAAGGTTTATTAAGCACCTGCTATGTCCCGGGCACTATTCTGGGTCTTAGGACCATGGCAGTAAATACGATCCATGTGGTTCCTGCCCGTAGGAAGCTTATGGTTTAGCAGAAATAACAGCTTGGAGCAGTGCTTTAGAAGCACTGTTATCCTCATACTTTTTCTAAAATACTGTCTTTTCCTAAAGACTTTAAAACACTTACGATCTTATATGTATATTTTGGAACAGAATATTTTATCCTCTTCTCTAAAGAAGTGTTTCTCAGTAGGGGTCAGTTTTGCTGCCCAGGGGACATTTGGCAGTGTCTGCAGACATCTTTTTGTTGTTGTAACCTGGGGGTCGGGGGCCGTGCTACTGGGATCTAGTGGGTAGGAGCCAGGGATGCTGCTAAACAGCCTATAACGCACAGGACAGTCCCACAGCACAGACTCACCTGGCCCAAAATTTCAATATGCCAAGGCGAGAAACCAGGGCCTAGAGGGGGCGTGCTTAAACCACAATCAGTTATTTTGGGCAGCAAAGGGAGAGAAACACATCTCACCCAGACAAGTCTTAGAAAAACTCGACCTTCTGTGCTGTGCTCCATGACACTTGCTCCTTTTAGAGGAGGGAGAGCTGGGGAGGCTCTCGGGGGCAGAGAGAATCAAACTGGGAGTCTGTTTGCAGAGCATTCAGCATTATAACTGCATTTGGGGAGTGTTACATTTGACTGATTCTCTTACAGAAATAAGTTTTGAAACAAAACGCTCCTGGAAAAGACCTCGTGGTTTTTTTTACCCTTTGGAAACCCTACCAAGATATGCAAATGAACCAAATTATGTCAAGTCCACCGAACCCAAGTTTTCAATTCACTTGGTTTTCTTTCTTTCTTTTTAAAGTGTTTTAAAAGGTTATCTGGGCATAATTAATCCAATTTAATCTTTAGGGTAGCCCAGACTTCCACAGTGACTGGGTTTTGATCTGATGGTTTTCTAACGTTTGTGTAGCAAAGCGATAACGTTTTGGACAAACCAGAGGATAAGGAAGAGTGAGGCAAAATAAAATGAAGCCAGAAGGAGATAGAGGTTAAGCAAGAGTGGGGGAGAGTGAGGAGGGAGAGGGGAGGGTGGGGAGGGGAGAGAGAGAGAGAGAGAGAGAGAGAGAGAGAGAGAGAGAGAGAGAGAGAAAGAACAGCAGAGGAGTGGGAGGCTAACACGACAGAAAGAACGGAAATGGCCAGTCTTAACTTCCTTGGCTTCGGGAGCCTTGGTTCCCCCTTCCCCTCACCTCGTTGCCTTCCACACTGTGTTCCCAAAGTGTCACCTTGAATTCTGGCCTTCTTCTCTTTCCTCCAGTCTCTGGGAGAGGTGGGAGGTCCTGTCCCCTAGGTGGGCTCTGAAGCAGGATCCTGTGTGGAAACAGCCTACATCTGTTTGTGTGTGTGAAGTTCAAGACTCTTTTGCCATTCCCACTCACCTTATCATAGTGGATTATCAGTAAACCTACTGTTGCCGTTGATAAAGCTTGAATACCCATTAGTGAGTACCAGACACAGGATAACTGAAACATGTCCCCACGCACAGGGGTTGGATGATGATTCAAACTATGACGTGAAACCTTTGAACTCCATATTTCATGTCCCATTGGCTGAACAAGCTGCATACTCCTTTCTGTAGAAAGGAGGTTTGATATTAAAATATGCAAACATCTGATCTGAAATGTGCAAACCATTTTTCCCAGTGCAGTATTTTCCTTGGAACTTGCTGCAGGCATTAATTGTGCTATTACACATTCTTTGACATAATATCTGAGCCCACCTGCAGATGTTATGCCTTTCTCATAAAGTCATCCATGACAGAAAGTCACAAATGAATCAGAATCACTTGTAATACTTGTGGTTAACAGAATTTTGTGTTCTATGAAGCACAATTCTTCAGTCTTTAAAAAATGTTTGTCACTGGCTGATGCCACATGTTTTATAACATTACCCTAATAGACACATAAACAAGTAGCTCATAAAACCTTCCTGAGATGATATTTCATTGCTTGAACTTGCCCCTGACATATTGGCCTTCAGTCATGAAACTCTTCTTTACCTCAAAACTTACTGGACTAAGCTCATGTCTTGACCAAAGCATCTTTTCTTCTCTTGAATTTCTCTGACTTTGGTTTTGAATGCAATTCTAAGAAATTCAGTGAAAATGTCTTCTGATTTCCTTACAGCATAATATTTAATAATCTCTCCACATGCCTGGCACACAGCATGTGCTCAGTAAGGTTTGTTAGATGGGAGAACAAGGAGGCCTTTGCAAAACGGGTTCGATACATTATGCAACTAACTGTCAAGCTGCAATGTCCACTGAGAAACTTCCCTTGTTCTCTGTCTCTCATCTGGGCCTTTCCAGGACTGAGGGGTCTCTCACCAGGCCAGTCTTCCTCCGGTTCTAAATAGAGCCATTGTGCTGGAGATGGAAGCAGTGTGGTCATCACCAGGGGCTTCCTGGGCAGCCCAGACATTCCTCAGTCAGCCAGCACGTCTCCTCTGTTAGCATCTGTCTCCAGGCCCGCAGGTCAGGTCGATTACAAGGAAGCCCAAGCTAGTGAGAGGAATGGAAATGATGGGGCCTGAAAATTCTTCACTCTTTGTTCTCCTGATGGGTGACAGGATAATTAGTCCAAATGAGATGCAGCTTCTCCCAGACTATATTTATAGTGTAATTGCAGAGCTTTCTTTCCCCTGAAGGAGCCTGGGATTCCTCCCTCATCGTCGTTGATAGTGCCAGGAGGGGAACAGAATCAAGCAGCCGCCACAGCCATGGCAGGACGCGCTCTGCCCTTCTCAGGAGTAGGCATCGGTGTACCTGTGCCCGGGATTCAGGAAATTGGGTTCCAACCCAACTCTGCCACTGACTGCTAGCTGTGTGACTGAGGAGGACCCTTATCCCCTCTGAGCCTCAGGTTTTGATGTTAAATGGGGCGATAATCTCCATCTCACAGGAGAGCGGTGAGGATGAAATGTGATACATTTTGTAAAGCACACTATGCATTGTAAATGTGTGATACACAAGTGTGTGTGGTGCCGTAAATAATAGAAGTGCCCAGATTTCCCCCTTTACGAAGAGCCAATGCCCACTTCACCTTGACATGTGAGACTCTATCATACTTATGAAGTAAGTTTGTCATCGTGTTCTCTCCTTTCCTCCTCTCTGGGACCACTGTTTCCAAACCTCAAGCTCATGGGTAATGCTCAATAAATATTTAGTTGCTAATACTACTATTTGCAATTAAAATATTAAAATAGAGAAGTACTGATTCTGCAAACA
>NW_017731350.1:3427155-3434999 GCF_001890085.2 Hipposideros armiger | reverse complement strand
GAAAACTGATAGAATTGCAAGGAGAGAGAAAATCTACCCTTGTAGTTGAAAGTTTCAGTACTTCTCTCTCAATAATTCCTAGAAGCAAGTAGCCAGAAAAATCAGTAAAAATATGGAAGACACAAACAACTTTAGATCAACCAAGTTGACCTAATTGACATTTATGGCACACTACCCCAACAGTAGCAGAATACATGTTTTTCTTTTCGAAAGCATGCAGAATATCATAAACCATAAAACAAGTCTTAAAAATATTTAGAAGTATTCAAGTCACACAAAATATGTTTTCTGACAACAATGGAATTAAAACAGAAATCTATCTATTTTATATACCTAAGATATCTGAAAAGTCTTCAAATATTTGGATATTTGAAGAGATTATATATATATATATATATATATATATATATATATATATATATATATATATATATATGGCACACCTCTACATTACACATGGGTCAAAAGAAATCAAAATTGAAATTAGAAAGCATTTTGAACTGAAGAGAAATGAAACAACTTATCAGAATTGTTGGGAAGCTACTAAGACAGCACTTAGGGGGAAATTAAAAGTACAAAATACTTATATTCCAAATGAATAAGGTTATGAAATTAATGACATCAGCTACCATATTAAGACATTAGACAAAGAAGAACAAATTAAACCTAAAATAAGCAAAAGAAGTGAAACACAATAAGCATGAGACTGGAAATCAGTGAACTAGAAAACAGGAAACCAACAGAGAAAATCAAAACATCCAAAGCTGGCTTAATATTCTGAAGTCAATCAATGTAATTCATCCTATTAACTGAAAAAAGAAGAAACTATATCAAATGAATAGATGATGAAAAGGCATTTGACAGATTCCAACATCCATTCCTGATTTAAAAAAACAAAAGAAACATCTCTCAGTGGTAATATTATTATAACAGTAGGGAAATTCCTCAGCCTGATGAAGGGCATCTAGGAAAAACCTTTAGCTGACATCATACTGAATATGTCCACTCTCTTTGTCCACTCATCATTCCATACTGAACAACGATGTCCACTCTCACCACTTCTATTCCACATTGTACTAGAGGTTCTCGCCAGTGCAGGTGAGAAAGAAAAATTATCCAGAATAAAATTTTCTGTCTTTGAAGAAAACACTGTCTTCTATATAGAAAATCCAACGGAGTGTACAAAGAAGCCACTAAAATTAGTAAGCGAGTTTAGCAAAATCAGTACAAAAATATAAATTGAACGTTTATACCCATCAACTAACACTCAGAAATTGAACGAAATTAAAAAATGTTTAAAAATGGTCACTTACAGTATCATTTAAAAAAAATTAGGGCTGGCCGAGTGGCGCGATGGTTGGGGACTAGCTTGAGACGCCAGAGGGCCCCGGTCCGGATCCCACATATGGGGGCCGGTGGCACTGCCCTCCGCGGCTAGGATGCTGAACAACAGTTCTACCTGGAGCTGGGTTGCCCGTGAGTCACCGGGGACGGCGTAGGCTGCAGCCCCTGTGGCAGTGGGTTGCCGTGGGCTGCTGTGTGTAGCCAGCAGCCAGCGTGAGCGGCCAGCAGCCGCAGTGAGCGGCGGTCCAGAGGCCGGCGACTTATCTGCCTTGCCTGGGAAGAGCGCAATGATGGTACCAACTTGGGCCAGTGAGGCAACGTCCTCCACAACTAGACTGAAAAACAAAACGACAGCAACTTGTCTGTTCCCCTTCCCCCAATTCCTCAGCGCTGTTCCCCTCCCCCAAATCCCCAACAAAAATCTTCAAAAAAAATAAAAATTAAATGTAGGCTACATCTGACAAAAGATGTGAAAGATCTATTCACTGAAACCTATAAGACAATGCTGAGAGAAATGAAATAATACATAAATAAATGGATTAATGGCCAATAGTAAGATCTCAAACTTCTCCAAATTGATATATACCTTAAACATAATCCCAATCAAAATTCTGTTTTTATAGAAACTGACCACAGATTCTATAATTCATATGGATATCAAATAGCCTACCCAACTTTGAAAATAAAGAACAAAGTTGGTGGATTAACACTACCTGGTTTAAAAATATTTATACAGCCATAGTAATTAAGATAATGTGGTATTGGTGCAAAGATAAACAAATATACGCATTTCCACCAGCAATGCACAGGGGTTCCAATTTCTCTTTATACTGGCCAACACTGTTATTTTCTTGTTTTTGTTTTTGTTTTTTATAATAGCTATCCTAGTGGATGTGAAGTTCTATCTCATTGTGGTTTTGATTTGTATTTCCCTAGTGATTAATGATGTTGAGCATCTTTTCATGTGCTTACTGGCCATCTGTATAACATATTTTTTGGAGAAATGTCTACTCAAATTCTTTACTCATTTTTAATTGGCTTTTTCTTTTGTTGAATTATAGGAGTTCCTTATACATTCAGAATGCTGATTTCTTACCTATGATTTTCAAATATTTTCTCCCATACTGTAGGTGTAGGTTGCCTTTTAGCTTTTGATAATGTCCTTTGACATTCATTAACTTTTTAAAGATTTTATTGGGGAATCAGGGGAAGGGGAACAGACAAGTTGCTGTTGTTTTGTTCTTCAGTCTAGTTGTGGAGGATGTTGCTTCACTGGCACCATNGGGAGAGTGAGGAGGGAGAGGGGAGGGTGGGGAGGAGAGAGAGAGAGAGAGAGAGAGAGAGAGAGAGAGAGAGAGAGAGAGAGAGAACGAACACCAGAGGAGTGGGAGGCTAACACGACAGAAAGAACGGAAATGGCCAGTCTTAACTTCCTTGGCTTCGGGAGCCTTGGTTCCCCCTTCCCCTCACCTCGTTGCCTTCCACACTGTGTTCCCAAAGTGTCACCTTGAATTCTGGCCTTCTTCTCTTTCCTCCAGTCTCTGGGAGAGGTGGGAGGTCCTGTCCCCTAGGTGGGCTCTGAAGCAGGATCCTGTGTGGAAACAGCCTACATCTGTTTGTGTGTGTGAAGTTCAAGACTCTTTTGCCATTCCCACTCACCTTATCATAGTGGATTATCAGTAAACCTACTGTTGCCGTTGATAAAGCTTGAATACCCATTAGTGAGTACCAGACACAGGATAACTGAAACATGTCCCCACGCACAGGGGTTGGATGATGATTCAAACTATGACGTGAAACCTTTGAACTCCATATTTCATGTCCCATTGGCTGAACAAGCTGCATACTCCTTTCTGTAGAAAGGAGGTTTGATATTAAAATATGCAAACATCTGATCTGAAATGTGCAAACCATTTTTCCCAGTGCAGTATTTTCCTTGGAACTTGCTGCAGGCATTAATTGTGCTATTACACATTCTTTGACATAATATCTGAGCCCACCTGCAGATGTTATGCCTTTCTCATAAAGTCATCCATGACAGAAAGTCACAAATGAATCAGAATCACTTGTAATACTTGTGGTTAACAGAATTTTGTGTTCTATGAAGCACAATTCTTCAGTCTTTAAAAAATGTTTGTCACTGGCTGATGCCACATGTTTTATAACATTACCCTAATAGACACATAAACAAGTAGCTCATAAAACCTTCCTGAGATGATATTTCATTGCTTGAACTTGCCCCTGACATATTGGCCTTCAGTCATGAAACTCTTCTTTACCTCAAAACTTACTGGACTAAGCTCATGTCTTGACCAAAGCATCTTTTCTTCTCTTGAATTTCTCTGACTTTGGTTTTGAATGCAATTCTAAGAAATTCAGTGAAAATGTCTTCTGATTTCCTTACAGCATAATATTTAATAATCTCTCCACATGCCTGGCACACAGCATGTGCTCAGTAAGGTTTGTTAGATGGGAGAACAAGGAGGCCTTTGCAAAACGGGTTCGATACATTATGCAACTAACTGTCAAGCTGCAATGTCCACTGAGAAACTTCCCTTGTTCTCTGTCTCTCATCTGGGCCTTTCCAGGACTGAGGGGTCTCTCACCAGGCCAGTCTTCCTCCGGTTCTAAATAGAGCCATTGTGCTGGAGATGGAAGCAGTGTGGTCATCACCAGGGGCTTCCTGGGCAGCCCAGACATTCCTCAGTCAGCCAGCACGTCTCCTCTGTTAGCATCTGTCTCCAGGCCCGCAGGTCAGGTCGATTACAAGGAAGCCCAAGCTAGTGAGAGGAATGGAAATGATGGGGCCTGAAAATTCTTCACTCTTTGTTCTCCTGATGGGTGACAGGATAATTAGTCCAAATGAGATGCAGCTTCTCCCAGACTATATTTATAGTGTAATTGCAGAGCTTTCTTTCCCCTGAAGGAGCCTGGGATTCCTCCCTCATCGTCGTTGATAGTGCCAGGAGGGGAACAGAATCAAGCAGCCGCCACAGCCATGGCAGGACGCGCTCTGCCCTTCTCAGGAGTAGGCATCGGTGTACCTGTGCCCGGGATTCAGGAAATTGGGTTCCAACCCAACTCTGCCACTGACTGCTAGCTGTGTGACTGAGGAGGACCCTTATCCCCTCTGAGCCTCAGGTTTTGATGTTAAATGGGGCGATAATCTCCATCTCACAGGAGAGCGGTGAGGATGAAATGTGATACATTTTGTAAAGCACACTATGCATTGTAAATGTGTGATACACAAGTGTGTGTGGTGCCGTAAATAATAGAAGTGCCCAGATTTCCCCCTTTACGAAGAGCCAATGCCCACTTCACCTTGACATGTGAGACTCTATCATACTTATGAAGTAAGTTTGTCATCGTGTTCTCTCCTTTCCTCCTCTCTGGGACCACTGTTTCCAAACCTCAAGCTCATGGGTAATGCTCAATAAATATTTAGTTGCTAATACTACTATTTGCAATTAAAATATTAAAATAGAGAAGTACTGATTCTGCAAACAAGAGAGATACACCGTATATTTAATTGTCTGAATATACATATTTGCAAATAAATTGAAGAGAGATGATACTTGGAATATTTTTTTCATTCCCAAGTATACGCAGGAGTACATAATATTGATATGCCTTTGTCTATCCTTTCAGCTATATATTTTTTACTTTAATAATTTTTTAAAAACATTTTTATTGGGTAACTGTGTTTTTCCCAGGACTCATCAACTCCAAGTCAAGTCGTTGTCCTTCAATCTATTGGGTGTCGGAAAAGTCATGATGCACTTTTGCAATGAAAAACAGAAAAAATACGTCATGACTTTCCTGATAACACAATAGTTGTGGAGGACGCAGCTCAGCTCCAAGTCCCATCACCATTTTCTATGTCGTTGCGGGAAACGCAACCTACCATCCCATGCGGGAATCAAACAAGCAACTTTATTGTTCAAAGCACGTGCTCTAACCCACTGAGCCACCCAGCCACCCCTTGCCATTCTCTTTAATGTCAAGCTTAATAGAGAGCTGGATTCTTACCTTTGATCCTGCATTAAATCTGTTATGAAATATTGTTGTGGTTGAAGAATGTGAAGAAATCCAGGCTCCCAAGGATACATAGTTGGAAAAGAGAAGTGTTTTACTAGGCCTCAGGTAACTGTGGATATCCTTCTTTGATACTACATCAAAATTCAACAAGTGGTAGTTTTGTTAAGGTTAGCTGCAATATGATCTTTAAAACCACATTATCAATAAACATTTTGTTCTCTGTTATATTAAAATCCATTGATCTATTTTGCACTTTGAATGAATCTTGTACCCATTTGTGACTTTGTAACATCATTATCATTGGGAAAATGTTGGTTCACTGAGTTATGCAAATGTTCTAAATGTCAAATTTTATATAATATCAAATATGCATATGTCTATGTCTGTGTATCTATTTCTATTTATCATTATTATTATTATTATTATTATTATTATTATTATTATTATTACTATTATTTTTAGCTGAGCCATTCTGCCACCTGTTGGCAGCTCAGCGGCTGCCCAGCTCAGGCCAGGACTCGAACCGCAGTTGCTCAGAGCTCAAACTCCTGAGTGAGCTCTTAACCAACTGAGCCACTCGGCTGGCCCCCTCTATCTTAGTATTTTTTATTTTTCAGAAGTCTGTAAGGATTTGGAAGCTGTCAAGCTCATGGTGGCAGATAGACCTTTTCTGAAATTCTTTCACTTGAAAGCTCAAATTTTATCATTGTTAATAAATACTGTCAATTGTTTTTCTAAAGTGACAGCCTCACTTTATTCATTTTCAAGAAAATTCCCAAATCTGAATAACCAGTTTTTCTGTCAGTTGTACTCTTAATGGTTTTCCTCTTTTTTTTTTTAAACTTTTGACCACCTTCCACTCATTTCTTAAGCACAAAAAAGGCAACCAGTTCAGTTCACTCAAATAACTACACAATGCTTTTTCTCAAAATAACTACTATATTTTTGTATGCAGAAGTGTTTTATGTTTAAACCCCCCACTTTGCCACACATACTAAAATGAAAGGTACTCAGGGATCAAGATTTAAAATGAATCATAGGCCTAAATGTACAACACAAAACTATAAAACTCCTATAAAATAACAGGAGAAAATCTAGATGACTTTGGATACGACGATGACTTTTTAGATATATCACCAAAGGCACAATCCATGAAAGAAATAATTGATTAGCTTGACTTCATTAAAATTTTAAAAATCTGTTCTGAGACACTGTCAAGAGAATGAGAAGATAAGCCACAAACTAGGAGAAAATAATGCAAAAGACATTATCTGACAAGGGACTGTTCTCCAAAATATCAAAGAACTCTTAACTCAGCAATGAAAAAGAATACCTGATAAAAAATGGGCAAATAACTTAATAGATATCTTACCATTTACAGCTGGCAAATTAGCATATGAAAAGATGCTCGGCCTCATGTCCATGGGGCAATGCAAATTGAAACAATGACTGGGCGGTCAGTTAGCTCAGGTGGTTAGAGTGCAGGCACATAACACCAAGGTTGCTGGTTGGATTCCCACATGGGCCAAGGAGCTGCACCCTCCACAACTAGATTGAAGACAACTACTTGACTTGGAGCTGATGAGTCCTGAAAGAAAAAAAACAAAAAACTGTTCCCCAATAAAATTTCTTTAAAAAAAAAACAAACAAACAAAAATGAGATACCTCAAAATATCTATTAGAATGGCCAAAGTCCAAAAACACTACCACCAACAAATGCTGGCAAGGATATGGAGTAACAGGAACTCTCATTCATTGCTGATGGGAATACACAATGGTACAGCCACTTTGGAAGACAGTTTCACAGTTTCTACAAAACTAAACATACTCTTACCATACAATCCAGCAATCACACTCCTTACTGTTTACCCAAATGAGTTGAAAACTTATGTCCACACAAAAACCTGCACATTGATGTTTATAGCAGTTTTATTCATAATTTCCAAAACTTGGAAGCAACTAAGATGCCCTTTAGTAAGTGAATGGATAAAACAAATTGTGGTACATCCAGACGATGAAATATTATTCAGTGCTAATAGAAATGGGCTATCAAGCCATGAAAAGATATGAGGACACTTAAATGAATATTACTGAAAGAAGCTAATCTGAAAATGCTACACACTGTATGATTCCAATTGCCTGATATCCTGGAAAAGGCAAACCTATAGAGACAATAAAAAGAACAATGTTTGCAGGGTTTGGGGAGGGGATGAATATGTGAAGCACAGAGTGTTTTTACATAGTGAAACCATTTATATGACACTATAATGGTGAGTACACGTCATGATCCATTTGTCAAAATCCATAGAAGGGGGCCAGCCGAGTGGTGTGTTGGTTAAGAGCTGGCTTGGGACACCAGAGGGCCCCGGTTTGAATCCCACATATGAGGGCCAGTGACACTGCCCTCTACAGCTAAGATGCTGAACAACAGCTCAACCTAGAGCTGGGCTGCTGTGAGTCGC
>NW_017731350.1:3410793-3423560 GCF_001890085.2 Hipposideros armiger | reverse complement strand
ATTTTATTGGGGAATCAGGGGAAGGGGAACAGACAAGTTGCTGTTGTTTTGTTCTTCAGTCTAGTTGTGGAGGATGTTGCTTCACTGGCACCATCATTGCACTTGCGCTCTTCCCGGGAGAGGCAGATCAGTCACCAGCTTCTGGATGGCCGCTCACTGCGGCTGCTGGCTACTCAGGCTGGCTGCCGGCTACACATGGTAGCCCATGGCAACCCACTGCAGCAGGGGCTGCAGCCCATGCTGTCGCCCGGTGACCCATGGCAGCCCAGCTCCAGGTCGAGCTGTTGTTCAGCATCTTAGCTGTGGAGGGCAGTGTCACTGGCCCTCATATGTGGGATCCAAACCCGGGCATTCTGGCATCCCAGGCCAGTTCTTAACCAACACGCCACTCAGCCGGCCCGGCATTCATTCATTTTTAATGAAATCCCATTTATCTGTACTTTCTTCTGTTGCCTGTGCTTTTGGCATCATAGCCAAAAAATCATTGTCAATTCAAATTTTGAAGCTTTCCCTGTTCTAAGAGTTTTTATATTTTTACCTCTTGATGTTTAGGTCTTTGATCCATTTTGAGTTAATTTTTGTATATGATGTAGGGAAGGGTCCAATTTCATTCTCTTGCATGTGGATATCAAGTTTTCCCAATATTTATTGAAAAGGCTGCCCTTTTCTCATTGACTAGTCTTGGCACCCTTGTCCAAAATCATCTGACCACATATGCAAGGGTTTATTTCTAAGCTTTCTATTCTATTCCATTGGTTTGTATATCTGTGTTTATGCCATTACCACACTGTTTTGATTACTGTAGCTTTGCAGTATGGATTTGTTTTATTTTTGACATACACACACAGTTTTTCCAGCTCATGTTGAGTTCTTTTAACCCTCTTTGTTGCCTGGAAAGACTGGCACCTTCTGTAGTGCCCAAACTTAGCCAGAACCCAGGGATGCCTGTGCCATGAGGCACAAGGGAACATTTAATAAGAAGGTAAGGAAGTCATTCCCATGGTGTCTCGTTTCTTTGGAAAAGAAAAGGCACATTCGCTAGGGTAAAGTTGGATGCCTTTATTCAACATAAAATGAGTCATTAAGATAAAATACAGTTTGTCCATGTGCAGAAACATTATTATACATTCAATTCTGAAGAAGGTAGTTTTATACAACCAATTCAAGGAACAGTCTAAAAGTGAGAGGGATAAAGACAATAGTGAGAAGGAACTATTGTAAAAGGCAGAGTTTTATCTGTCAAAGTGCTAAGACCTATGTGCATAAAGATTTCAAAGTGAACAAGACCAGCATAAGGCCATTCCTTCCATTCTGATTTCTCTTGGTGCTGGTGCAAGTCTTTAGGTGTGATGCAATGAGTCATCAAATTAAGATGGGTTCTTAAAAAATAGGTCATAGCACTTACAGCTAAGAGAAAAGATTTTAAGTTCTAAAGTTTCATCTGTCACGTACTCTGGATCTTTCATGGGCTACATGTTATTTCATGAATTCTCTAAGAACAAACTTGCCCATTAATCAGTAGTTTATTATCAGAGAACAAATTTATCAGGTTCTTCCCAGCCCAGAATCTAGCTCCTATACAAGAGGGAAACCAAATTTGAGACTCTGGAAGTTTCATTAATTTAAAGCTTGTGCAGTGATTAAATTAAGGTTCAGCTGGGGCCACTACTGAAGTCAACAAATTGCTACTGCCTAAAAACCTAAAATGCAAAGAATTGCTGACTGAGGGTCAAAGTCCAACTCCATTTCTAAGCTCTAAGTGTCTGAAAACATTAGACACTGGGTTCTTTGAAAAGAACCCAGAAACGTAAAATTTTATGTACTGCCTTTTCCATAGGCAGAACATAGGCTGTGTGTAAAATAATAGTTCTAAAGTATCTTCAGATATTTTGATAGCATTTAATACACTGCTTTCTTATTGGGCTAATCTGAGTTTTAAATATTTAAAAAGAGGTTTCCATGATTAAAGTTAATAAAATTGTTGATTGAAGTTGGTTTAATAGTGTTTATGAGCCAATGTCTGTGTCACTTGACACAGGTACACAAACCTAAATCGTGATCAATAATGGCTAAAGCTGCCACTACGATTCAATAGAAAACAATTACTTAGCCCACAAAATGTGTCAAATCGAATTCCATGTGGCACTCATGGCAATTTAACATCATGTTATCAGAACCCAAAACCTTAAAAAAAAAAATTCAGTTTACTTAAATCTGTCTTAAATCCAATTGGGTCTACCTTTCTTCTCCCGTACACATTCTTTAGGTTTTGCAGTCAAGATGAAAATCAGATGTTTTTAAACTACTCAAACTTGTTTGAGTTTGTAGTTAACTCTTCAGGAGAATCCACTATTTACTCACAGCTGATCTCTGGCTCCCTTTCAGGTTGACTGTCCTTCCTGTTACAAGGAAATCTTTCTAGATTCCTCTTTTAGGTTAAGACTGAAAGTTCCATGGAGGTATAGAGATTCCTTATAGTCTCTAGAAAGGAAGCCCAATCTTCTATTAAGTCACCAAGTATTGAGAAAATACAGGATATCCACCCTTCTATTTCCTGGAGAGTTGAGACTATATTACATCATGGAATACACCTAATACCTCTTTGACTGAAAGGTGAATGTGGGTATTTTTGGCATATAGAATTCAAATTGCAAATCCAATAAACCAGGTTAAAGATAAATGGTAAGAAAAATTCATGAATAAACACTGACAAAACATAATGATTTATCCTTTTATTACCTACCAGAAAGTATCAAAGAATTAGGATTTAGGCCACTGAAAAGGGCTAGAGTGCTGTGGAAGCCTCTTTTAATTCAAGTTCTGTGATGTAGAAATAGAAAAAAGCCAATTCTGAAGTATTAGAATAAAAAAGAACACTAATTTTATCCATTATAGAGAAAAAACAGGGATGCAACATGTCAGGAATACACTTCCTGCTCACCAGACTACCAGATGAAGATCCAAGTATGGTTTTATTTATTTATTTATATTTTTATTGGGGAATTGGGGGATAACAGCGCTGGGGAATTGGGGGAAGGGGATCAGACAAGTTGCTGTCCTTTTGGTTCTCCAGTCTAGTTGTGGAGAACGTTGCTTCACTGGCCCAAGTTGGCACCATCATTGCGCACTTCCTGGGTGAGGCAGATCAGTCACCAGCTTCTGGATGGCTGCTCACTGCGGCTGCTCTACATACGGTAGCCCATGGCAACCCACTGCAGCAGGAGCTGCAGCCTACGCTGTCGCCGGCAACTCACGGCAGCCCAGCTCCAGGTTGAGCTGTTGTTCAGCATCTTAGCTGTAGAAGGCAGTGTCACTGGCCCTCATATGTGGGATCTGAACCGGGGCCCTCTGGCGTCCCAAGCTAGCTCTTAACCAACGCACTGATTGGCCGGCCAGAATCGGTTTTTTTTGTAATTCCCTTTATCTTCTTTTGGGTTATTTACCCATGTTATTTGAAAGGGTTAAACATAAGATTAAGCATCTTTACTGACATACTGACCAGAATTAATGGAAAGGGGTTGCTTTTGGCTTCTCTGTCAATGTAGATATTACTGAGATTTCTTGAAATTTCTATTAGCAAATTCTAGGTCTTCCAATGATAGCTACCAAAAAAGGTCTTGTATTAACATGGGTCCCCACTTCCACGTTGTTTCATCTAGGGGCAATGCCTTTTTTCTTCCTGGTTTGTCAGTTTCGCCCAGTGCCTCCAACGCTATTTCATAAATCATTTACACTGACACTTTAACAAGTCTTGGGAAATATGTAGCATAATTACTCCTTGAACCCTGAACTAGACACGTGCTGTATGGTTACTACTTTAGCAAGACCTTTCACAGCTTATATGGCTGCTTGGTTACCTGTGCATAATCACTTTAGAAAGTGCTTAGCACACAGGTATTCAATGAATATGTGAATTAGTAAATAACATGATTTGTACAAAACCAGTGAGAAACATTATGCAAAATTGGATTTCTGAAGCCCACTTGTGGTCCAAAGCAGTGTCAAAATCAGTTTTGACAAATCAGTAGTGTCCAAAACACAGGTTTCTCAGACTGGGATGTTGATATAGTTGGGGATTCAAGTTGAAGCTGTTTGGATATATTGCTCTTTCTCACTCAACTGCAGACCAACTATACCTTTAGGCTCCTGTCATTGCCTGAATAGGAATTACTTCCAGTGAGGTAGGGGGCTCATTTCAATAATGACAAATATGTACTAGAGATGGGGTAGGGGAGGTCTTTGTAAATGGCCATCATGGACTGCTTCACACACACTTCAATACTTCACCTTCATTCCTATTTGTAATATATGAGAATTATGAAGACGCAGATGTTCCCTGAGACTTAAATTTCCTTTAGAAATAGTGTATTTTCTAAAGATTTAGAGTTCTGTTTTTCTGGATGGTGAAACTATCTTCACTGTCTTTGGGCAACTCCAATGTTTGAAATTTCAATTTTTGAAAAATAGTAAGGCTGTCTCTTAAAAAAGTGTTCAATGTATCCTTATTAATTTCCAAAATATGCTATTTTTATCAGTGAAAGTAACCACAGCTGAGTAATTTCAGGGACAGCTAGAATAAGTCAGTTTCATGGGTCATTAAGGTACATTCTTGAAATTCTGACCTTATTTTCTTTCAGGTCATCAATAAATCTATATATATATATATATATATATATATATATTATTTTTATAAAATGGGCCATATATCTTTATTTCCAAAGACCATCTAGGTATCATTTTGCTTCCTCAAGTACAACCTAAAACCAAGTTTTTACAACCACATTACTTCTCTTGGACATCAGGATCCCATATTATCTCCTGGTACAGGGCTATGGGCAGTTACCTCTTCTAACGTCTGGCTCAATTCTTTTTCATAAATGCCCTTCCTGACACCAGGGAGATCAAAACCCAGGTTCTCCTAGCTCTTCTACCTGTCCAGATCAGGGACAGAAAACTGGCTCTGAATCTCATTTCTCAGAGAGAAACTGGGAAACAAAAGTGTCCTATTATCTTCATGAGAGTATTTCGTCACACACCCCTGCGCTGGAAGTCACTGGCAGTGAATGTCTGCTAATGAATTATTAACCACTGTGGAGAAAGGAAAACCTATTTCCCCCCTGAGATATTTTCTTACCATTCTTTGTTCTAGAAGCAAACAATGGACACATTTAAAAAAAAAAGAAAAAAAAGAATACACCATGGTTTTGTTTTGTTTTGTTTTACTTTTCCAGCGACATTAGGTGGTTAGGAGATAAAACAGTTCAAAGGTGAAAACAGACGAACAGATTAAGATAATTTATTATTTTTACTAGAGTTCTGAAAGAAATATGTTACCCTGATTCTCACCAAATTACTCAGTTTACTCCCGTCTATACAATCTGTGGTAATCTTCCAAAAGTCATATAAGGCAACAACTGAGGGCCCTTACCCACACCACTCAGACGTATGTCAGACCTGAAGATTCACCAAAAACGCCAAGGTTTTATTTTCACTTTAATTATCTTTTACTTAATAAAATGAAAAATAAGAATATATGAATACATACAATCTATATACATATATTTATTGCAAATACTTAAAATTCTTATGTAAAATGATTTCTCTATATTTGTGAAAAAATATGACTTTTTAAATGGTGTTGACACCAACTTCTCTGTACATACCCTCAATTCCAACGTTAACAATTCCTTTAAAAAAGCAAAAGACACAAAAAGGTTAGCATTTACCAAACCAGTCTGTACAAACCTTACAGCCAGAAGGAAAAAAATAGCTTGTGGTAAATAAGTCAATTTTCTTTTAAAATAAAAAATAAACTCCAAAACTCTTCCCCTTATTGCATTTGTTTGAAATAATCTGAGTGTCTTTAGAGTATCTTCCTTGGAAATCATTTGTGCCTTAACAGTGAGGTCCTACATTACACATACCATATATGAGAAATTCAAAATCTTTCACTGTCACTTTTTACATAGATATTAAAATATATATTACTTAAAATATATTACTGGAAAGCTATTTTTAAAATTGATCTTTAATAATTGTATCAAATGTAAAGCATTAAAAAAAATAAAGTAACCAAGAATCTATGAAGCTCTTACTTCCAACTTTAGGAAATGTTTACCTATTGTTTTCTTTCAACAGGCATGTAGGTATTGAAACATGATAGGAAAGATCCCTGCCTATCATGTTTCTGAGTCTCTTTGGACTATTCTATAAATGGAGCTGAATACTACCCTCGGCCAAGTTTTTTACTTAGCACATTGTTGTAAAGCAACGGGGAGACCTTTCCCTCCTTGCTGGGAAAGTAAAACCTCCAGGTCGCAGAGAAAACCACCCTGGCACTACTCACTGACCATGAATTCTAGAAATAAATAGCAGTGTCATGACCAGAGAAGACCCCCTCATTTTAACAAATCATTTCATTCAAGAGTTTATTAAAGACTAGAAGGCAGAGAGAGGCAATAATAAGCAATTAGGATACTGCTGTCGGGTCATTAATATATATGAATTTATACCTTCACCTGGAAGGCGATGAATTCTTCCCTTTATTTAAATCCAAGACAATTCCTAAAACATCTGCATCTGTGTACCTTCCTAGCCCATGCAAATATGCTCCCCCTACCCCAAGATGAATTTCACATTTGTCAGACCTTATCCTTTAAAATGTTACGTGGGAAACCACAGATAGCTTCAGTGTCTTGAGCACAGGGATTAAGGAATAAAAATAGAGCAAACAATTCCAGGTTATTTGGCTTTATTTCCTATTTAATAGGATGGAGAATTTTAATTAAAATTCCTTAAGATTTATTTAAGATCCAGGGAGCCTTCTCCACTGGAAAATTTAGAACATTCATAAGCAAGACTGAGATGATATATTGTTAGTGCTCTCTCCCTCCCCAAGGTGACCTGCAGTTGAACGGTGTTGAGAAGCACACCCTGGAGGCATAAGCATCAGGCAGTGCCTGACTAGTCACTGGAAACAGTGCAACTCAACGCCATAAAAATAAGCTTAGCATTTAATAGAAATATTGCAGATTGAATTGAAAGGTAAAGTAATTCTGAAAACCTAAGGTAAAAATTGCTTTAAAGGTACTGAAGTACCATCCTCTAATAATTTAAAGATTTTCTTGTTCCTGCTGCTTCCTTTTCAAAAGGGCCAGATCGTAATTTTCTTTCCTGTTTAGCTCGTAAGATAAACAACTTTCTACTTGAAACCACTGTTGTGAAAAATTGATAAATGGATTGTATTCAATTTACTACTGACCTAAGAGAACCCAACTCTTCTTTCATTTGATCAATATTGAGGCAGTGTACCTGGCTGACAATTTGCTTTAATGGGCATTCAAAAATGCAAATATTTTATTAGCTAGGTCTTATTTAAGAAAATCTGGTGAATATTAATACTTAGGATCATCTGCAAGAGGCTGCTGGGTCAAGATGAAGAGGCACGATATGGTTTGCTCTCTAAATGGACTGGAAAAAAATCCCTGATGCCTTTCCTCCTTTCCCGATTAGTCTGTCCATCCTCAGATTAGGGGAACTATGGAGGAGAAACTTTCTATGACAGGGAAGTCGCAAAGAAGAAAAATCACTTTAATCAACCCAAATTGGTGATAAATGTTTAACATGGGGTCAGTTCTGCCACCCCAACCGTTTCCAGCACGCAGACCAGCCCTCGGTCCTGCCACCGAAGCGGGCAGTGGGAAGCTGGGCATGGCAAGTTTTACCCAGCATAGGTCTTTCAAGCACCCCCTGGATTTCCCAGGGTACTACAAGTTTGGGAACAGAGCCATGGTTTCTGTTTCCTACTGGTTCTTGGCTAAAGAATTTAAACCTTATCGCTAGATCCTTGCAGGTTTCATGTCTCTTAGCTATGTGTGTGCTGGAAGAAAAAGGGAAGTTAGAAGGACATCTAACTGTCTTGGATGAAACTAGGACACAGATATTAATCCTATATTTGACTTGGGCCACACACACACACACACACAAAAACCCCACAGAAAATGAAAAACAGTGCAGTAATAAGTTTCTTAGGGAGTCTGAAAGTATTAAGAGAGTGTATAACATGGAGCGTGGGGAGGAGAGGGTAGTAGAATGGGGGCAAAGCAAAGATTACTGCCTACTTTCTCCTAATCTGGAATGTGACTTAATTAACACGTTTACACTGTTCTGCATGTTGTAACTATCACATCCTGAATATTAAGTACAACTATAACTGTACTAGGTCACAGTAGCTTGTACTTTTCACACTTGAAACTAGGCAACTTGAAATCAACATGCAAATGATGCGCATTGACAATACCTAACTTTTTAATACCAAATTCTGGTAAGTTTTAAATTTATTTTAATATTCTTTAACCACGACCTAAATGTATATACTCAAAAATTCTTTAGTCACTAGATACAGGATTGAAAACAACAAAAAAGGAAACAAAAATAAATAAGAACAGACAAAACTTTGGGCTAATTTCTCTCCTTTCTTTATGTTCCCTTAGCCATTTACATCAGGCCTCCTTACATTAGAAATTTCTAGCGCACAGGCAGCAGTAATCCAAAATAGGGATATATTTTCTAAAACAGGAAAAGTGTATGACTTTTATTGTGTATATGTGTGTGAACATGTGTGTGTTCAAAGTAATACATAATATATTACTCCATACCTCTCAGATGCCTGGGAGGTCAAAACAGGTTTAACAGAGTGGACAAATGTGGTATTAATGAGGTTTTCTACCAGCTGACTACAGAACTTAGGTAACAGTTTGGGAGAGAAGAAAACAGAGGCCACCTTGTTTCTAATGTTAAAATCCTTTTCCAAAGTTCTTACGTTCAGTTTACAAGTTTTTGCACCTTTACCCCACTGCCCAACAAAATACATAGGTCAAATCAACCCCATCAGTAACACTTTTCTGTTAATTTTATACTAGTATTTCAAACCTGTTTGTAAGCTCCCGTTAACGACTAAGTCACTGAATATTACTGCTGACTGTTGCCCTGCCCAAGCTATGGTACCACCAGAGAGGCATATCCATCATGGGCCACATTCACTGTCTCAGGGCAGGGGAGTGAGTGGGAGGAGGGGACAGCAGGATCCACCAATTGCAAGCAAAGTGCTTCGCAATCAGAGCTTTCAGAGTCTGAAGTACTAGTTGTGAAATGATAATAATATTAAAATTTTGAACTTAAGAAGGTTGCATCTAAGGGAAAGGGACTGAGTAAATCCTGAATCCAAATTATGCAAAGGCTGAATAACCCATGTAAAGCCTACAGTCAGACAGTCAAAACATAATCAGCATGAATGGTTGTTTCTCACTTCTCCAGACCATTCCTTCACTCCTTCCGAGCTTCTCATGGAAGGACAGAAGGGAGACATGCCTCCTTTCACCACGCATGGCATTCAACTTTTGTCCGTCTGTGAAGTGGAACATAAATCTGAATTCAAAGTAATACATTATTACCTAAACATTAGGAAAAATGTTAAAACAAAAATGTGACATATTTACATGATTTTGTAAGTGCAAACTTGTCACAAATTCACAAAGTCTTGCTTGACTTAGACTTACTATACAAGGTGCTCTTCTCTAAAATGTAAGATCTGTACTCTGTATTCCTGATTTAAGTAACATTTGTCTCTTAAGACCACTGAAACCTATTTATTTCTGTGATTCCTAAAGGATGCAAAAAACACATCTTGTCAACCCTTCCCTTCCTACTTCCTTTACAATGTGTTCTAGTCCCGTTACCGAACAACAAGGCAAGAGACACACAGTTTAGAGGGGCCAATGCAGTCATCGTGGCAAAATGCTCCACACCCCTTGCACATGATCATGGCTTTCAATCGGCAGTAACATTTCGAAGGCGTGTCCTCTATGCTGTTCTCTTCAGGAAAGGCCTGAACGGGAATGGTCTGGCCATGGCTGCTCGGATTCATAGCTTGGCTGGCAGGGATGGTAGTGACAGTCACTGAAAAGGACATGACATCACCTACGTTGCTGGATACCTGGCTACAGTCCGGCATCCCTGGTACAGCCGAGTTATGGTCCATGTCAGATGAGGTGGAGACATTGATCAGGCCTCTGTAGCTTGGCCCGAGCTGCGTGGGGCTTCCATATAGCTTTGGGGTTTGCAGTGGTGGAAGGAGGAGAGGCTGATGGGTAGGGCTGTCTGCAGGAGGAAGAACAGTGGAGTTGAAAAGCTCAGGGCTGCTATGCATCATCTTACCTCTCACTGCGTGAGCCATTTGCTTCTGTGCTGCCTGAATAAAATCTCTGGCTATGGTCTTTTCATCAAATGTTTGGCCTCTAGTGAACAGATAATTCTCCTTGCTTAAAGTGGTTTGCTCGTGCACTGGTGTTTCTGCCATCACATTCTTTTTAGCTAAACAATCACTGGTGGATAGAGTTTCTCTACTGGGGGGCCCTGAACCTGCTTCACACTTGCCCAAACTCTGAGAAGCCTGGGGCTCCTCCTTCACCATGACAGATTCTTGCTCATCACCCGTACTTTCCTCATCAGTATCGTCTTTGCTGCTGCTACTATCTCCCATTGCGTTTTTACAGTCTGTATATCCCATTTTCAAGGCTTCATTGGGGCTATTTAGACAGAAACGGTCTTCAGGGTGTAGAGAATGGGTCCTCCTAAAGCTCTCTGAGCCCCGGCCATAGGTGGAAATGTTCAGTAAGTAGTGACCTGCCATTGCGGGCTTCGATGTCCTTCTGCCAGCAAACCCCAGCATGAACCTCTGGCTTGTGGAGATGTTTTCTAACTGGAAACCTGAGTGAGCGAAGTTGAACTGGGAGGGCTGCACAAACGAGAGAACATTCTGCCTCTGCATATGAACCCTCTGGATGAGGGTCTGAAGGATCTGATCTTGGGTTGCTTTACTTAGTCCTTCTGGGTGTTGGTGTGTGTCAATGCCAGAGTCCCTCAGATCCTTACCTGAAAAGAGCGGAAGGGATCTCGGAACCTGGGGGAGATGCTTACTTTGCAAGGTTTTACCCAGCTGCTGTAGCGCTGGATGAGACGGCCTCTCATGAACTTCCTCTCTGGTGCTGTTTTCTGTTACGTTGGGACCTGTGGGTGCTCCCATCCCGATTTCCTCTTTTGCAGTCAGTGGAACAGTTTTCATTTCAACTTTGGTGAGAGGTTTAGGCAGAATCTGCTCCATGGGAACATCTTTGCCCTGGAGCAGCTGAGTGACCAAAGGATTGTTAGCAGGGATGCTAGAGCTTGTCCTTGAAATGGGTCCGTTTGTACTTGAAGAAATTCCTGGAGTTTTAAGGCTAGAAGCTGCTGGCAGAGCGCTCAAGGATGGAGCTGATCCAGTAGGTGCTACAGTTACACTGGCCTGGGGTATAGAACGCTTTTCTAAAGTGGCTGCTATTAATAAAGATGCTAAAGGAGAGGACGTCATATCCACGGAAGCCCTAGCCACTGTCTCTGCTGAGGCTGAAGGGTTTGGTGTACTCTTACTAGAGCCTGCTTTGGGCTCCACTATGCCATCAGCTGCAAAATGAACAGGTGAGGCACCTGAGATTAGAGCAGGCCCTGCCGGAGCAGAAGGTACCTTCTCCTGCCTGCAGTTACTGGACCCTTGTGGGAGGCTGACAGAGGCCCCTGTGGCTGTTGCCCTGGCGGTATGCAGCTTCTCATTATTCAATTTCCCTAAAGCTGATGAGGGTGCGTTAGTGTGAGCTGCTGGTGGGATACTGATGCCTGCTCCACTGCTGCCAGAGGTTGGAGGCCCTGAGGGGGTTTGCTGTAGTTGTGCTCCAGAGACACTATGAGGCTGGGCCTGGCCCGTGGTCTTGGTCTCAGGTTGGGGTTGAGTCTCTGAACCACCGGGTAAAAGCTCTCTCGCACCTCCCCTGCTTCCAGTTCCTGCCAGTTCCAGTGCGGGGCCCTTTCCAGTTTCACTGACTCTGTGTGGGTCTGGACTCCCCCCTCTAGCAGTGTTCCTGTCACCACCCTCTCCTGGACCTTGTCCACCTCCTGGGCCAGGTCCTGGAATGGTCCCTCCAACGGAGGCGGCTGCAGCGGCTGCGGCAGCAGCTGCGGCTGCTGCCCTCTGTGCTTTGACCAGCTGGGCTTTTGCTTTGATGTCTGCAAGAGTTCTGGCTCCTGTTCTGTTAGGACTAGTGATGGAGACTGGAAAACGAGCCCTGGGAGAGACCTGCGATGTAGGAAACGGCATGGGGGAGATTCTGGAGACCGGGATCTGAAAGAAGCAGGGGGAGAAACCAACAGAGCTTAGTTTCCATTTACAAGAATAAGAAAACTTCATTAACACTTCCATTTTTACAGTAGGGTGAACACTAGGACACCTGTGACAAAGATGGGCGGTCTCTGGCTGAGAGACCAAACCATGGAGACTGCCACACAGTTTTGTGTCTAGGGTCCTTCCACCTCCTCTGGTGGTGCCAGGCTCCTCTCCCTGCACACCCACTCCCACCCCAAATCCCCATATCTCTTCTCAACTCTCTCCAATGTCACAACTACTCACGGCTGCTTATTATTTAAGATACAGACCTCTCCATGGTTACCTGCAGCTTAAAATGTGTACGTGAGAAAAGAGAGAAACAGAAAGAATGGAGTGGCATATCACTACCGTCTTTTACTTCTTAGCTTTATTACCAAGACCCAGGGGAAAATTCTTACTCTCTTCTGTTCTACACACACGCGCGCGCGCGCGCGCACACACACACACACACACACACACACACACACACACATACACCCACACACACACACACACACACACACACACACACACA
>NW_017731350.1:3398068-3410709 GCF_001890085.2 Hipposideros armiger | reverse complement strand
AGAGCGGCTTCTAGGTAACACTAGAAGACTGTGTGATCCACAGGTGTCCCCACTCTGCCCACCCACATGAGGGAGTATGTCTGTAACATATGTAACGTTACCACGATCATTCTCATCCCTGGCTAGCATTATACTTACCTGTACAGCTTTTTAAAAATATATATGCTGAGTCCTATCCCAAAACTTACAAATTAGAACCCCTAGGGGAAAAAAAGCTGTTCTAAAAAGCTTCCTGTGAGATTCTGATGCATCATCAGGTTTGAACCCATTGATTTTTCAGGTCATAAAATAATGTATCTGAAAGGAATGTAACTCCTGTTTGAAACCATACTTTGAGAGCTATTACAGTTTTAGAATGCACCAAGATCCAGGCCCTTCTAGTAGTTGGTAGAGTTGAAAGAAGCAAATAACTGATGTTCTAGGGCATTTAATTAAAAAAAAAAAAATCAAGCCACTGAGCTCTAAGAAAATGCATGTCATTTTTCTGGAACTCCTAGTTGAATAATAAAATATCTAAGGACTTTTCTTTATTTGCAATAGCCATTCCTCAAAAGGTCAGCAATCCTGGAAGAAATGATTCTGTCACTCAGGTGTTAGAGTTGTGAGATTGTGTAACAGTGGTCAGGGAGTTCACATATTTCACATCATGAGACACACCTAATAGCTCTCGTAAAGCTGAATCTATTTTACATCCAATTGCACACAGTATTTTAGAAGCTGCCCACAACAAGAAAGAAGCAATTGTTGGCCCTTAGTAATGTCACCCAGAAGAGACCCTAACACGGGGGGAAAAAAAATCTATAAAACTAGAAAGTAAAAGCACAGATGTTCAGGGTAATTGTACATAGGGACAAACAACATCAAGAATAATCTTGAAAGTAAAAACACACCTAGCACAATAAATAATATCTACTATAATGACTGAAAATCATTAGTAACAGGACAATCATTAAAAGTAGTTAAAATTAAAAGTTTTAATACTTAAAAAAAAGTAAGTTATTAGGGGAGGGGGGTTGTCACTTTGTGAAGCGTGAACACTATAACTATTGTATTGTTCTGTACACCTGAAACTAATTTAAAAAAATAAGATTCAGTTATTTATGTAAATAGCCGTTACCTGTTTATGTGGAATAAATGGGATATTATACTTTCTTTTTAAGTTCATAACCACTCAAAGTTGTCTAGGCACTGATAACAATTTAACTTAACTGAGAAGTCCAACCCCTGTAGAGCAAAGGAACTAAGATTCTTCTCTTTTTAAATGTATACTGTATAGAAAACATACAATGTGTGTTGTGGTTTTCCATCTCTCTCTCTATATATATACATCTGCACATGTTATAGACGTGTATATTTAACATACATATTCACATATATAATTTTTATATACATATGTATAACGTTTGTAATAAAACTCAAAATTTGTTTTTCTACTTAAATTTGTTTAAAGTAATAAATTAAACTTGGTCTAAGAAAGTGGGATTTGAGATAGGATCTAAGGTAAAAACCAACTTCTGGTAGAAAGTCTTTTTGGGGGGAATAAGGAAGAAGAAAATTAAAGGAAAAATGTTAAAATAATATTAACTTGCCCACAATGGATTTAGGTTTTCAGTGTTGAGCCTCTTTGGACTAGCTGAAAGCAGACTGAATATGATGTAATTCAGCCTCTTTACAGATGAGGAATAGAAACGATGGATCTTAACCAGTGTCATTTATATAAAGTAAAACCTAAATTGTACCTCAGCTCTCAGGTCTGGAGATAAGTTCTGATTGATAATCATTAAAGAAAGGTTTCTAATATTTCTTATAAGAATAGTAAAAATGATTATCATATAAATCAGAATCTTTGGTAAAGCATGACAATGAATGTTAATAGTAGAAAAGTATAAAAAAAAATAAGAAAAAAAGAGATTCCTAAGTGCTGAAACCATAAAACTTAAAAATAAAAAGTAATAAAGAACATCATGCTATTAGTAATAAGCAAAGAGAGAGAGAGGAGGCACATGGTGCATGAAATGGGTGAAGTACAAGCAACTGAATGTTTCCAAGGGACATTTCCTGATAGAACTAACTGGTTCATCTAAGTTAAACAAAAAAAGGAAAAAAGTATTTGTTTGACTTTTCTACTTATATCCTAATGTGAATGAGTAATACCCAGTGCCTGGGCTCACAGTAGACACCGCGGCATTAATAAATACTATTAATAAAAAATATCAATCAATATTTTATTAAATGAATAAATGGGCTGCAAACTGGTATTAAGCACAACCCAAGTATTAATAAACCTTTAGATCAGAAAGAAAAATGTGCTTGGGTTTTCAAGGGCTCATTAGTGGTTAGATGCAGTCTTTATATATTAAGATAGAGACACTGCTATAGGTATTTGAAAGATTTGACACATAATAACTTAAAGTTAAAATTGAAATCAATGCTATAACCTAAGCAGTAGAGCTTATTAGCAAGGCTATTCCATCTTACCCATGTCCTTCAAGTAACCAGTGGTGACTCTTGGTAGCCACACACATTTCCTTTAAAAGGATGAAACTAAAGGTAGTTTCAGACTACCTTTAAAGACACACAGAACATCAAATCAGTTATGGCAGTAAGAAAAGGGCCAAGCTCAACATTAAATATCACGGGTCTTGGTACTAAGATATGATCTCTTGATCACACCAATGGCCTCCTCATGTTTATCATTATACTTATTTTGTCACGTGAGACAGAATAATTTCCATAACTATCTTAAAAGACAAGAGTAGCCAACAGAGGGGTGGGTGGAGGTAGTTAACATCAGATATGCAAACACCAACAAAGATCTATAGGAATATAGTTCTAAATGGCTGTTTATTAATAATTTTATTCATAAGACCAGTTACATGCATATGAAATATATAAAACTGCTTCTGCATTAAGAAATACTACAAATTACTTGAAATTTGTTAGACATGACCAAAAACTTAGTGTTCAAGTCATCTCTTTTTTTCAGCTCTTCCCTTTCTCTTACCTTGAGAGGTGGTACTTTTCGCACCTGGATCCTCTCCCCTCTACTGAGAAAGGGCTGCGGCAAGACTTGAAATGGCTGCTGGTGCTGGCGATTCTCAGTGACACGTGGCCTTTTCTCCCAGCTCGTAGGGACCTCTTCTTGGGTGAGAGAAGACTTCCTCTTGAGGCTTTCTGGGCTGTGGTCAACCAGAGTTGACAGAGGCTCTTTCATAGCAGTCTCCTGTGGACCTGCTTCTATTATGGGCTTCATTATTGGTTTTTCCACTCCAGGACTCTTGGGTTTGTTTGAAGATGTAACTAAAGCCTCTTGGCTTTCATTTTTGTTATGATAAGAAGCTGTAGTGAGATGATTCTCTTTCTCAGGCTCCTGTTCACTAGATGCTGCTGGCTTCTGCTCCGAGACATCCTCATCCTTTGGGCACTTGATGGGAAGAACGCTGCTAAGCTCATTTGTATTGCTAGCTGAGGAAAGGAGGGGCTCTGTGGATTTGGAGTTTGGCTGCATCTTATCTTGGCTTTCGTGCTCTTCTTTTCTGACCGGTGATGGCATACACACTACTTCTTCTTTAGACTCTAACTGGGGAATTCCTGGGACTATACTGACAGGAGAGGCCTCTGAAGGAAGCATGGATTTTGGTTGCTCTGCTGGGGTTTTCTTTACTTTGGGATCGCTGGGTGAAGCTGTCAATTTCTTTGAATCCTCAAGGCTCAGTCCAGAACTAAAAGGTAGAAGAAAGAAATATTCTAGATGAGAAATGGCCCATGTTATTGAAGGCAATATGAGGTAACGGTATATGGCAATGCCTAGAAGAACCTGATACATGGTAGGTCTTTTTCATATATTATCTTCACTGATGTTATTATTATTAGTGAAAGTTCTGGAGCCAGAGTCCCTGGAAGCAAATCCTGGCTCTGATACTGGCTATCCATGTGATATTAAGGGACTAGCCTTCTGTACCTCAGTTTCTTCAATTGCACACTGAAGTTAATCACTTCATAGTGTTGCTATGTTAATTAGCTAAGTTAATGTATGTAAAGTACTTAGGACAGTACCTAACTGTAATAAAAGCTCAATAATGCTAATTATTATTATTACTTCCTGTTATAAAGGGGCCACATTGTCTAGAGACATGCATCACAGACTACCCACAAGGGAAGTGAAAGAAGGCCAAGACCCAAGCCCCCTGAGATTGTGGGTCTTGACTGTGATCAGCTCTGCTGTGCAGTACCTGTGGAAAGGCTGGCCCAAGAAATCTAAGGGGCCCTGAGGAGATAGTAGGAGAGTTGGCTGTCAATGTTCTCCAGAGGTTGAGAATTGTAACTCTTGAGTTTTGGGAAAGCCTGTTGAAATTTTACATGGTATAGCTCTAAAATTCTGACATCGAGTGCCTCTGAGCTCTCCTGGAGTGAAGGTGGACTGGGACTTCCAGAGTGTGTCCTGGCTAAGAGCTAGGCTACTCTGTAGGATCACTAGAGACTACTCTTAACGTTTTAGAATATTGTGTAACAGTCAAAAATAAGGTAGGTCTTTTGGCGACTTCAAATAATCAGTACTGCACCTGAGATGGAATGGCTAAGGACAAAACTAGACAGTAATCAAGAACAATCCTTCTATAAAATCTGGCAAAACGTCAGAGCTGAAAACTGAAGAACCCAAGAACTAATCAGGAAGGCATGAACAGTGTTTATGGAATACTTGATATCTGTAATAATCGTCTAAATGTATACACACCATTTCTGTAGAACTCAAAGCTCACACCAAGAATATAGAAAAATCAGTGTATGAGACTCTTAATCTCAACAGGAATCACTTCCTAAATGACCATGGAAGGGCCAATGAACACTGGGTGGAGATAAGGAAGACAGCCAATAGTTCTCAAGCTGCGGTTATGGAGTCTCCTTAAGAGCTGTCCTTAGGTATGCAGAACGGAGGGAGGGAGACTAACAAATAAGACTCTGAGTGTTCAATCCTGTTTCAAACAGTACAGCTCCACTGTCACCTATTTAAATATCCCCCATTAAGATTTCATTTGGAGTTTTTGTTAGAAAAAACGGATTTAGACTACAGCCCCTTGAGAACAGGGTTTCTATCTTCTTTCAGCTATATACATCTCCCAGGGTGCCTTCTACGGAGAAGAGACTGTTTCAATTAAATGTTAGATATAACGATCCACATTACAGGACCCTAGGATTCCTTGGTGATTATGGGTAAGTTATCATATTGTGGGATAATTAACTACTATAAAAAATACATGAGGTATGATCAAACAATACGGTGAATGTTTAAATTAAAAAAAAATTTATTACAGTAAAAGACACATAGCCATTAATCCCCCTCAAAATACTCCTCCTCTCTTCAAACACACTTATCCCATCATATTTGCCACTTTCTGAAGCAGTTCTGGAAGTCCTCTTTCATGAGTGTCTTTACACTGTTGTGGCTGCCTCGATGTCCTGAATCAATTCAAAATGTTTACCGTTCATGGTCATTTCGACTGGGGAAGAGCCAGAAGTTGCACGGTACCAGATCCAGTGAATAAGGTGGATGAGAACAAACCATAATGTTATTATTTGACAGAAATTGCCGAATTGCAGAAATGATACGTGACATGGAGCATTGTCATGATGGAGGATGACTTACGGCACACTTTAAAACACACCTTCTCAACCGTAGCTTACACTCGACGAACTGCACCAAATAAGTTGAAACTTGTCACACACGGTTACAAAGGTTTGATACACTGCTTCCTGTATTGAAGATCCCTGACTTTCCGTTGGATGGCATGTGACAGCAGCGTTCACCATCTTTTGTGATCACACAGAAAGGCTCCGTGTCACACATCACTTCTGGCACAGCAACTTCAAATAAAAACATTCCAATGTGTCCTCATCCACCTTATTCACCGAACTGGCGCTGTGTGACTTCTGGTTATTCCCCAGTCAAAATGACCATGAACGGTAAAATGTTTACCACTTTTATTTTTTTAAAGATTTTATTGGGGAATTGGGGGAGGGAACAGCATTGGAGAATCGGGGAAGGGGAACAGACAGGTTCTGTCCTTTTGTTCTTCAATCTAGTTGTGAAGGATGCCACTTCGCTGGCCCATGTTGGTATTATCATTGCGCTCTTCCTGGGTGAGGCAGTCGCTCACAGGCAATTGGACAGCCGTTCACTAATCCCACGCCAGCTCCTAACCAACGCACCACTGGGCCAGCCCACGGTAAACATTTTGAATCTATTCAGGACATCAAGGCAGCCACCACAGCACAACTAAAGATACTCATGAAACAGGACTTCCAGAACTGTTTCAGAAGAAAGATGGAATAAATGTGTTCGAAGTGAGGAGTATTTTGAGGAGGATTAATGGCAATGCGTCTTTTTCTGTAATAATTATTTAATTTTTATTATTTATTTTATTTTTTTAAAGATTTTATTGGGGAATTGGGGGAGGGGAACAGTGTTGGGGAAGCAGGGAAGGGGAACAGACAAGTTGCTGTCATCTGGTTCTTCAGTCTAGTTGTGAAGGACATCGCTTCATTGGGCCATGTTGATATTATCATTGCACTCTTCCTGGGTGAGGCAGTCACTCACAGGCCATTGGACGGCAGCTCAAAAAGCGCACGCCAGCTGCCAGCCAGCCCCACTACAGCCTAAGCCGTCGCCGGCGACTCACGGCAGGCCAGCTCCAGGTCGAGCTATTGTTCACCATCTTAGCTGTAGAGGGTGCAGCGTCACTGGCCCTCATGTAGGATCCGAACCAGGGCCCTGCTGCTCAGAGCTGGTGTCCCAAGCCAACTCTTAACCAACGCACCACTCGTCTGGTCCTGTAATAATTTTTTAAATTTAAACATTCACTGTATCTTTTGATCACACCTCATACAGAACTTCAGTATTCTTATATCTTATAAAGTTACTGGAAGAAGAGCCAATCTATTCGAAGAAAGGGACTCTAATTCAAGATAATAAAATCTTTTTTTTTTTTTAAAGAAACCATCCCACCCACAATGGTAATGTGTTAAGAGTCAAAGATTATGAGTAATCCAATTCTGTGCACCTGAGATTCATAAAAAGAAAAGAATTTTCTCAGTAAAGCATTGGTAAAAAAAATTAAAAAAAAAGGAAACTGGTGATAAAATAGAAGGAAAAACATACTAGATTTTCTGGAAAGGTAATAAGATGAAGCACCACATGACATGTAGGAATTAACATCTGATTTATAGAACCGATCTTGATATTACCTCTGACCATAGTAGCTTTCAAAGAATTGTTCTTTCCATGGCTCTACTTTTTTCTCCTTCTCAATCTCTTGTCGAATTCTCACCTGCATCTCAGGTGTAAACTCACCTATAACATACCCCCCCAAAAAACAAAAAAGATATTCAATAGAAATATGCTGTTTGCAATTTTTAACAATTTGTAAATCATGAAAGACTCATGAAGGAGTCAGAGTACTAGCCTGTGAGCAACAGAAATTTCTCCAAGTTCCTCCTCACTGTGAGGGAATCCCAAAGTGCCATTAGATGAAATAAAAACACTTGCACACCACTCCATGCAGTTTTCAGTACTCAGCTGAGGTCAACTGGGCCTCTTCTTTGGGCTTTCCTAGTGGTAGCGCCTCCCTCCCTCCTGCTCCAAACATCATATTCCATACAGATTTCTTGTATCACTAACCTTGAATTAGTAATTGTTTTCCACTGGAAAAATGCTCATGAGCTTTCAGTAAATAATGCCACTGGGCATTTTATTAAAGTTTTGTTTCTCCAAGGCAACTTGTGTTTTAGGCCTTTTCTCTCACCTGCATAATGAACAGCTGTGGCCCCGATTAAAGGCATTTGAAGTTCCAGTAAAAACATAGGGAGTTATTTTGGAGTTGTCAGTTTTCTAATTTTCCAGAAACTGTACCAGTCTAGTGCCCTAGCAACAAGGCACTCAACACGCCAAAGACCCAGCTGCTCTGAATATGCCATTTATCTGCATATACTAGTAACCACACCTCAATCTTTCCCACTCCATCAGCAGAGAATAGTCAATGTGCTTAGTAGGCCATCTTTAAACTTGTGGCTCAGAAAGGCCACTTCTTTTCATACTTTAATACCCAAGACACCAGGGAATAAGAGGTAGAAATGGAAGACTTGAAGTTTAAGACCTCCTAGAAGTAAGAAGAGGAAAAGGAAAAGTTTCAGAGGGCAGTGGAAGAATGAAAAGAGGAATCTGGCTGTCAGAATCCAATTCAGAACTTCTGCTCTTTTGTTGAGTGTACTGTACATACAGAACGAGGAATAAAAAGTACTAAACTCTGTTCAGTGTTCAAAGATTTTGCTACTCATAAAATATAATGAATCACATGACTAGGTTTAATAGTGACTGCATATATATATATATATATATATATATATATATATATATATATATAAAATATGAATGTTGATAATTATCAAGGTACCCTTGTTGATAATACCTGCTTAAAAACATTGAGGAGTTGCGGGCATAAATCCTTTACCAAATTATTCTTTAAGAAAGGTAATGGTAACGGATGTATTTTAAAATGCTTGTGTGATTTCAATTCTTTTAGAAAACAAGGATCTCTACTCAAGGAAATCTTTAAGAAAGAGAAAAGACCAAAGTAATCAGCAAGAGATCCCTTCTACAGTAAATCTGTTCTAAAAAGAAAAATAGGAAGGGAAAAGTCAACAATTGCAGTGAACAATATAGATATTAATTAACTGGTCAATGAACTCTAACTGTAAATGATCTGACAAAAAGTAAGAAATGAAAAGTATTCCTAATGTTCTCCGTATAAATGTACTTATTATTTTGAAGCTCCTAATGCTTGTTTGCAGCTATTTCTTGGAGTAACTTTATATGACTTTTCAAGTGTTAGTCTGTATTCCTTGTGTACTGAAAAACAAATGTAAGATATGAAATCAAAATAATACAGCCAGTGGTTTTAATAATGGCTGCATATGAGAATCACTTGGGGGAACTTAAAAAAAACAACAACCACTGGTTATTGCTTGGGCACCATCCTAGATCAGTTAAAACAAACTCGCTGATGGTGTAGCTACAGAGAAACCAGCTTCCTTCAGACTGCAGTGCTTTTGGTGGGAGGAGGAAATCCCTTCATGCTTGAACATTTTCTAATTGCTTATTTATTGTATTCTGGGGTGTGGCGTAAGTACAGAGAAGCCATCACCTCAGATGGCAGCTTTTAAAAGATTTTTCTTTTTTTTCCTCAACACCATGATTCCTTTAACGTTTCCAGCATTCCCAGGTAGGCCAAGGTGTCCTACAGAAAAACCTTGGGTTAGACCTATAGGAGGTCTGGCTGGTGTTAACAAGGGAGGGCAGAGCTGGCGCAGCTGGCCATGGAGAAAGCTGACTTGGCTGGTGTGGTACAGAGAAGCCAGCTTGTTTACATGCTTATTCCATGACTGCTTGCCCTCAGCAGAAAGTGCCTTTCAGGATCTATTTTTGGAGGTTTATTACGTATGTCTGGTTCTCAATTCCAACAGTTTAATGAAGATCTAAATAAAATGCTAGGTTCTACCTTAAAAACAAAAACAAAAACTCGCTGAGAGTGAGAGACCTGGATGTCAGTATTTCTAAAAACGCTACAGGTGATTAAAATGAGCAGTCAGGGCTGGCAGAGTGGGTCAGTTGGTTAAGAGCACAAGCTCTGAGCAACAGGGTCACCGGTTCGATTCCCACATGGGTCAGTGAGCTGCCCCCAAGATGAGCTGCCGCTGAGCTTCCAACAGGTAGCAGAATGGCTCAGCTGGTGAGAGAACATGCTCCTAGCAACAAGGTTGCCGGTTAGACCCCCGCATAGGATGGTGGGCTATGCCCACCCACAACTAAGATTGAACACGGCACCTTGAGCTGAGCGGCTGCGAGATGCCTACAGGCGACTGGATGGCAACTGACTTGGAGCTGAGGTAGCTGCACCCTCCACAACTAAGATTCAAGGACAACAACTTGGCTGTTTCCCTTCTCCAATTCCCCAACACTGTTCCCCTTCCCCAATTCCCCAATAAAATCTTAAAAATAAATAAAATAAAATGAGCAGTCAGGGTTAAGAATTGCTAATAATGACTGACACTACATGCTGTGCAAATGCAACCAATATTTTTTTTATACTTTATAATTTACCGTCAGTAAATTTGCTAGATCACAATTAGAAACATGGCATACATGGCAAACCAGTGACCACAGTCAGCAATTCTCAGTCATAATCTATATTTATTAAAACATCCTGACTGCCACTGAACTGTACACTTCAAATGGGTAAATTTTACAGTATATGAAACATTTCTCAATAAAGCTGTTTTTTAACAAGTTCTCAGTTATTGTTTTCACTGTTAGTTTTATTGAGGTTTGGGAGCAATAAAGAGGTTACCTCACTGTTTATCAAACCATAATTCATAGCACCATAAAAATAACTCTAATTCTATACTCTGCATATTAGGGAACATATTGAAATTTCAATTCCTAGGCATTAACCTAGAATTACTGAATCAGAATCTTTAGGAATAGGGCCTAAACATACTTGTTTTTTAGCTTCCCAGGTGACTTTAAATCCCTAAATAAACATATTGTTGGACTCTGTCTGGAGCCAAACCTGGTTATCAGGCTCTGGATGGAAGTCTAGCAGTGTGTTTCACACAGGCTAGCTAGGCAACAACCTGTCATTTGCCTTCCAAGATAGTTTAAATGCCCACGGAGGTGCAGAGGTCCTCATAGCGACTCCAAGTGCACACCATGCTAGGAGACATAGGAAGAACACTTACCTTCTGAGAGCCTTTCCTTCCAGCCTTGTGCTGCTGAAGTGAAGAATTCATTGTTAAGGGCTGAGCCATTTAGCTTCATCAGACCATCTGGACCAACCTGGGTAAAATAAGCCAAAGAAAACTTACAAAGAAAGCCAAACATATCACGTGGAATATGACTTTCCTTTCTTTCTAGAAAAGAATGTACGTACATTTAATTTATAGAAATATGGCTTTATCATACCAGGCTGTTTATTATGGACACCTCTATTTTATAACGTAACTTTTTTTTTAAAGAATTACTTTCCTATTTACCTCTTTTTTCCTTCTTACTCTCCTTTCAATTCCATTCCCCCATTGATTAATTATACTAAAAAAATCATCTGCAGACAAATAAATACATATATAAGAGGTTTTCTTCTGAGAGGTTTATTATTTGTTTTATAAAACTGTGACCAAGTTACATAAACTGCTCTGAATCTTACTTGGTGTATGTAATACATTGTGTAAGTCTCTCCAAGTCAAGTGGCGTGGTTATAGCTTCTTTATAATAGCTGCCTATTACTTCATTGCATAATGTACGTCAATTTGTTTACCAATTTCCTAATCATAAACATACACTTTGTTTCCAATGTTTTCCCACAGTCAATAAAGTTGCAATATGTACTCTGGTAAAATGAATAATTAGTGCTTTTATCTCTATGGGATTGGTTCTGAGAGCAAAGAACTATTTGTGTGTAATTAGATATTTTCTAAAAAGGCTAAAACAAGTCACCTTTTTACTAGAAATTTATGAGCATACCTTTTACCCTGCGAACAATAGATGTTAATAATACTCTATTTAATTTTTGCCAATCTACTAGGTTTGAAATGGTAAAAATTCCCTTTATCCCAACTACTAGAGTTTTGTGCATCGTTTTGCATCTTTACTGAATATTTAGATTTGCTATCTTGTGAAATGCCAACTCCTATCCTTTGCTCATTTTTCTGAGGCTGATCATTTGTATTATCAATTTGTGAGAATCCTTTATATATTATTCACAGTAAAATTGTCACATGTCAAATGTATTTCACCCAATCTGTCTATTGACTTGATTTGTGATGTCATGATGTCTTGCCAAAATGTTTTAAGATTCTTCTATTAGAGATTTTGGATTTTTTGTCTTGGTTTAAAACCACAAAATCTTATTTAAGGACATAAAACACAAGATCTGAAAAATCCCAGATGCAAAACTTAATAAAATCGCCACTCTTGCTAAAGTTAATATCTACATTTCTTTCAGAATCCCTATGCAGGTATTTTTATTAATAAAATGATCTTAATGTTCATACGAAAAAAATAAAATTCAGAGGGATAACTGCCTTTACAATTGCACCTATAAAATACATACTGTATAGAAATGAATAGAATATATTAACAAAGATGGTACTTCAAACTGTAAGAAAAAGATGATTATATAAATATGTAGGGCTGAAACAACTGGCTTATCTATTCAGTAGAAAATAAAGTTGAGGGCCAGCCGAGTGGCGCGTTGGTTAAGAGCTGGCTGGGGACGCCAGAGGGCCCCGGTTCGGATCCCATATATGAGGGCCAGTGACACTGCCCTCTACAGCTAGCATGCTGAACAACAGCTCAACCTGGAGTTGGGCTGCCGATGGTGTAGGCTGCAGCCCCTGCTGCAGTGGGTTGCCATGGGCTACCGTGTGTAGCCAGCAGCCAGCGTGAGTGGCCAGCAGCCGCCGTGAGTAGCCGTCCAGAAGCCAGCGACTGATCTGCCTCGCCGGGGAAGAGCGCAATGATGGTGCCAACTTGGGCCAGTGAAGCAATGTCCTCCACAACTAGACTGAAGAACAAAAGGATAGCAACTTGT
>NW_017731350.1:3388889-3394868 GCF_001890085.2 Hipposideros armiger | reverse complement strand
GAAAGAGAATCATTTAGGCCTCCTTCACATTCCTGCTTCTACCTAAACTACAGCTTGCTCTGCAGTGCAAAAAACCCTGCAGTAATAAGAACTTTAAATATCACATTGTGAAGAAGGTAACACTTAAGTTTCTTAGAAATTTCTTCTAAGGCTAACAAAGGCAGTTTTGTTCATGCATAAAGGATAAAAGAATATACTTTATCTGCTGTGCAACAATAGAACAAGGTCTGTAAAAGGGAACCATATGCAATACTAAAAGTGCATTTTATGCTTGAGACTTGATTATTTCCCAAATAGAATTGAGGGAGTTTATGATAAATGACACGTACACAAAATTTGACTAAAAAAAAAAAAGCAACCTAGAAAAAGGCAAATGTATATATAAATCATACTGAGGCCCTTTTTCTCTTCCCCATGAGAATTTTTTTCATCAATATGAATTTGCATTACCTAAAAATGTTATGACTGAATAGCTTAACAATTTCAGGAAATCTGTTCACAATCAGAAGGTTACCGTCTTTCAAAGACTGACAGATTTGAGTATACAAAGGTTTAAAATGTAAATGTAAATAGTCATATATATATATATATATATATATATATATATATATATATATATATATATATATATGACTAACTTGGAAAAAATATTTGCAAGCCACAACAAAAAGATCACCATTCTTCATATTAGAAGTGAATTTATAAATCAATATGAAAAAGACAATTATCACCAACAGAAAAAGGAGCAAAGGGAATTAATAGGCAATTCATAGTTGACTAACCATGAACAGATGCTAACATGTTAATATTTAAATAAATACCAGTTAAACCAATGAACTTTTTTTTGTCTATCAAAATGGCAAATATTGCAATATAGTGATGGGACTATGCAGGGAAAAAGCAAAAACCACTTTCAAATACCGTTGATGGAGCTTAAATTAATATAATCTTATTATTAGAAAATTGAACAATATACAGCAAAATTTTAATGTGCACAGGAATCTAGGACACAGAAATTCTACATTTGTAAATATTTGCACAAAGTTACACAATCCTGGATGTGGATAACCTCTGGCTTCTGGCCTAAGTACAAACAGAAGTAATGTCTCTTAAGAGGAAAGAATTTTCCTTAAACCCACAGAATGCCTACAAATGAAAATCCAGCACTACCTCACAAAGATTACCGACAAACCAAAGGCATGCCACCATGAGAGAGTCAACAGAAAACAGAAAGAAAAGATTAAGACCTAGAACTAGACCTGTTATCACTGAAACTGATATACATATAGAATATAGAATACAGAATAGCTATGTATAAAATGATTAAAGAAAGAAAGTATAATTATAAAGATGAGGAAAATTAGGAATAAACACAAAGACTTTTAAAAAATGAGACTTCTACAAATGTAGAATAAAAATTGTTGAAATCAGATACTATGAATGAATTAAAGAGCAGTTCAGACACTGTTAAAGAGGGAATTTTAACCTAGAATGGCCAAACAATTTACCCAGAATACAGGAGAGACAGATAAGATTAACTATTTTGAGATCAAAAGCAGCAACATGAATGATACAATGAGAAGGTCTAATATATGCTTGATTGAAGACCCAGAAGGAGAAAAAAAGATGAAAAAAGGGTAATATTTAAGGACTTGACAATAGTACGTTTACCAGAACTGATGAAAACTAAAAACCTAAAGATGTACAAGCATAACATATTCAAAGCAACATAAAAAAAAACCTATGCTGGGGGGAGAGGGATGGTAGATGAGGGTAAAAGGGATAAAATATATGGTGATAAAAAGAGAAGCGACTCTAGGTGGTGAACACACAATGTAATATATAGATGATGTATTACAGAATACACACCTGAAACCTATGCGACTTTATTAACAACTGTCACCCCAATAAACTTTAATTTAAAAAGAAAAAAAAAGAAACCCATGCTCAGACCTAGTTTAGTAAAACTGCTCATGAAAAACCAAGATAATAGCTTGAAAGCATCCACAAGGGAAAGATTTCATTAAAAGGAACACAAAACAACAGCAATCTTCTTAACAACAAAGAAATCCAGAACAAAGTGTTTAATAATTATAAAATGTTGAGAGAAAATAACCATCAACCTCTAATGGTATGTATACCAAATTCTCCTTCAAGAATGAATGAACATGAAACAAAGACATTTATAGAGATAAGCAAAAGCTGAGAGGATTTACTACTAAGAGAACTGCTCTAAATAAAGTTCTTAAACTGTAATGAAGGAAAAAAGTCATTACAGAAAGATGGGCTGGAATATAATGTAGAAAGGTAGATAAATCTACATCAATATTGTTGTATAAAACAATAGTGTTCTAGTGTCTGATTTGTGAGATTAAAAACAAAGAACAAAAATGTCACACAATATTATTTAAGTCCAGAAAAGATCTGTGCTAGATTGTTATAAAGTACTCCTATTGTTTTGGAGAAAAATCAAGATGGTTATTTTTTTGCTAAGAGAGTGGTTTTAAAAGTTCTCATCATAAGGAAAAAAGTTTGTTTAACTATGTGAGGTAATGAATGTTAACTTATTGTGGTGATCATTTCGTAATATGTACATATATAAAATTATCATGTATATACTTAAAACTAATACAATGTTACAAGTAAATTATACCGGGGTGCCAAAAAAAAGTATACAAGTGGACAGTTTGGTCAAGGAGTTGCTCAAGCAATAGTTCACCATAATCAGAAGTGTCTGGACCCTGACGGTAACCACTCTGAGCACCTCTTGTAATTGCAGAAGTNGTGCCAACTTGGGCCAGTGAAGCAATGTCCTCCACAACTAGACTGAAGAACAAAAGGATAGCAACTTGTCTGTTCCCCTTCCCCCAATTCCCCAGTAAAAATCTTTAAAAAGAGAAAAAGAAAAAGAAAAGAAAATTGAATCCCAATTTCAGGGCAATTCAATAAATGCTATATGGATTAAAAATCTAAATGTAAGTTTTAAGTCCAAAACAGTATTTTATAGAAAACTTAGGTAACTACTTGGACATCCTGGGGATTGAGAAACTCTTCTCAACCCACTTGACTTTCTAAATCTATCTGGGCCAACATTATTTTCCCCTGGCTCTAGAGGGGAAATTGGTAAACGTTTTTTGTTAAGAGATAGACTGCAAATATACAGTAAAACACCTTGTATTGCGAGTAACTTGGTTTGCAAATGTTCCATAAGATGAGCAAACATTTCTAATACATTTTAATTTAGTAAACGGGTGATGTCTTACAATATGAGTAGTTTGTTTCCAGAACGAATTATGCTCACAAACCAAGTACATTTTAACGTGGTAAACGAACAATGTCTTGCAATACGAGTAGTTTGTTTCCAGAACGAATTATACTTGCAAACCAAGGTATTACTGTATTAGGTGGTTTCTTTTCCAGTAATTTATTTTTATTGTGAAATGAACATTTTTAAAAATTAGTTTCAGCTATACACACAGTGCAATAGTTATACTTTTTACCCCTCAAAGTGACAGCCTCCCTCCCCCAATCCGCCGTCCCACTCCCCCCCGTATCATACATATCTATTACAATTCCACTGACTCCACTCCCACACTATACTCCACATCCCGTGACTATATATATATATTCAATTATAGCTGACATCAGCTTCAGGTGTACAGTGCAGGGTATTAGGTTTTACAGGCCATATGGCCTCTGTAGCCAAGTATTTAACTTGGCCACTATAGCACAAAAGAAGCTATAGACAATATGTAAGCTAATGGGAGTGCTGTGTGCCAATAAAACTTTATTTACAAAAATTAGGCACGTGGCTGAAATTAGCCTGAGGGCTTATATTTTGTCTAACTCTAGAGAAATAACAGAGGGGTAGTAACAGGTTTCCCAATGAGAACAGGTCATCCAATCTTTGCTTGAATACTCCAGTGATTCACAAGTCACTCCTTTCCACAGTTTAACAGATCCAATTGTTTAAAAAAAAGTTATTTTAACCTCATATCTGCTTTCTAAAGAAGTTACCCTCTTCCATACTATAGACCTTCAAATAGATCTGAAGAAAGGTATTTTAATCCACTCCCCTCCCTTATTCTTTTCTCTGGTCTAAATAATGTGTTTCTACTGTTTATTGCTAGGCACTCCAGACACTTCAATATGCTTTCCAATGTTTCATCCTAGTAATAACCAGAAATCTTTATAAACACTCCAAATTTCATCTGACAATGAAGTTGTATTTCATTTCATTGGAACTCCATACTCTCTATACAGAAGGACAGTATTTCTCAGATGACTATGGGCTCGCTCTATAACAACTGGGAAAGACAGGTCAAGTAGCCTCCTATTAAGAATATCCCACAGAACTGCACTCTATGAGAAGTTGAGAGGATAACTTCTAAAGTCCCTTTTAATTCTAAAATGTGTGTATGTGGCGATCCCTCCTGAGAGATGAAGGCCATTAGTCAACACAGTTCTGAGGAACCTGCTCTACAGGTCTACACACAGGCCCTCAGTTAGGTCCTGTATCATTATTCCCAACCTAATAACCTGAGTCTTTAAAAGAGATGAGAGCAATCCCTAACAAAGAAGTTCTCTAAAAACTGCCAAAACAGTCTCTTAACTTGTTCCATACAAGAACTGGGCCTCTGAAAACTAATTTCTCCAAGAAGTGATAAACAAGGTGGGAAAGCAGTAGCTGGAAAGGGTCAGTTTTACTTCTTTGTCCACATGGTTTATGGTGTATCTACTTATTTGGACTCCCTGGAAATGGAATCTGACGGGCTTCCACAGGTGCTGATTCACAGCGCTATGAAACTGACAGCAATATAGTGTAGTATCAAGATGATTTTCAGAATGAGAAAGATTTGGTTTTGACTTTATTGTCAATTAGCTATAATGACTTGTGTAGCTTACTTACTACTCTCCATTAATCTCTTACTATACACTGGGGAATATATTTAGCACTCTTACTGTAAACTACGAAAACAACCTCTCTCTAATGTAGTTTTTATGATGAGAAGGAGGGGGGGCTATCAGATTACTTAGAACATAATCTTTGGAAATAATAATGAATTTTTTTAAATCTCACAATTGAATAAACCTTAGAAAATCATATGGTCCTGTCTGCCTCTTGCACAGGAGGAAACAGAAAACCAGAAGGGGGAATACTGGCTAGCCACTCTTTCCTTGATGAAAGCCAAAGTCTCATAACTTTACCTTATTCCTGAACAAGCTAACTCGCTCTGGCCCCTGCCTAGACTCTTCCCAAACCTTTCGTATTTCTTCTGGCTACTTTTTTTTTTTTTAAGAGTATAACGTACATTGAATTTTTTAAGTTCTTTATTATAAAATCAATATTTGTTTAACAAAAGCATGAAAATAACATTCTAAATCACTTTAAAAAATCCATTCAAAAACCCTTTAATGTCTAAAACAACTCTTCCTCCTAATTATATTCTATGGATGCCTACATCTAATATGATAGCTAGACAATTTTATTCTATAATCTTGACATTCTGACAAGAGTTTTTTTCCTTTACAAGCCTTACAGGGCTAACCTATCAGGAACACTTACATAAAAATATTCTTATTTCTTGTTTAGTACCTTTGATACTCTTCTTTACAGGTACACATAAAAAGCTATCTAAAAAGTCTTAAGGAGTTGAGTGAAGGCAGTTTCAGAAGGTTTATAAAAATGCTTGTGCTTGAACTCACGTACCTGTCGATCCACCTCTGGAAGTAGTAAAAGCAGTCGCTGTTGGCAATCTCCAGGAAGGACTGAAAAGGTGTGTTTGTTGATCAGAGCTCGAAGATTTGTATTCACCAGGATGGAGTCTGGTGTCTCAACATCAATTTCAGCACATTTCGTCCTCTTCATCTGCCCTACAAAAATATGAAAGAGAGGGCCGGCTGAGTGGCTCAGTTGGTTAAGAGCTCGCTCAAGAGTTTGAGCTCTGAGCAACAGCGGTTCGAGTCAGCCCGAGCTGA
>NW_017731350.1:3357424-3385999 GCF_001890085.2 Hipposideros armiger | reverse complement strand
AATTTTAATACAGTTTTCCTTTCTTAAAATGTGTATACATTTTTTTGGCACCCTCTGTATATCCACAGAGCTAGGGTAAGGGGAATGGTTACTTTTAAGAATTAAATGGTACCATCTAAAGAATCAACACTATGCGTGGCTGGTTGGCTCAGGTGGTTAGAGCGTGGGCTCATAGCACTGGGGATGCTGGTTTGATTCCCACATGGGCCAGTAAGCTGTGCCCTCCACAACTAGATTGAAGACAACTGCTAGACTTGGAGCTGATGGGTCCTGGAAAAACACACTATACCTCAATAAAAAAAAATAAAATAAAATAAAGAATCAACAATAAAAGATAGGAATAGAATGTATGCCAAACTCAGCAGAGAGAAAAAAGGACAAGGGAATTAAAATGGACAACATACCAAAAAGCTCAGTCAAGTAAAAAGAAAAAAATTTTAACTGAAAAGGAAACAAGAAAAACAAGCAAGACAAAAATCAACACTGTAGAAACTAGTTCAAATAGATTAATAATTACAATAAATGTAAGTGGATAAAACTCACCAAATAAAAGAGATTGTCATATTGAATTAAAATTTAAAAAACTCAGCTAGCTATAAGCTCTGTAAAGAGATATACCTAAGGCACAAGGACACAGAAATGAACAAAGATATTCCTGGCAAAAACTAACCACAGGAAAGGTGGTGTATCTCTATCAATATTAAAATTAAAAAAAAAGCCGCTCTTCCCAAAAGCGGCCTGAGGTGACCTCTCAAAATGGTTTGCTATTCTCTTGACCCAGAGAACCCCACAAAATCATGTAAATCGAGAAGCTCGAATCTACGGGTTCATTTTAAGAACACTCGTGAAACTGCCCAGGCCATCAAGGGTATGCATATCCGAAAAGCTACCAAGTATCTAAAGGATGTCACATTACAAAAACAATGTGTGCCCTTCCGTCGTTACAACGGTGGAGTTGGGAGGTGTGCCCAGGCCAAACAGTGGGGTTGGACGCATGTAGGTGGCCCAAAAAGAGTGCAGAATTTTTACTGCACATGCTTAAAAATGCAGAGAGTAATGCTGAACTTAAGGGTTTAGATGTAGACTCTCTAGTCATAGAGCACATCCAAGTAAATAAAGCTCCCAAGATGCGGCGCAGAACTTACAGAGCTCACGGACGGATCAACCCCTCCATGAGCTCTCCCTGCCACACTGAGATGATCCTAACTGAAAAGGAACAAATTGTTCCTAAACCAGAAGAGGAGGTTGCACAGAAGAAAAAGATCTCCCAGAAGAAACTGAAGAAACAAAAACTTATGGCCCAGGAGTAAATTCAACATCAAATAAATGCTAATAAAAGTAAAAAAAAAAAAGCCACTTTAAGTATAATCAGTGATTGATAAGGTAAATAAATAATGATAGAGTCTTTAATCTACCAGGAAGATTTTAAACATGAAAATATCTAATATAAGATAGCTTCAAAATATGTGAAATAAAAAATGACAGAACAGGGAGAACTGGACAAAGACACCATTAGGACAGGAGATTTCAACACATCTCTCTCATTATTAATAAATCAAGTATACCAAAAGCAGCCCAACAAAGAAGAAAAAAAGTTGATCTATTTTTCAGATTGACAAGTTTGATACAATAGACACAGAATTCTGTTTTACAACTAGAGTACAATTATAACATTGATTACTTTGGTTAAAAAAAAAGATCTCAGTAAATTTAAAACAATACTAGTAATAACAATGATCAGCAACAGCAGCAGCAAACACTTACGTAGGGCTTTCTAAGTGCCAGGCACTGAACCCTGGCATGTACTAACGCATTTATTTTTCACACAACCCAGTGAAGTAGGAAACCATTTCAAAGATAAAGAAAGTGACGCCCAGGTAGAGTAAGTAACTTGCTCAACATTATGCTTTTAAGCTCAAGTGTATAAATTTGAACCCAGACACGTGGCTTCAGAATCTGCTATTATCACTATATTATATAGGCGCAGGTATTATATATACAGTGCATGCGCTCTGATCACAAGGTATTTGAAAGTTCAACAAAAATGCAGAAATCCTTACATATGTGGAAATTTTTTAAAAAAAACTTCAAAGTATCGTAACTTCTGGGAAAAAGGAGAAATCACAATAAAAAATTTTTTAAACTTCTCAAACTAAATGATAATAAAACCAGTACCTGAAAGATTAAGATAAAAGTTATCTGTATTGGAATAGTAACAAAATACTGTATATAAAATGAAACGTAAAGGTTTCTACATTCAAATTCTGGCTTCCTACCAAAAAAGGCATTTTTAATTCAAAGAAATGAAATCAATATATATACACTAATCATATTTTATTTTTCCTTTCAATGAATATCTTGATCATCTTTCCAAACTATCACCTACAAATCTACCTTTCTTTTAAAAAAGTTGCACCATGTTCCAAGTTATGTACCATGACTCATTTAACTGGACCTCCAGTGATGAGCACCTAAGTGGTTGCCAGTTTCTTATTTGTATAAACAAGGCGGCAATGGCTCCATAGGCCCCAAAGCAACATCCCAGTTTCCCTTTGCCATATAATTGATAGCCTGGGAGTGTCAGCATTCCTTGAATAGTTTTCACTATTTTTGCACTCATGGTGTACCTTCACATCTGAATCAAGCTTTAGTTAAAATTTTAATTTAAGTGAAACTGAGAGGCAGTTAGTTGTACATTATTCTGATCAAGTACTGGGCTGTCGGAAAAGTAATGACATATTTTTTCTGTTTTTCGTTGCAAAAAATGCGTCATGACTTTTTTGACAACCCAATAGTGCCTTGAAGTGGCTCATTTTTTAGAATTTAAAGTTTAAGTCCTCTAATTTTGGTAAAGTTAATCTTACTTTTTTTTCAGTTTGGGTTGCCTTATTCTATTATATTATAATTGGAATCTGAGCTATGTTTATTCTTCTGACTGAATCTGGGATGTAAAAATATATGATATACTATTGATTTTACTGAAGTTAAAGCAAATTATATATATGTTAACTAAAATAATTTCATGTAAATTATCTAATTTAGTTTTATTTAAAACTTATGTTTTACACGAAATGCACAGCTTCTTCCATATGTTTTGAAAATACTCATTGTGACAAAATGTAAAAATTCTCATACTGTTTCCGTTAATGCTTATTTGCATGAAAGAAAGTGAACTTTCATTTACTTTTTGGCCATTAAGTCAAACTTAAACACACCATGCCTTCTTTTTCTAATGGGTAATTTTTCCTTGTTTTATAAGAAATTTAAAAATACTCAGTACATAATTGCTAGATTTTGTACATTCACATTTCTACTTTGAATGAAGAAACTAAAATTGTGACTTTAACTGAATCGAAGTTGAATTCAGGCTCCAAAAAGAGAGCACTCTGTTGTGTTCATCACCATGTCTCAGGGGCCCTGAGCCTATGCTTGGCTGTTAGTGTACCTTCTACAAGTATCTGTTTAATAAGTGAATATTTTTAATCTTTGGCAGTGGAACTGATGATGAAAGGGCATATTCAGTTTATGGCAGATACTGTTTCTAAGAAAAATACACCAATTTATAATCCCACCTAGAATCAAACCAGAAAGAAGCTGTCTGAAAATATTATGAATTCTTGTCTCAAACCTAAGAGTTTGGAAGGGTCTGGAATATATATATTAATATATAAACATATTCATGTTTCTTAACACCAATTATGTACTTTCAGTCTGGCATCTGTAGCTTTCAATTTTATGGAATTTTCTTATTTATCTTATCATTTACCTTACCAATTACCTTATCATGTTACAAAAACAAAATATTCAATTTCTGTTTTTTGTTTCTCATAGTCCTACTATTTAAGACACTGGACAGCCTAGACTGTTGTTCCAATTTTGTTACCTTCTCTCTCCTTTTGAAACTCTTCTTTGAACTACGCTCTGGGAAATTTCTTCACCTTTAACTTTTTGTATTTGTTATAAATTTTTACTTCTGCTACCATGGCATTTAATATCCCAGAACTGTTTTCTGATTTTTAAAATAGTATTCTGTTCTTTCATGGGTACAATATCTTTTTTTTTTCCTGTGCATATTGTAGTTTAAAAAGTTATTTGTTTTTAATTTTCTCACTTATGTTTTTCTCATTGAATTATCTCTGTTTCTTCTGAGTCTGTATTTTAGATTTTGTCTCTCATGATAGAGGTTTTCTTCAAAGGTGATCCTTAGTAATCATAAGTAAAAGACAGGCGCTTAAGGGCCTGACTGGAAATTTTCGGTGGGTGGGTGGGTCTCGTGGACTGACGAGCTCCAAGAAGTGTGATTCAGATGATCTCTGTTTAGTTGGGACTCTATCAGTTTGCCTCCAGACTTTTTAGAGGTTATTCAATCTCTTTAGGTCCTAATCCACCAATCTCCTGCTGGAGCATAGGTGGGGAGGAGGCAGGCAGTTGGGGTGATACAAATAGGCCTCCCTACTAGCATTCGGAAGCCAAGCAGGAGAATCACTACTCAGTATTTGTGCTCTATTTGATTTCCCTAATTTCAGTTTATTGCCTCATTGTCTGCCCTCAGCTATGTCTCATATCTCTGAATTTGAAATCTCGATGGTTTCATTTCATTTCAAAATAAACTTCCTATCTCCTGCTAGGGTGAGGCATCAAACTGCTTCTTATTAACTTTCAGAGAAAGTTCTTTTTTTCAACCCTATGCCTCACCCTTCTTTACTATGATACATGATATCACCAATTCTGCAAACTTTCTGGTATTCTGCAGCCTTAGCTGCCTTGCTTATTACTGGCACCTGCTCCTTAGCTCTGTGGAAAAAGTCCATCTAGTTTTCATCTTTCAAAATTGTTGACATTGCCTGTCCATCTGCTGTCTCCTTGTTTTTTTCACCCTTATGGATTTATTCTTTTGTGTTTCCATAATCTCATTTTAGTGGGATTCATAGGGAGCAGGGAAAAGGTTCAGTTTGCCATGTTTAATCATAAGACCTTCTACCTTTCTGTACACAGTAAGAGATAAAATGTAAATAATGCTGGACAAAGCAACCTATTGTCAGGAAAAGAAATAAATCACATAATGGCTGATAACAGGTCTTAATTCCGAAATAAAGTTTGATAAGGGTCAGGCAGGAAGAACAGAAGATAGTCAAGACCTCCTAGGTGAACAGGGAGTAACAAATAAGCCAAATAGCTGATGAATTTCGGACACAGAGTTGATAAATTGAGGCACGAGAATTGAAGTCTTTGTCAATTAACTTACTTGTGTGGAGTCTGTCTGACCTTTGGAATGACTTCTTCCCCAAGCCTAGCAAAGGATTTTCCACTTTAACTGAAGAAGAAAAGCTCGAGTTTGAGTTCTGAGGGCTGCTTGACTGTACATCAGATTGTTTTCCTTCCCATATTGCTAGGGGAAAAATACATAAAAGACTGGTGACTTTGAGGTTATAGATAGAAGTCACTCAATTAAGTCATTGAACACTAACTAAAAGGAGTTATGTATGAAGCAATGTGACCTTGCAAATGTGCTTTCAGGCTGAGAATTAAAACTCAAAAAGTAAAATGAAATCCCTTCCTTCCTCCTAGCACATTATTTGCTTCTGGTGGTAGATTTCCTTCTGAACAAAAATGCAAAGTTTATCAAGACACAGTTTAAATCTGGCCAGCCATACAATCAGCTGGTCTCAAACTGAATTGTGTAATAAAACACAAAGTCTGTATCTAGGCCAGTTTAGATAAAAAACAAAACAAGCAACTACAACAAAAAGAATCCAGAGGTCTGTAGATATGTCCAACGGAAACTCACAAGTAGCACGTATGCTTAGGAAAACCTTTTATTTTATTTATTTATTTATTTTTTAGCTGAGCCATCCTGCCACCTGTTGGCAGCTCAGCTCGGGTTGGGAATTGAACCAGCGATCCTCGTTAAACCTTTTATTTTTAAAGGAGAGATTTGGTGAAGAGTTCAGCTTGAGCATCTTTTGGAAACATCAGCTTTCTAAGGTTGCTGATTAGAAGCTTCCAAGCATTAGATAAGACAATCTTGGAAGTTAGTCATTGACCTCATTCTAAAATACAAACCCCACTGATGTATTTTTAAATAACTGCATAATTATCCCTGCATACATTTTCCATTTACCCTGAAAGGATTTATATTGATGATTTGGCAGGACAAGGGTTATGAAAGTAAATATAATAATTTAAAAATAAATGATATAGTATACAAATCGGAAACCCAATACAAAAATACCAGAAAAAACTTCCCGTGAAAAGATGCCCCCGTCTGCCTACCAGGTTTGGCAGTTACAGAGTCACTGGCTGCTTTGACAGTCTTCAGAGAGAGATGCTGGTTGGAAGAGATGGACATGCTCGGCCTGCACTGCTGCTGCTGCTTCTTTTGCTGTTGCTGTTTTAGAGCCTATGAAGAGAAAACTGGTTGTAAGAAATGAAACAAATCAGTTTTTAGAAAGAACAAAAAAATGACTTCTTTTGAAGTGGTGAAGAACACGCTGATCATCCAGTTTCTTTGAAATCAAAGTAAATAAAAACCTATATTAAAGCAATTAAACACAAGGCCTCAATGATCCTTAAAAGTTTGGGTATTTTTTGCCAGTATTATTCCTTTATAAAATATGAAAAACAGTCAATATTTTTTACAACTTAAAAATCACTAGTAAGCCACAGACTTCTCATACTTGTAGTAGCATAGAATTCAATGTTTCCAGTCATTTCTAAAAATAGAATTGTAGACCCTGAACCAAGAAGAGTCCTATTTGCTTCAACTCTATGTATTAATGTAAATATTTAGCTTATATATGTTTCAGAGGTGTTACATTTGAACAAAAGGTTGTACAAAACTACATGAGTTTGAGCTTGTGTAAGATCTGGCCCAATGATCAAATCTCAGCAATTTACAGTAAACAGAAGGGAAGGAAGATAAGCAAATACTGGTTCTAAGAATAATGTGTTTCCTTCCGGCTATTTCAGGGTATTTTTATTACTCTGATGTTTTAGTTTATAGATACACCATATTAAAATATTTAGAATGAACAGAAAGACCAATAACATCCCAGATTTTAATCATAAGATATATATGAAGGGACTTTTTTTTTTTTTTAAATTTTTATTGGGGAATTGGGGGAAGGGGAACAGACAAGTTGCTGTCCTTTTGTTCTTAGTCCAGTTGTGGAGGACATTGCTTCACTGGCCCAAGTTGGCACCATCATTGTGCTCTTCCCGGGCAAGGCAGATCAGTCTCCGGCTTCTGGACGGCCACTCACTGCGGCTGCTGGCCACTCACGCTGGCTGCTGGCTACAAACGGTAGCCCACGGCAACCCACTGCAGCAGGGGCTGCAGCCTTCACCGTAGCTAGCGACTCACGGCAGACCAGCTCCAGGTTGAGCTGTTGTTCAGCATGTTAGCTGTAGAGGGCAGTGTCACTGGCCCTCATATGTGGGATCCGAACCGGGGCCCTCTGGTGTCCCTAGCCAGCTCTTAACCAACGCGCCACTCGGCCAGCCCATGAAGGGAACTTTTTAACTCAAGGTTTAAGAGGAAAAAAGTTTACAAAAAAACTAAGAAAGTGAAGCTACATTTCAGGAAAAAGTTGAAAATCTACGACCTTGCTAAATGGTCAGTGTAAGCTTCAACCTTCAAGACCATCGTGCAGAAATAACTGGCTACTTGTTTCCTCCTGCTTCACATTCATACATATCGCTGGCTCTGCTGTAAAGGCACAGTGGCAACATTTGATCTCCTTCACGTAAGTAGTCAATGGAGAAGAGAAGTGAGACAATCAGGTATCTGGCTTACATTCCCTACAACATTTATAAAAGGTGAGGCAGAAACCCAGTGTGTAAAAAATGTCAGTGCTGTCTGATCATCGATTACAGCTCCTCTCTCATTCTTTACAATCAGAACAGAAAATGCTCAGAGGCTTCCTGGTAGCAGCCACTAGAATTTACTCCTTGCCACTCACAGTATCCAGGTCATCCTAGGTTAATGCAAAATGTCCACAGAATCATTTGATCTCATCTAGTTCTGCTGTGATCATGTAAATTCAGACACATGATGGAAACAGAATAACTTATAGCTTCTTCACTTAAGAACTATACATACTGTTTTCCCTCACTCAGTGTTTTATAAACCCTATTCCTAATTCTATTTTAAAATTTAAAAACAACAATAAACCTTCACTGTGGTAAAGGATAACTTACACTGAAGTACCTTTCCTCATCTAATACTATGAAAAACATGGAGAGGAGGCAAGGCCTTACTTTACATACTAATAATTTATACAATTTCCCATACTGGTGTTCCCTAAAGAAAACACAGTATTTCACTCCTGGAATTACAGGAGTATAATATAGGAGTGATACACATGTCATGAAATAGCTAGCAAGGTTTAAGAAAATACTTGCCTTTTCCCTGTGGAAAAGAAGCATCTTATACTTCTTAAAATCTTCCATAAAACTTATAAAAATAATTAATGTTATCAAACTGCTGGACATCTTTTCAAAAAAAGCACTTTTGGTTTAAATACTTTAAGATCTACATAATTTTAAAAATTTTAATTAGATAATACACGAATACACTCTACCATTTAAATCAAACATAAAGCTAAAGTCTTTTGACCACCACTCAGTTTTGGTCTCCAATCCTCAGGAGTCAACCACAGTTATCAACTTATTTTTCCTTAATAAGCTTTTTTTTACATGTATGTGTGTTCTGTATATACATATTCATGTTTCTATTAAAAATATAATACTGTCTTATAGGTATGTGTATTTTCTATTAATGGTATGAATGCCCTATGTCACAATACAACTTAATTTTTTTTTTTTTTTTTTTTTTTTGAGCCATCCTGCCACCTATTGGCAGCTCAGCAGCAACTCAGCTCGGGCTGGACTCGAACCGCTGTTGCTCAGAGCTCAAACCCTTGAGCGAGCTCTTAACCAACTGAGCCATTCGGCCGGCCCCCAACTTAATTTTAACGATTCAACATTATAGTGTGATGTTTCCATGTCTATACATGTAGAACGGCCTCTTTACAAAGTAAACTTTTAATCTTGTATAATTGTCCAGCATTTGGATATGCCATTGTTTATTAAGGAGTTCCCTAACTGGTATATATTAGACTACTTGCAAATTTTTGCTATTACAAACTTCAATGCAAATATTTTTCTGTGTATTTATGTGTGTATGTACACATTTTTCTAACATTAGTTCCAAAATGTTCAAAAGCTTAGTCGTGGGGTATAGGCATTTAAAATTTTAATAGATATTACAAAATTTTTCTCCAAAGTGATTGTAACAATTTATATTCCACCAGCAAATTACCAGTATCCACTTCCCACACACTTGACAATGCTTGATATAATTAAGATTTTTATACCAATCTGAGGATAAAAGTAGTCTTTTTTTTTTTTAAGATTTTTTTATTGAGGAATTGGGGGGATGGGAACAGAGCTGGAGAATTGGGGGAAGGGGAACAGACAAGTCACTGTCCTTTTGCGCCACTCGGCCGGCCCAGTAGTCTATTATTTTAATGTTTCCTTAATTGCTAGTGAGTTTATATTTACTGACCATTTACATTTCGAAAAAATCAAAAGCTAATTATTGAAAAGCCCAATAAAATAGACAAACCATTAGCAAGTAGCAATGGGAAAAAAGATACATTATAAATGAACAACACTAAAGAACAAAAAAGGGGGACGGCCGAGTGGCGTGTTGGTTAAGAGCTGGCTTGGGATAGAGTGCCCCAGATCGGATCTCACATATGAAGGCCAGTGACACTGCCCTTTACAGCTAAGATGCTGAACAACAGCTCGACCTGGAGCTGGGCTGCCGTGAGTTGCCGGTGACAGTGCAGGCTGCAGCCCCTGCTGCTACAGTGGGCTGCTATAAGCTACCGTGTGTGGCCGGTAGCCAGCGTGAGTGGCCAGCAGCCTGTGTGAGCTGCCAAGAGCCGCTGTGAGCGGCCGTCCAGAAGCCGACGACTCATCTGCCTCACCCGGGAAGAGCGCAATGATAATACCAACATGGGCCAGTGAAGCGACGCCCTCCACAACTGGACTGAAGAACAAAAGGACAGCAACTTGTCTGTTCCCCTTCCCCAGATTCCCCAGCGCTGTTTCCTTCCCCCAATTCCCCAATAAAATCTTTAAAAAAAAAGAGAAAGAGAATCTACTACAAACCTCTAACTTGGAGGTGCATAAATTATTAAATCCAAATTGGGAAACTGCATGAAATTTTTCCTTAAAAGGACATAATGTCCTTTCAACAAATTTTCAATATCTGCCAGAGTCATGCATTTTTAATGTAGGAGATTATACTTCTAATAAACACAGACTAGTATGATTACCTGCTTTAGTGCCTTCTTGCTGTGCTTCTGTGATGGAGAAATGACTTTACCTGCTGGAATGGTGGGTGATGGGCAGCCCGACTGGGGAGAGGATGGTTGTGACAGTCTAGACGATACTAGGGGGAAAAAAATGACAATGAAAAATTTTGTTATCAGAGTTGATATCTAGCACCATTCCGTCCCCAATCATATGCTGCTACCTGTATTAAGAACTGTGACCAAACACTTTTGGGAAGGATCTTCTTTTTGGAGTTCTACGGCAAACAGCCTCCCTTTTCAGTTTATTTCCTCAGAAAGCTCTAGTGAAGGATGATAGGATGGGGAAGGGATGGATGTTAGTATTCATTACTTTTCATTCTTAAATTTTTCAATAGAATTGATTGAAGAAGCAGGAAGCAGAATATAAACCATTAGTCATCAAAGTAGATAAAACTTAGAAAAGATTCTAGAGTCCATTGGGTAGTATGTACGTTCTTAAGGTCAATCTAATGACAATATGATAGAGTAAAACCCCGCATTTATAGCAGAGGTCCCACTTTTGCCTATCTTTAAAATAAAGGCAATAAAGCCATTCCATCTCAAAAACTCTACCAAAGCTTTCATACTTATATTCCTTCACCGCTGAAATCAATAGTTTTAGGCTTGCTAGTGTGAGAGGGCACTTTAGGATTTCTCCAATGGAAGCAATGTAGGTTACAAAATGTAACCACTCTGCTTCATCACTAGCTGTTTTATACCCCAGAGCTTAGCCAAACCTTAGTCTTATGTGAATGAGAGGGTCTTCCCTTTCAAGACCTATGCTTCTCATAATAAAGAGCAATTGCTCTTCATGTTCTATAAAATCAACAGTGTATTATTTATAAGAGATAAAGAAACTGCTGATTCAGATCCCTTCATAATAAAGATAATCACTACTGCTAGTGATGACTTTGAAGAGTACATGTTTTCTAATGCCTTCTCCAGTCATAGTAGCTGGACTGCAAAGGCTTGGACAGCAAAATGGCATCCTATGGTATGGCTAAAGAGCTTTAAGATACCACAGAAAATATGTTGGTAGATAGACAGCTAAAGAACATGAAAATGCAGAACATGAAAATGCAGAAGCATGGTTCATTGGAACACACAAGTTTCTTCCTAAGAAAGGAATACAACAGCAGATAACACTTAAAGAGGACAAGAGTAGACAATATTAAGATGACTTCTCTACGTATCTTCAGCTTTGTATCCCAACCTTTATAATACAGTTTATATGTGGAAAAGAACTGACATATAGTAAGTGTGATATTAAATAAAAGTTCCTTATAATAAATAGTACAAAAATAATGTTGGATAATTCTTGAGAGGGTTGAGCAACAAAAAGAAACCATATCCTCTACAGTTAGATGTTGAACAATTTTTTTAAAGTAACAGCTTAACTGAGATGTAATTTATACACCATACAATTCACCTAAAGTGTAAAATCCAATGGCTTTTAATATATTTGCAAAGTTGTGCAAGCACCACCGACCACAATCCATTTTCATCACCCACCAAAAAACCCTGTACCGATTAGCTGCCATTCCTCTTTCCCCTAATCTAGTCCTAGGCAGCACTAAACCTACTTTCTGTCTCTATGCCTCTGTCTATTCTGGACATTTCATGTAATCATACAATATGTGCTCTTTTGTGACTTTTTTTTTTCGATTAGCATATTTTGAAGGTTCATCCATTTTAAGCATGTATCCATACTTCATTCCTTTTTATCATCAAATATCAGTCCACTGTATGCATATGCCACATTTTGTTTATTCATTTAACTGACAGACATTGGGTTGCTTCCACTCTTGGCGGCTGCTGGCCACTCACGCTGGCTGCTGGCTACACACGGTAGCCCAAGGCAACCCACTGCCACAGCGACTGCAGCCTACGCCGTCGCCGGCGACTCATGGCAGCCCAGCTCCAAGTTGAGCTGTTGTTCAGCATGTTAGCTGTAGAGGGCGCAGCGTCACTGGCCCTCATATGTGGGGATCCTCTGGCATCCCAAGCCAGCTCTTAACCAATGCGCCACTCGGCCGGCCCTGAACATAACCTTTCAATTCTCAGGATTCATACCTAAAAGTGGAACTGCTGGGACTTACAGTAACTCTATGTTTAACTTTTTGAGAAATTGTTAAACTGTTTTCCAAAATGACTGCACCATTTGTACAATTCCACCAGAAATGTGTAGGACTTCTAATTTCTACACGTCCTTGACAACACTTGTTATTGTCTTTTTTATTTGACCAATGTTTTTAAAAGGCCATAATGAAAATAAAGTTAAAAGCTATTATATTTAACTATGTTTATTTTTTTATTTTTTGTAGAGGGCAGTGTCACTGGCCCTCCTATGTGGGATCCAAACCGGGGCCCTCTGGCGTCCCAAGCCAGCTCTTAACCATCGTGCCACTCGGCCGGCCCTGTTTATTTTTTTAATAGTTTGAATAAATCTGAGAATATACATTTCCTCATCTGCCTCAAATGCTGCCTGAAAATAAACAGAAAACTAAACAACCAACCAAAATAACCCCATTAGAGAATATATTATAAAAATTCTACTTTGCAACCTGGAAAAGAGGCATAAAGCTATCTTAATTACCAGGGCAAACTGTTTGAAATATTTCCCCTTAAGGCAAAAGCCCTTTCTAACAAATGAAACCATAAAAATATCTCAAAGCCAACTGAACTAAATCATGAAGATTCCAGGACCCACCAGTGAAGAACATCTCCCAGAATTGACTTAATACCAAGTACTGGTCTTATGACTTCTATGAAACTTAAACTTTGTTCTAACTTTTAAATATTAAAGGCTCAGAACTATAAACAGCAAACAAGACTTAAAACATGTTGAGAAATTTTTAGTGGCTACTCTGCCTTCAAACACACATAATTTCATTAATTAAAGCAACCAAGAATTACAAATCTTCTACATGCCTAGTAATCTGTGCTAGGTTCATTTGAACAGGATTTCACTGAACTCTCATAAATACCCTCTAAGGTGCTTCAAGTTCTCTTTCTACCCCCACCAAACTCCTCTAATTCTACCCTCTGAGATAACCAAATAAACCAGTTGGGTTGACATTCTTACTAATATTTTTCTACGCAAATAAAAATATGAAAAGATTTTTAACACATATTTATCAATAAATTTTAAATATATGCATTTGCATGCATATTGTGATGCTATCTAAATTATATGTATCAGGAAATTTAATTAGCTTGCTAAAGGGCACACAGCTGGTAAGGAGTACAGCCAAGATTTAAACTTGGTATCCTTTCAGAATGAGTGGGGATCTGTAATGGGCTGAAAGGTAGCCACCAAAAAGTTATGTTTGTCTCCTAATCCCCGGAACCTATGAATGACATGTTGTTTGGGAAAAGGGTCTTGGCAGACGTAATAAGTTAAGGATCTTAAAATGGGAAGATTATCCTGGATTATCCCAGTGGGTCCTAAATCCAATGACAAGGGTTCTTGGACACATAGAGAAGACAGACATGGGAGAAGGTGATGTGAAACCAGGAGGAGACTGGAGTGATGTAGCCACAAAGCAAGTAAGTCAGAAACCACTTCAGCCAGAAAATACAAATAACAGATTTGTCCCCTAGAGGCTCTATAGGAGGTACGGCTCTGCTGACACACCTTGACTTCTGACTTCTGGTCCCAGAACTGTGAGAAAAGAAATTTCTATTGTTTTAAGGTACCCAGTTTGTGGTAATTTGTTACAGCAGCCTCAGAAAACTAATACAGTACCTAAAACTGATTTTCTTTTTTAAAGTATCATTATCAACTCATAGATGTTTACATCCTTGAATTGTTTCAATCAAAAGCAATTATTACAAATTGGGCACTCAAATTGTTCCCTTTCAGGATAGTGGGAGCTCCTTCAAGTTGCAAGCCAACTTTGGGACATGGCCCCAGCAGTATATGACTGCTTCTGTGCTACCCAGCACAGAAAGACTCTCAGGCAAATCTTGCATATTTTTTGCCCAGAACTGACTGGGTCAGCTACTTTTCCAAGGAACACTGATTTCTTCTAATTGGAAATGGTATTAAAACACATAGCCCTGCACACTTGTGGTGCTCACTGCTACTGGGGTACTGCTGGTTCTAGGACTTTACAATGGTTGCAACAAGAAAAGTCTCTTTTTAGAAGGAGAAAAATAAATGCATGCATAGATACCAAATTCAAATTAAGATTGCAGGACTGTCACTTAACTTTTCTGATTTTATATTTTTATCACTTTTCTTCTTCCCTAATAATCCTGGTTCCTAATAACATTAATTATTAATTTGCTATTATAGATCTAGTTTCAAAAAACCCATACCAATATAATTGCTGAAAATAATACTACTGAATGAAGTTTAAGATTTTCTTTGTGTCTGGTCTCCCACACCTAAGATGTATCTCACAGTAACTTACCTATGTCATTACATAACAAATTTCATGCTTACCTGAGTTTGCTTTCAGTTGTTTCCTATTTCTAAAAAGTACATCTTAAAAATGTAATTGTTTTAATTATGGAAAGCTATAAAAAAGCTCCTTTCATATAAGTACAGTTCCCCTCCCTTGTCTATACCACTTTATTACTTTTCTTCCTCTATAGGAAATCATTTATATTAGTTTTATTGTTTTCTTACTTGTATTTTTATTTTGGTGAAAATATAGTACATATATTTTAATTCTTTCACTCATTTCTTTAAAAATCATGTACTATAAACTATCTACCACCTTGATTTTTAAAAAACTTAATATAACTCATATAGTCTGGGGAACATCCTAGAAGAGAATATAGATATCTCCCACTTTCCTTTTAACAGCTGCATAGAATTCCACTGTGCAGATGTACCGTAATTTCTTCAACCAGACTTTGATGAGTATGTTGGTTCTTTCTGGTATTTTGCTCTTTTACCACAATGTTTTTTTTGTTTTTGTTTTTGTTTTTAAAGATTTTTATTGGGTAATTGGGGAATGGGAACAGTTCTGGGGAATTGGGGGAAGGGAAACAGACAAGTTGCTGTCGTTTTGTTCTTCAGTCTAGTTGTGGAGGACATTGCTTCACTGGCCCAAGTTGGCACCATCATTGCGCTCTTCCCAGGCGAGGCACATCAGTTGCCGGCTTCTGGACGGCCGCTCACTGCGGCTGCTGGCCGCTCACACTGGCTGCTGGCTACACATGGTAGCCCATGGCAACCCACTGCAGCAGGGGCTGCAGCCTACACCGTCGCCGGCGACTCACAGCTGCACAGCTCCTGGTTGAGCTGTTGTTCAGCATGTTAGCTGTAGAGGGCAGTGTCACTGGCCCTCATATGTGGGATCCGAACCGGGGCCCTCTGGCATCCCAAGCCAGCTCTTAACCAACACGCCACTTGGCCAGCCCAATGTATTTCTTTTTGAAATGTATTTCTTAAATAATAAAATTACTCCTTGATCATAGGCTGCAGGATGGATGCTGAAAAAAACATTAATCTCATTGTCCAGCTCCAGAGCTCTTGGGTGACCAGGTACATTGTCAATACGCAGTAATATTTTGAAAAGAGTCTTTTTTTTTTTTTCTGAGCAGTAGGTCTCAACAGTGGGCTTAAAATATTCAGTACACTGTGTTATAAACAGGTGTGCTATCATAAGGCTTTGTTGTTCCATTTACAGAGCACAAGCAGAGAAGCTTTAGCATAATCCTTAAGGGCCCTAGGATTTTCAGAACAGCAAACAAGGACTGGCTTCAACTTAAAGTCACCAGCTGCATGAGCCCCTAACAAGAGTCAAGTCAATCTGTCCTTTGAAGCTTTGAAGCCAGGCACTGACTTCTCTCTAGTATGAAAGTCCTAGACAGCATCTTCTTCCACTATACGGCTGTTTCGTCTACACTGAAAATCTGTTCTTTAGTGCAGACACCTTCATTAATGACCTCACCTAGATCTTCTGGGTGACTTGCTGCAGCTTCCACATCAGCACGTGCTGCTTCACCTTGTACTTTGATGTTATGGAGACGCCTTCTTTCCTTATGCCTCATGCGCCAACCTCTACTAGCTTCAAACTTTTCTTCTGCAGCCTCCTCACCTCTCTCAGCCTTCCCAGAATAGAAGTTAGGGCCTTGCTCTGAATTAGGCTTTGGCTTGAAGGAATATTGTTGCTGGTTTGATCTTCTTTCCAGGCCACTAAAACTTTCTCTATATCAGCAATAAAGCTGTTTCACTTTCTTATCATTCGTGTGTTCACTGGAGTAGCACGTTTAATTTCCTTCACAAACTTTTCCTTTGTATTCACTACTTGGCTATCTGGTGCAAGAGATCTAACTTTTGGCCTACGATCTGAACTTGCAACATGCCTTCATCACTAAACGTAATCATTTCTAGCTTTTGATTTAAAGTGAGAGATGTGAGACTGTTCCTTTCATTAGAACACTTAAAGCCACTGTAGTGTTACTAACTCGCCTAATTTGAACATTACTGTGTCCCAGGAAATGGGGGGTGGGGGGTGGGGGCGAGGAGAGGGAGACAGACAGGAATGACCAGTTAGTGGAGCGGTCAGGACACACACAACATTTTATCGATTAAGCTTGCCATCTTACATGGACACAATTCTTGGTGCCCAAACCAATTACAACAGTAACATCACAGATCACCATAACAAGTATAATGATAATGACAAAGTCTGAAATACTGTGAGAATTACCAAAATGTGACACAGAGAGCAAATGCTGTTGGAAAAATGGCACTGATAGACTTGCTTGACACAGGGTTGCCACAAACCTTCAATATGTGAAAAAGCACAGTATCCGTGAAGCCCAATAAGGTGAAGCACAGGAAAATGAGGTATGCTGTAAGAACTGAGATAGTACTGGGTTGTCAGAAAAGTCATGACGTATTTTGTCTGTTTTTCAAAGGTCATTTATTTATATAAAGAACAAAGATCAATCAGTGATAATATTGCCCATTTTGTTCAATAACCTTTTGCCATCTTTTAGTGAGCTTCACAATTACTCGTTCATAGAAGCACCTGTCTTTATTTGCAAAAAAATGAACAAGGTGCTGATTTATAGCCTTATCTGAATTGAATGTTATACCACGCAAGGAGTTTTGAAGAGAGCAAAACAAGTGGAAGTCTGACAGCAAAAGGTCAGGCAAGTATGGTGGGTGTGGCCACACATCCCATCCAAGCTCCAATAATTTTTGACAGGTGATCAAACTTGTGTGTGGTCTCATGTTGTCGCGATGGAACACAACTCCTTTACAATTAAGCTCTGGACGTTTCTGGATGATGGATTCATTCAAACTGTCCAATTGTCGACAGTACACCTTCGAACTGATTGTTTGGTTACTTGGTAGGAGCTTGAAAAACACAACACCTTTAAAATTCCACCACGCTGAGAGTATAACCTTCCTCTGATGAACATCTGCATTCGATGTCGTTTGAGGAGGATCATCATGTCGGGACCAAGACCGTTTGGCACACCACACTTATAAACAATCCACTTCTCATCACCAGTTATCACTAGCTTCAAAAAAGGATCATTTTCCTAATGTTTAATGAACATCTTGCAGATGTTTATATGCGCCGTCAAATGAACTTCTTTGAGTTCATGCGGAACCCAAATATCAAGCTTGCTTATGTAGCCCAGCTTCTTCAGGTGGTAGTGAACGCTTGAATGATGGATGTTCAATGTTTCTGCAGTCTCTTGTATTGTGTAACGTGGGTTTGACTTGATCAACGCCTTTATTTTGTCATCATCAACTTCAGTGGGCCTTTCTGACTGAGAAGCGTTGTTAGATCAAAATTACCAGCATGGAATTTCGTGAACCATCGTTGGCAGTGACGTTCTTGTAGAGCATTGTCACCGTAAACTTACGCAATTCTTCACAAGCTTGACACATGTTCTTCCCTTTATGGAAGAAAACAGTAAAATATGGCAAAAATGCATAGTTTGGTCTTCCATCTTCAACTGGTTATAAATCTCCAAAACTCAACCAAATCGCTCAATGTTTTTTTAGAATGAAGCTAGAACTGTCAGCTGTCAAAAGACACAGCAATAACGTAGATGCGAATGACTCTAGTACTTCCAAAAATGAATTAGTGCCATCTGTTGCAAACATGCATCATGACTTTTCTGACAACCCGATAGAATGGAAATGAATTCTTTCAAACTATGTACCAGTGATTAGACATAAACTGAATTAACGGAAACACTAGTAAGTAGAAAAACATCAAAGAATTTAATATACTAACTCAGATACTAAATGGACAAGAGCATAAAACCAATAGAAAGAGGTCTATAAACAAAAATCTTGTTCCTCTTGGTATATGGCTATAAAATTTGAGACAGCAGTGTTGCCGTTCTCTGATCCATACAACATATCTTAATTCCCCCAAGAAATAACTTTATGTACTCCTACCACCTATAAATAATGGTGATCAGCACTGAAGATTAACAATATGATCCCAACTACTTTCCCCTTTTTCCCCACAAATCCCCTTTTCCAACCAAACTTTTCTTACTGTTGCTTCCTGAAAACACTGTACACATACTTCCATCTTCTTGCCTTTGTATGTTTTCTTTCCATGATATATCCTATCTTCACTAGAGGTTATACCTCAAGGGAAGGATGGTATATTAAAATTTTCTATAGCTCATGCAATACTTACTAACCCAGGTAAAGTTAGCTACTCTCTTTTCTAATGATACTATAATATGATAAACACCGGTTACTTATTAAGTTATTTTCTAATTACCTGCTTATTTTTCTGTACCTCTAGATTATGGTTACTCAAACTGGTTTCCCAAATACCTAGAAAATAGTACATACTAAAGAAAGACTAACTAGCGAATAGTTTAAATAGAGATGTTTCCTGGCTTTGTAAATAAATTAATGGCATGAACAATACTTCTGAAGGTTATATCCTTATCTACTGGTCCTCCTATGTGAGCTGCTCAACAGATTAAAAGGACTCATTTAAAAACATACTCTGGGGCCGACCGAGTGGCTCAGTTGGTTAAGAGCTCGCTCAAGAGTTTGAGCTCTGAGAAACAGCGGTTTGAGTCCCGGCCCGAGCTGAGCAGCCACTGAGCTGCCAACAGGTGGCAGGATGGCTCAGCTAAAAAAAATAAAATAAAAAATACATAAAAACATACTCTGATTAGAAACAAAAATGCTTGCTTTCCTATAAATATATACCATAACAAAAGATTAACAAATTATGGTCAAAAGATCACCAGTTAATTATTATTTTATTTTTTTTAAAAGTCACCCCAAAAAACAAAGAGCAACCTAGTAAAAAAAATGACTTTTTAAAAAGTTTAAAATTGTTTTCAGAAAAAATATTTAACAATTCTAGAACTTGTGTTCATTAAAGCCAGTTTTACATACAAGTAGTTTCAGATTGTTGGATATTTATGTACTACCCACTGAATATATATATTCAGAAGGTACTATGCTTCAGCTATATTGTACCACTGAGAATTTTAAATTTCAATGGATGAATATTATATTGAAGTCAAAGGCATAAGGATTATTCATATTATATACATTTGAATTTGAAGCTTTAGTAAATAATCAATGACAATGTTTTATCTTCTGCTGAAAACATTCAATGGGCTCCTCTGAAGTATTAGAGACTGTCAGAAATAATGGTGCAGTTAATATCAAAATTAAAGCTTAGCTTTTATATAGTTGAAGGATTAATAGTTAAAATACTGATAACGACTGAAGTTTCCAGAATTGTTTTATCTTCAAAAATCGTAATCCTTCTCTTAAAGAAGAATTCTTATTTTCCCAACAGTCTTTCTTTAGGGGAATTTCATTTCCAGAAGTAACAGACCATTTTAGTTCTAAGTCCCTTCTTCGCACAGCAAGTACAGTCTACTCTAAAGTGGGCAGACTGTGGCTCTTGATGATATTCAAACAGCCCCCCCTAACGAAAGACAGAGAGGCCATATCTGAACACCATCCTTTGCTTCTGGGTACCCTACCTATCTAAGTCCCAACAGTGCAGTGTCTTCAATACATGACAGAGCTAAGTTAAATTAAATTTAAATTAAATTGAATTTGCCTAAAGGAGTGTTACTTTTTAAAGAAGACATTTCTATACAGAATCACCTGCATTCAGTACCTTAACATACATATATATACGAATAATGTTAGAGGGCAGGGAGGTCCATGGTATTCTACATAACTTCAAACACAGTATGTATCAAATTCCTGATTTAAAGTAGTTTCTGATCAGGAAAATTAACATTACATCATGTTCCTGGAAAGAATTAATAATTTCTTATACGTGAAAAGGTATATTTCACATAATTAATTTTTTTCTTAAGACACTTTAAAAGCAGACCAAAACCCTAACAAACTTTTCTCTATCAGAAGATAAAAATAATACTGTAGTTGCTTTATGCTGCAATATCTGTATTTCATTTTGGGGAAAAGGCAGAGACTTCACTTAGCTATGATCTTACCAAAAAAAACCCAAAAGAAAAACCCAACAGAAAGTGTTGATTTTAATCATTTTTCTGGAGTTATTTCACCTTACCTTGGCTTGGAATTCCATAAAGCTCTTCTCTGAACATTGTTTCCTGTCTGCAAATTACGAACCCAAACTACAAACTTTTAAGTTATTCCACTTTACACGGATATCAATAAACTAGTTTCAATATTGGACTGAATTTCAAAGTTCTGCTCTCTGTTCCTATTTGGCTGAAAGGTATACCTATATCAAGATACTTCCTATCGATTTTCAACTACTGAAGTATCAGTTTTGCTGTCAGAGCTCTTTATTTTTGTACATAAAAGGAAGTGGGTTTTGATACTATCTCAATGTTCTTCCTGTCTTACAATGCATTTGAAATAAAGTGATGTCAGATTGAGAGTAAAAGCCCAAAATAAGAAAAAGGAATAGGCACAATTAGTTCACTTTACCTTTATTAGTAAAGCAATTAATTTAGAACTGCTTTGCTGCATGCTATTATCACTACTAACTACAAATTTTCTACTTTAATTTGCACTGGACTACAAAAACATTCATAAATGTGAAATATACAGCTAAAAATGTACATAATCTGTGCTGTATGAATGACCCAAGAATGAGAGAAGCACATTCTATGAGACTAAATCATTCTTCATTATTGGTAGCTCAGCATTTATCCATTTCTTTAGAATATCAGAGCTGCTGGAGTAAACATGAATTCCTCGCGACATGTACACCTCTCATCTCCACCTTCCAAACACCACAGACAGCCCATTCTATCTCAGTTTACTAGACTATCTCCAATCAAAAAGATCTTTACAGAACATCTCAGCTTGATGTAAACTGAGGATATATATTCAACACTGTGACAATTTTAAGAGCTTAGAATGAATCAAAGGCAGTTCAAAAATAATTTATCTGGACCACAATTTTGAATTTGCTGTTACCTTGCTGTTAGTACCTTCTATTACTGTGCTGAGTGTTGGGCAAGGTTATGCTATTTTAATCTACCTATTGACGGGGGTCCTATTGTTATTTCTTAGCTCTTCCTATATCATAACACATTTATCTTAAATTCGTCAAGGAAGTCTTTAATAACCATGTGACAGCCACTACTCAAACTGCTACTGTAGCATATGTGGCCATTGAAAAGTAAAGCCCTCCAAACGCCAGGATTTTGTTTCCCGTCTGGTCTCCTTTAATACTGAGTTCCATTTCCAGCCACAATCCATCCTTGATGAATCTTGCTTTTTCTCTAGCCTCATGACTTGGCTTGGTTCCTAATCTTAGATCAATAATTTCCAAACTTAAAAAGAAAAGTTTAAACTGGGGAGATTCAGGGGAAGAGACAGAGCCCTTAACATGTTTGGCTCCACCCTTCCAGAAAAGGTCCTTAGTGCACCCAGGAATACAAGGTCCTGGACCACACGTCCTTTTACTACTGACAGGGATCACTTTATAAAAACAGGTATCAGGAATATTGGTCAGAGGTCTTGACTTTGCCTTGCCTTTATTCTATTTGTTCCCAACATTTGAGATCTGGGTTGCTCTCCAACTGGTTGTGATCTTAAAGCTAAAATCCTCACAATCACATTTTCCCAAATTGCACATGAAGTCGCTACACCAGAGAACACACATGATGCCACCAATTACCTCAATTCTCTCCAGGAGTAGCACATACATTAACACAAGGAAGACAGTGAGTGAATAAGTCTATTTTTCTGATATAGTTCTATTATCAATAGTTCTAGAGGCACTTAAAATTAATGAGTCAAGTATTCCAACAAACGTAACTCTAGCTCCTGGATCCAAAGACAACTTACCTAAAACTCAAGTCTAAGAGGATATCCAAGCTAGGGAAACTCTTGGATGTCTGTTTTGCTCTGGAAAATCAGTCCAGAGTGAAAAACCTTTGTATTGGTCCTTATAAATAAAGGAACCATCATGAATTGGCTAAAAATCTGCCTTGCCGTGTACAGCTAAATTTATTCATATTTGGTAAAAACAATTTGTCCTCTTCTAAGACTCTGACAAGAAGCTACAGATAAATTAGCAAGAATAGGAAATAAAATGTATCCTTAGGTGGAAAATCCACCCCAGGGAAGCTGCAGCAACAAAGACATTATTCTTTACAGAAAGGTTTTTGGGTAAGCTATGGAGAAGACATCAAGCAGGGGATGAGAGCAAAGCCCAGCCAACGAAATTTAGTCTTTGCTCATAGAAATGAAAAGCATTCTTTTCCTAGTAAGGAGAGAGTTATTAAGAGTAGTAAGTGCTCAAATTTTAGGAGAAGGTTCAAGAAGTAAATAAAATCAAAGCATTCTAAAAACGGCATCCAACAGCTGAAAATAAATCCAGGTAAAACCTAGAGCCACGATGTCCAATGTGGTAGCCACCAGCCACATGTGGCTATTTAAATTTAAGTTAAAATAAAACTAAAACTTTAGTTCCTTGGTCACACTAGCCACATTTCAAGGGCTCAGGAGACACATGCAGCCAGTGGCTACAGTGTTGGGTTAGACAGCATAAACACAGAACATTTCCATGACTGCAGGATGTTCTATTAGCCAGCACTGATCTAAAGGGTGAGGGAAAAGAGGCTGACTGACCTGGGGTTCAGAAAAGAGGAACTACTAACAAGGGCATTTGTCCTACAATGTTCAGTACTTTATTGAGGGATCAGGTGGATTTACCTTTCCTTTTCCATCTGCTCTTTTTTCCCTCCTTGTTGCTGCCACCATCACTGCTGCTGCTGCTGTTCTCAGAACTTTGGGAATCTGACTGACCGTCACTGCTTTCTTCTGAACCTTCCGATAGCTCTTTCACCCCATCCGGCACATCTTTCTGAAAATGTAGGCATTCAATTAGGATTAATCATCACCATTTCAGCAAACAGGAATTAAATCTGACATGTATTGTTGCAACTTAATTGTGCTGATTAATTTTTAGTATTATAGGATTCAGTAGCAGAACTAGCAATATCATCTATCATCTCTCTTCTTTGGGTCAAATTAGCCAACGTTTCCATCTATGGCCAAAGGCAAACATTTTACATGACAATCATATGCAAGCATGACACAGAGGCTTAAATTAGACAAAAACTGGGTATAGATAAGTCCAGGTAAATGATTAACTGTTCAGAATTTTAAAATTATATAATAATTTTGTAAACTGTGTATACATCCATCGTTCAGGTAAAATATGTATGAATTTGTATGTATGTTAGTACCATTATGTATTATGAATTCAATTAAGAGTCTGGGTAGCAAGATATAGTGCATAATTTGAATCTAATTGGGTTTCTGAATAATGGTTAGTAAGTAGCAAGAATCAAATACAAAAGAAATCACTTTTTTTTTTAAATCACATGAATCTTTGGTTTCTGAACTGGACAGTGAGAATGTCAGTCAGAAAGGATACCAGTGTCAGCACAGTATGTGAGAGATGTAATAGGATAGTTGCAAGATCAAGAACTAGGACATTAAGACTTTCTGGGTTTAAATTCTGGCTTTTCAACTGTGTAGCTTTGATCAAAGTCTTAACCTTTCATGCCTCAGTTTCCCTGTCTATAAGATGAGGATAATAGTACCTACCTTAAAATATCACTCTGTAATAAAATGAGTTAACAAATGTAAAATGCTTAGAATATGCCTGGTATATGATACTTTGCATTAGCTACTATGTATTTATGTAATATATAAAACTATACATATATAAACAAACACATTAATGAATGTTATTTCTAAGTTACAAAATAATGGATGATTCTTTTTCTTCTCAATACATTTTTTATCTCCCCACATAATTTATTTTTATAATCAGATAAAAATAATTCTAACACGTGACCCTCCTACTTATAACTGGCGCTCATAACATAGCCAAGATAGTAAACTCTGATCCAGTAAGGAACTGTTCTTTTCCACTTATGTTTATATCCTAGTGCCATTTCTTATGTTATACACTTTCTTAAAATACACATCCCATATTTTTCTATTCTTTCCTTCAAAATGCAGGACAACTCTCATAGACTGAGTTGCCAGCCAGACCTCTTGACCTGTAAGTTCAACAAGTGTTTTAAATGCAAATATAGCTTACTTCTTTTCTTAAACTTGTGATCCCTCCAGATCAACTGCTCATGCTCCAAATTTTGGAGTCATTTTATCCTTTCTTTCACCCACTCCAAATAGTATATATTTTATTTCTCTCATGTCCCTTGCCTCCATCTCTTTTACTACTCTCGTATTTCAAGCCAATTCTCTCTTCCAAACAACCATAACTATCTCTGACAAGTTTTTCTGCTTTACTCTTAATCCTGTCCTACTTAATCATCTTCCTAAACAATGATTTGATGCTATTCTCCTAAAAAAACTCTGCCATCTCCCCCACAACACACATTCTCTCTTTCTCTCTCCCCTCTCTCCCACTCCCTCCCTCCCTCTTTCCCTCCCTCCCTCTCTTTCTCTCTCTCAAATTGCTCAATCAGGTTTTCAAAAACCTCCAAAGTTTGATCTTGACCTAACGTTTACACCACCGGACTCCTTACCACACCAGCCCACACACAGATTATGGTCTAACCACTCCAATTTACTCTACTTTCAAATCCATTCTGAATCCTTTTATTGGTGCCTTTCTTTAAGTAATTCCCTTGTTTTGGAAGGCCCTTCTTCACATTACTTATCTGTCAAAGCTCAACTCAAATCTTACAAGTTTAAAAAACAACAGGGGCAGGCCAAGTGGCGCATTAGTTAAGAGTTGGCTTGGGATGCCAGCTCTGAGCAGCAGGGCCCCGGTTCGAATCCCACATGAGGGCCAGTGACGCTGCGCCCTCTGCAGCTAAGATGGTGAACAACAGCTCGACCTGGAGCTGGACTGTCGTGAGTCGCCGGCAACAGCGTAGACTACAGTGGGGCTGCAGTGGGCTACCGTAAGCTATCGTGAGCTTTCGTGAGTTGCTGTGTGCCGCCGTGAGTGGCTGGCCAATGGCCGGTGAGTAACTGCCTCAGCTGGGAAGAGTGCAATGATAATATTAACATGGGCCAGTGAAGCGATGTCCTCCATAATAGACAGAAGAACAAAAGGACAGCTACTTGTCTGTTCCCCTCCCCCGATTCCCCAACTGTTCCCCTCCCCCAATTCCCCAATAAAATCTTTAAAAAAAGAAACACAAAAACTTTCTACATCTCATTATTCAAAATTAATCTTCATTTCTCTATACTATCACAGTACTTTATAGTACAGTACTTTATATCACCGTATGTTCTGTCACTGTGCAATTATTTCAGTAGCTATGTGAGCTTCAAGGACTCAGGGATTACACTTTATTCTTTATAGCCTCTTCAGTGTCCAGCATTTAATTAAATTTATTAACAAAGTAAAAAGTCTAGAACAGCTTAAACCTAAAAGAAACACTGAGCATATCGATGACTACAGCTCAAACCTAACAGGGTAAAAAGGGACTGAGTCCCACATACACATGGGCACAGTTACTGCATGCCACACATTAATTCTCCTGCTGATAAATCTCCTTTGGGAAACAACCCCTCTTCTCAATTGATCTGGCTTGAGCAGGCTTAACCTCAGCTTCACATTAAGGGTGATCATGAACCTGAGAGATCGATGCATCTGGCAACAGCGATCATTCAGGTACAGACACATGTACCTGTACAGACACACGTACAGGCCAAATCAATTCAGCCAAATCGAAATGAATTGAAGGGCTACTGCGTTAGTTCCTCAGACTCTACTCTTCACACTTACAGCTTGCAGACTGGGGGGGTGAGAGTGAAGTCATGTACAATGAGGAGAGAGCATGCCTGTGAATGAAGCCAAAAGAAAGTGGAGAGACCTGATAACATCCCTCTTATCAACTGTTACCAATCCCTGATAACATCATTTAAGCTCCTGGATCTAGGCAGAGTTTCCTAGAATTTTTGGTTACATGAACTAATAAATTCTGTTTTACTCAAGCTCATTTGAGCTGGTTTTCCTGTTTGTGACTGAAAAGACACTGGTAAGTCAAGGTCCCGTCTCAGTGCAGGAATTAGAAATTAGCAGGCTTGCTAGGGTAAAAATAACATAGGCTTCAGAATTCAGTCAGATCTGGGTTCAGATTCTGCTCTGATATTATTTGGCCACCACTGGGCAAGAAAATCCAATCTTCTGAACTTCATCTTTCTCAATTATAGCAAGGGAATAATAACCACAATTCTGAATTGTAAAATTCTGAATTAAATGAGAAAGTAATATAAAGCATTAGGGCTGTATTGCTCCTCAGTAACACTCACTACAATTCAAATGTTGTGAGGCCCTTGAAAAAGTTACTGGAAGTCATTTTCATTTCATCCTTTCAAGGTAATATTATCATAAAGAATAAAACATAAATTTACTTTTCTGATCTACCTACAGATGGTTACAGATTAGTTAAAAAATACTGGGTTGTCGGAAAAGTCATGACACATTTTTGCAATGAAAAACATAAAAAAAAAGTCATTACTTTTCTGACAACCCAATATATTGAATACAAGGTTGAAAACATTCTCTCTTCCTGAAAATAAGCTCTTCAAGAACAGAATTCTGTCCTTATGATGCAAATATTATTTATAGGTAGTCACTTCATATTTTTACTTTTTAAACGAGTCCTTAGCAAAAATATTTACCTTTAAAGTATATACTCCCATTCTACCAGGAACCTTATAGAAGATGCCCTCTTCACCTCGGGAGTTTGTGTGCAGCATTGCATTCAGGCATGCAAGAGGGGAAGTCCCACTGCAAAAAAAAAAAAGAAAAGAGGAACAACACAATGATTAGCTCCTGTCTCTAAATATCCAGTGTAATGCTGACTTAAGATAAAATTAACTGGTCAACATCCATTTAACATAAAAACATTTTATAAACTATAAGTCTACCAATCCACAGAGATGCTGCCATGGATCTAGAATTCATTCCCATATGTCAAAAGAAAAAATAGTTCTTTAATTTTTCTTAACCTTCATCCAGTATCAAACATTTAAGCCAAGAAAAATTTATCACACAGAAGTATCACAAATATATTGTATAAAGATTCTATTTCACTTATAATTTTATCAAATTATACCTCAATGAAGCTGAATTGTTTTGTTTTAAAACAAAACTATTTCATTTAGTGTAGGCTTTAAATGTCCAGAAGTAAAACAGAGGGGAAAAGAACACACATAGATTCAAATAAAAAACATTAAAAATCTCCTTGGCTACTGCTGCACCCGATTAAATCTGAGTTGTAAAATGAACCAATTTCCATGGTCTCTTGCATTTAAAAAAAAAATTTTTTTATTGCGATATAATTGACATGTAGTTTCAGGTGTACAACATAATGATTGTATATTTGTATATACTGCAATGATCTCTTGTATTTAGACCTATCATGAGATCACTTAAAAGTAAGCTTTGAGGGCTGGCCGAGTGGCGCAATGGTTGAGAACTCGCTTGGGATGCCAGAGGGCCCCGATTCGGATCCCACATATGAAGGACAGTGACGCTGCCCTCCGCAGCTGGGATGCTGAGCAGCAGCTCGACCTGGAGCTGGGCTGCCACGAGTCGCCGGCGACGGCGTAGGCTGCAGACCCTGTGGCAGTGGGTTGCCATGGGCTACTGTGTGTAGCCAGCAGCCAGCATGAGTGGCCAGCAGCCGCAGTGAGCGGCCATCCAGAAGCCGGCGACGGATCTGCCTCACCCGGGAAGAGCGCAATGATGGTGCCAACTTGGGCCAGTGAAGCGATGCC
>NW_017731350.1:3355541-3357319 GCF_001890085.2 Hipposideros armiger | reverse complement strand
AAAAAAAAAAGTAAGCTTTGAAATATTTATTGTCTGTGTAGCAACTTAGTTAAATGTTTACTAATAATAACATACATTTACCATATTTTTCAGAGTTTCAGGTATATAATCAATTTCTTGTAATATATATTATTTTCCATTCTAATGTTATTCGGATTTCATTTCCCTATCTTCTTTACTAACAAAATAAATAGTAATGGAAATGGGGATGTGTGGCATCCTGAAGTTTGTTTTAAAAAGTTTCTCATAATACCTGAGGGACTAGGCAGTTTATGTGCATATTTCTAGCTCTTCTCCCTGTCAGTTCTCTGCTAGTATTACTCAGTAACCCTAATAAACCTATAGGAGAGGCTGCGAGGTATCTAGGGTATACCGAGAGAGAAGAATTCTCTATGGGGAAAGCAGGGTCATGGGTCCACTGTCCTTTGGTACTGTTAAAGAGTTGAGGGTCCGAAAACCCAATAGATGAGGGTAAACAGGGGCAAATATATGGTGATGAAAGGAGAAGTGACTCTGGGTGATGAATACACAATGTGATATATAGATGATGTATTACAGAATTATACACTTGAAACCTATGTAATTTTACTGACTTGTCACTCCAATGAATTTTAATTGGAAAAAAAAAAGAAATGCTTTTCATTAAATACAGTATTTACTTTAATATAAAAAAAAGAGTTGAGGGTCAAAAACTAGAAAGGTGATGGAGGACAACAAAGGAAATAAAGAAAAACCTTTTGCTGATGAAAGTTTTGAGTGTCTCCAGGTTGATTTTCATAGTTATGTTTATCTAATTTGGTTATTTCCATGTTAAAAAATACACAGAATGTAATTCTAGTTGGAATCCCAAAGTTTACATCAAGTAAATATATAAAAATAGCCAAGATTTTGGGGGGGGGTGTAGAAATGATGAGAGAACTGCTCAAGAAGATATTAAAATGTACTCTAGGCCACTATTATTAAAGCAGTGTGTTTCTGGGACAGGATAAATAGGCACATGCAGAAACAGATCATAATAAGGTACTATTTCTGTGTCATAGGAAGAAGACAGTATCATGACACAGTCACCTGTGGTTGGACTACCTGGCATCTGTTCCCTCTTCTTTTGGAGACAGTTCCGAAAATTTCCTGTGGAACATGATCCCTCTCCTACTCTCACTCATGTAGCTGACAGGGAATTAATTCCATGCCCATCACAGGTATAAATCCAAACTACAAAACCATTTCCTGGCTGGAAAAGCCCATCAGCACCTCTGTATGCACCTCACTCCCACCAGCACAGATCCAGGAACAGACACGTGACTTGATTAATCCAGGCCAACAATCGAAGCTGCTCTTTACTTGGGAAAAGAAAGTTGCTCTTCAGGTAAGCTTCAGAAAGAGACTCACTTCCTCTGAGTAAGTATGAAGAAGTAAAGATTAAAACTTTCAGTCATCATGTGACCATGAGGGAATTATCTGGAACTGGGATGGAACAACACACAGGACAGACAGAGGAAGACCTAGGTAAGGATTACAGTGAAAAATTCAACACTCAAAAAGGCAGAACTGAGAAAAGAGGAAAACAGCCATTTTTTTTTTAGCAGTATTACTTTTGCCACTGTAACAGGCCTTGTCTTAAGCAAATCTTACCTTTGGAATTTTTTGGAAGTTTTACCGTATTTGCCGGCATATAAGACGACTGGGTGTATAAGACGACCCCCTAACATTTCCACTCAAAATACAGAGTTTGTTATATACTCGCCGTATAAGACTACCCCCTCTTCCGCACACCTTCC
>NW_017731350.1:3350217-3354796 GCF_001890085.2 Hipposideros armiger | reverse complement strand
ATCTGAAGTGTACCTGGCGTATAAGACGACCCCCCACTTGGAGGCATATTTTTCAGGGCCAAAAAATCGTCTTATACGCCGGCAAATACGGTAAGTCACAAGAACTAAAAGGGTCCTAAATAAAATTTTATTTAATAAGTAGTGTTGGCCTATCGTGCTGTACATCTGGGGAAAATAATTCTCACCATATATACAAAAAAACAGTCCAAATGGATTAAAGCCCTAAATTAGTAAACAGTAAAACGTATTAAAAGAAAATAGTATAATAACTTACAGGGTACAGAAACCTATATCTCTGTTTCTGTTCTACACGAGAAAAAAATCTAAAAATCTAAAACCGAAAGAAACTGAATAAAAATTTTTATAAAGGAAGAAAAATATGATCAACAAAATTATAAAAGTATATGAAGCTGGAATAGGTAACTGCAAGACAAATGTCAGACAAAAAATTAATAGTTCTAAGAGAACTTCTTTTAGGAAAACACAAACAACCAAGCAGAAAAAATGGATAAAGGATATGAACAAATGATCATAAAACATACAATGTAAATGGCCAATAGAACACATGGAAAGAAGCCCAAACTTAATAGTAGTAGTCAAAGAAAAACAAATCAAATTAAGATACCATTGGTCAGATTGGGAGAAATCAAATGGATTCAAGTCTTAGCAGTATCGTACTACAATTATGTACGATGTTACCACTAGAGGAAGATAGGTGAAGTATACATGGGATTATTTTTACAACGTACTGTGAGCCTACAATTACTTAAAAATTTTTAAAAAATGAGTTGATAAGATCTATCGATGGTAAGGTTCTAGGCAAATGGGCACTCTTACAGACTGTTGATGGAACTGAAAACCACTATCTTCCCCCCACACACAATCCCCCAATTTCTCAATTCTGCCTTAGGAAAGTAACATGGGTATTCATTAAAGTAAAAAAATATATACGAGCTTTAAGGGCCACTGGTCCAACAATCCCACTTCAATCTATTCTACAAAAATAAGGCCACAGGACTTAGGGACATATATGCAGGGATTAACTACAGCATTGTTAAGTGTCAAAGCACTGGAAATGACCTCAAAGATCGTTAATAAGTGAATGGTTGACTATATGTTAGTAAAGTAACCAACAGGATATGAATCAGTAACAGCCACATTAACAGTAAAAGAAATGTTAAATTCCAAGTAGCATTCTGTTTAGCCCTCCTACAATCCTTTGAAACAGGCAAATTATTACACAATTTTTACCCAAAAAAAAATCAAACTAATGTATAGAGGTGTTAGGTAAGCTGTTCAAGAGTACATAATTAGTAAATGGTGAAGCCAATATTCCAGTAAGAAGAAAAAGAGAAGCAGAACAGGAAAGAGACTGCTTTAAAAAGAACATATAACCAAGTGAAGAAACATCCCATAATCTTTTTTTAAGATTTTGTTTTTAATTGGGGAATTGGGGGAGGGAACAGAGTTGAGGAATCAGGGAAGGGGAACAGACATGTTGCTGTCCTTTTTGTTCTTCAGTCTCGTTGTGGAGGATGTTGCTTCACTGGCACATGTCGGTATTGTGATCACTGCATTCTTCCCAGGTGAGGCAGATCGGTCGCTGGCCTCTGGACAGCCACTCACAGTGGCTCACAGCAACTCACGTTGGCTGCCAGCCACTCATGGTAGCTTTACGCAGCCCACTGCAGCCTACGCCGTTGCTGGTGACTCTTAGGAGCCCAGCACAAGGTTGAGCTGTTGCTCACCATCTTAGCTGTAGAGGGTGCAGTGTGACTGGCCCGCATGGGATCTGAACCGGCGGCCCTGCCGCTCAGAGCTCACACTTCCAAGAAAACTCTCAACCAACAAGCCACTCGCCCAGCCTGCCATAATCTTTAGTTCAATAACCTATCTGAGTAGAAGTTTGCCCCAACTAATGGTATTCAATTTAAGATAAAGTATCTGCCCTTGTTATGCCAAAAACCTAGGTCTGTGAATCCAAAGAGGAAAGCTTTCTTAGCTCAGAATCTAAAAGGGGAGAGAGACAAGGGAACAAATAACCACAGCACACTGTAACCACAGCACACTGTAATTCAATCAGTGTTATTAACATAGATATAGGTCAATAACCCCTGACCCAAAACACTGCAGAATGAATGTTTGAGACATAAAAATGTTTTGGAATTTAAAAAGGCAACACAAGGGGCTGGCTGAGTGGCTCAGTTGGTTAAGAGCTCGCTCAAGAGTTTGAGCTCTGAGCAACAGCGGTTCAATTCCCAGCCCGAGCTGAGCAGCGCTGAGCTGCCAACAGGTGGCAGGATGGCTCAACTTAAAAAAAATTAAAAAAAAATAAAAATAAAAAATAAAAAGGTAACACAATATGCTTTATAAGATGTAATACCAGCAGAGAAATTAGGGGCAACATCCCATAACCAAACACAATGGAACATATGAACATTTGCACTAAATGGGATAAACAAAGATTACATATAGTTTCATGTCAGTTCAAGAGAAGTGTTGTCAAGGGGCCGGTCGAGTGGTGCGTTGGTTAAGAGTTGGCTTGGGGGCCGGCCGAGTGGCACGTTAGTTAAGAATTGGCTTGGGATGCCAGAGGACCCCAGTTCGGATCCCACATATGAGGGCCAGTGACACTGCCCTCTGCAGCTAAGATGGTGAACAGCAGCTCAACCTGGGGCTGGGCTGCCGTGAGTCGCCGGCGACAGCGTAGGCTGCAGTCCCCTGCTGCAGTGGGCTGCCATGGGCTACCGTGTGTAGCCGGCAGCCAGCATGATCAGCCAGCAGCCTCCATGAGCGGCCATCCAGAGGCTGGCGACTGATCCAGGAAGAGCGCAATGATGGTGCCAGCTTGAGCCAGTGAAGCAACATCCTCCACAACTAGACTGAAGAACAAAACAACAGCAACTTGTCTGTTCCCCTTCCCCTGATTCCCCAGCGCTGTTCCCCTCCCCCAATTCCCCAATAAAATCTTTAAAAAAAAGAGTTGGCTTGGGATGCCAGCTCTGAGCAGCAGGGCCCTGGTTCTGATCCCACATGGGTCAATGACGCTGCGCCCTCTACAGCTAAGATGGTGAACAACAGCTCGACCTGGAGCTGGGCTGCCATGAGCTGCCACCAGCATACGCTGCAGTAGAGCTGCAGTGGGTTCCCGTAATCTACTGTGAGCGGCTGTGAGTGGCCGATGGTCAGTGTGAGTGGCGGCAGCTGGCGAGAGCTGCCATGAGCCACCATGAGCCACCATGAGTGGCTGTCCAATGGCCAGCGACCAATCTGCCTCAGCCGGGAAGAGCACAATGATCACAATACCAACACGGGCCAGTGAAGTGGCGTCTTCACAACTGGACTGAAGAACAAAAAGGACAGCAACTTGTCTGTTCCCCTTTCCCGATTCCCCAACGCTGTTCCCCTCCCCCAATTTTCCAATAAAATCTTTAAAGAGAACTGTTGTCAAATGAGGTTTGGTAACAAATGTATGGAAAAAACTTTTTCCCACATTTTGAATTTGGGAATTATGGAATAGAGACTGCAGACCTGTATATATAAAGTGCTTTAAGTCAGAGAGAAAGAAACAATCTTGTCTAGGGTTTAGTACCTAGAATCAAAACAAAACAAAAAACAAAAAACCTCCAACCCAACCCAAACCAAACCAATAAAACCCTTAAAGTAAAACCCATAAGATGAAAGTAAATGGCATACACATCTGGTGAAAAGATGTGGTAAAAGAGATACAGACACCATCATAATATCTCCTTGCAAATCTGTGTATAATTTTCCTTTGAAGGAAGTAAGAAAGTTCTGAAAAACTCACAATATATAAAGAACATAATATTGTTTAAAACAAAAATTTAGATTTTATTTCAGGAAAATATAAAAAGTCAGAGAATCCTGACAGAGTTTAATTTTATAAATAATGAAGCAATAGCAGAGAAGAAAACTAGGATAAAATGCCTATAATGGAAGGAATATATCTCAAGGGAAGTAACTCCAGAATTATATAATTAAACAAAAATAAATGAATAACTTGAAAGAATTAGCTTCTCCTGCATGGGTGAAACAAACCCTGGTATCGAGGACATCAATACCAATGTAAAGTCAAGTACAGTTGACCCTTGAACAATGCAGGGGTTAGAGGCACCAATCGCCCCGCACTAAAAAAAATCATGAATAACTTGACTCCCCAAAACTTAAGTTATCCCTTGGTATATGTGGGGGATTGGTTCCAAGGCTGCTATGAGCACCACAATTCCCTAAATAAAATGGTGTAGATCAATGTATACCATTACCCCTCCACATCTACGGACTCCCATCCCAACCACGGATAGAAAACAGTACAGATATTTATTGAAAAAAACTCCACTTTTAAGTAGATTGTGAAGTTCAAACCCATGCTGTTTGAAGGTCAATTGTAAGTATAATATGGAATAATTTCTGACACCCAAAGCAGCTGAAACAAGAACAACTCAAAAGATTACATAACTATCATGAGACAATGCAGCTTCTCATTTTTCTTGTCCATGCTCAAGCGAACCGAGATGAAGAAGTGGCGGGGGCGGGTGTGTGTGTGTGTGTGTGTGTGTGT
>NW_017731350.1:3334115-3350137 GCF_001890085.2 Hipposideros armiger | reverse complement strand
ACAAGTGCAGCATTCTAATTTTATGCTGAGTCTACCTCATGTAAGGAAATATACTCAGATGTTTCATACACAAGGCCCAAGAACAGAAGTAACTTCAGTCATATTGCCAATAGCCTGATTTAGTTCCCTCTGCAATAAAAGTAGTTCCTTAGCAGTATTAGCTAGAAGGGCTGAAAGACCTGATGTCTATAATTACACACTGCTCAGATGAAGCAAATACAGTAACTCATGAAAGGAGACTTTCACTGTGTGGCTAAAAGAGCTAGTTATGTATTTATACCAATCTGAATTCAGATCTGATTATGGCTATGAGCAAGTCATTTTAAACACCCTTAACCTTAATTTTCTCATCTCCAAATGTTTTTTTCTCATCTCTATTTCAAAATGGAGGTAATACCACCTCCTTTGTAATTTGGGACAGTGTTTTGTCACAGAGATTCAGTAACTGTGGTAGTGACCTTAACAACTTGCTCCCCCACTCTACTCTCCTGGGGTTCCAATGCTCCCTACCTCAAGCAATAGTTTACCCTCACCCCCATCAACTCCCCTCACTCTGAAGCCAGATGACACATATAATCATGACACATCTGCCCAGATTAAACTTCATCCATGATATCATAATGTATCTTAGCATAAAGTCCAGAGTCATCAACATGCTCTGACCACGACCATCCTCCCACACCCTCTCTGCCCCAGCCTTCTTCCCACTGTGTAACTTGCAACTCTGACTTGTTGACCTTTGCATTAGTTAATGCTTCTTCTTGCAATGATAACCCTCCCTTTTTTTCCTAGCAAGCTCCAATTCACTCTTCAGATTTAAGCCTTACTGTCTATTAGAGGAAGTCACCCCAATGTTGTATAGAAACCAATACTTCTCCTAAATATGTATTGTTTTTAACTATGTATGTTGTAATTTTAAAATTTTTAATTTAACATGTGAGTCCATGTGGGCCAGCAGATTCAATGATGTGTGATTTCATTTAAGCTCTCTAGGAAGCAGATTCTCTCTTTTCTTCTATATTTGAACCTAAAAGCATATAGGTTCTAGTACCCTACAAGGGTAATCCTGAAAATGTGATGGGTGAGCCTGATGAAAATGGAATAAAAATGAAGGAAGCAGAGATGAGATACTTACTGATCAACTGCTGGAACACCTGGACTAAATTGTGCCTGTTTTTTTTTCCACTTATATTACATGGTTAATTTCCTTCAACATCTAAGCCAATTTATATCGCATTTCCTGTTATTTACAACTAAAATAACTGACACAAAACACCTAGGTTAAAGCATTCCAACTGACAGATATGAAAGGGAAACAGAAGGAAGGTATAGGAGAATATTCCAAGGTAACAATTCTCTTCTCTCAAGGAGAAAATATTACATTTATGAATAAGAAGATAGTAATAATATGATAACGTAAGAAGAGCCTTATTAACATCACCATTATTCACGTCTGTGATCCAGCTACATAGGCTGAAGATGATGAAATTGAAAGCTTCTATGCAAGTATCCAAGAAACTGATCACACACCCAAATAAGGCATGCTGATAATTATAGGTGACTGGAACACAAAAGGAGGAAATAAAGCAGTCAAATGTTGTTGGAAAATTTGGTCTACGGGTCAGAAATCAAGCAGGAGATTGGCTCGTAGATTTCTGCAAAGCCAACAACTTGTCCATTGTAAACATAAGCTTCAAACAATGGAACAAACTGTACACATGAACATCACTAAATGGCCAATACAGAAATCAAGTGGACTATGGAATTTGAGGCAGGTGTATTCTCTCTCCCAAAACAAGACCAGGAGCAGACTGTGGTACTGACCACAAACTGTAAATATCAAACATTAGAGTAAAGATGAAGAAGAGCACTAAAAGAATCATCGTGCCAAAATATAATGTAAATAACATTCCTGATGGATTTAAAGTCCACATAAAAAAAACAGATTTGCACTGATAAAATTAATTGACCAAAAACCAGAAGGATTGTAGGCTGAAACTAGAAATATTATTAGAGAAGAATGAGAAGACAATGCCGGAAGTAAAATGAAAAAAAAAATCGAGATGGATGACAGAAGAAACACTAAAAATTGTTAGACAGGCAAGAGACAAAAATAAAAAGTGTCAGAAAAGCAGGGTTAGAATCCTGAACACAGACTATCAAGTAGAGATAAAGAGAACTATTATAACAATCAATGTAAACAAACAGAAAAGAACAGAAAAGGAAAAACAAGAGATCTCTATCAGAATATTCAAGAAATAAAAGGGAATTAATTTCTACCTCATATGGAGCAAGAAATGCTGGATGTGCAAGCTGGATTGAGAAAAGGAAGAGATCTAATTGCGAGCATTCACTGGATATTAGAGTGCCCCAAAGAATTTCAGAAGAAGGTTAATCTGTTCAGGCTACAGCAAAGCCTTTGACTGTGTCCATCATGAAAAGCTATGGGCTGCTCTGAAAGAAATGGGCGTGGCCTCTGCACTTGATGGTCCTCATGCGGAACCTGTATTGTGGACAGGAAGCCACTGTCAGGACAGACTATGGAGACACAGCATGATTTCCTGTAGCCAAAGTTTTTAGACAAGGGTGCATTTTATCTCCCCATTTGTTTAATAATCTGTATGCAAAACATATATGAAAAACTGGGCTAGACTCAGAAAAAGAAGGAGTGAAAATTGGTGGAAGAAATATCAATAACTTAAGATATGCAGATGACACCATCTTACCAGCAGAAAGTAACAATGATTTGAAACAACTTCTGATGAAAGCAGAATAAGAAGGTGCCAAAGCAGGACTGCATTTGAACATCAAGACAAGTCATGACTACAGAAGAAATACACAACTTTAATATAGACAAGGAAGACACTGAGATTGTTTAAGATATTGCTTACCATGGTTCAGTCAACAATTCAAATGGAGACCACAGCGAAGAAATCAAGAGAAGGCTGAGTGAGACTCAGGAGAGCAGCAATGGAAAAATTAGGAAAGATCACCCAGAGCAAAGATGTGTCATTACAGATGAAGACTAAGATCATCCACACCCTCATATTCCCAATTAGTATGCATGGATACAAAAGTAGGACAGTGAAGAAAGCTGACAGCGAAAAAACTGATTCATTTGAAATATGGTGTTGGAGGAGAGCTCTACGAATACACTGGATTTCCAGAAAGACGAACCAATTCAGCCTGAAATATCACTGGAGGCATAAATGATATACCTGAAACTGTCTACTTCAGGCACATCATGAGATAGCAGGGTTCTTCAGAAAAAACAAGGATTCTGGGAAAAATAGAAGGCAGCAGAAAAAGAGGAAAACCAAACATGAGATGGACTGACTCCACAATAGAAGCTACAGGCATGAGTCTTCAGGAGCTGAGCAGGGCTGCTGAGGACGGGACATTGTGGACATCACTCAATGACAGGGTTACCAGAAGTCAAAGCCAACTCAACAGTACATAATACACAAGAGGTAAGGTGCGACTCAAAACTGTACAGACTAACTCAAGTACTCAAATACTCAGAAACATTTATCTTAATTTTTTTTCTACATCTTGAACTTCCAAGGATTAAGAATTAAGCCAAGATCTAGGCATGAAAAACAAGTGGCAGATAACTGTTTTGAATTCATCATTTACTCTCTCCATCATGTTACCCTGCAGTACATTAGAATACGTGAAATATATTTCGCTGCCCCACACTGAAGTTGGGCTTGGCCACAAGACTTGATTTGGTCAATGAAATGATAACGACATGACTAAAATGTGCTTGTATATTTAGCTTACACCTGAGACTGCCATGACAACAGGACACTAAGCCACTAATTCCAGAACAGAGAACAACCCACAACCTAGAAGCAAGCATAGGCAACAATAACTGAACCCCAGCGAATCTAAAGACACAAGGAAGAAAAGGAACTATTTGTTGTTATAAGCCTCTGAAATTTTGAGAGTGCTATGCAGCAAAACTAACCAATAAAAACAAGCCCTGCATAATGCAGGGAACATCTGCTTTCTTAGCAATACTCAATACCAAAAGACAGCAAACAAAGTTGTTAAGAAAAGTTAACAAAAATATTTATATCCTGTCAAGATCTCATTCAAACAAAGAAGCAACAGAAGACATTATTAAGTCCCTAAGAACTCAGGGAAAAGGTCGCCCATAAACTTAAATCCAGCTAACAAAGAAATGCACCAAAAGAAACAATTCAGGAATGGAGAAAATGGTTAAAAGGGGGGGGAAAAAGTAGATAGTTGCAATTATGATGATATAAATGTAAATGTTTTCTATTCTTTGCAACTTTCATTTTAAAAATGACAACACACCTTCAGAATTTTTCTATTTTCTTTTCCTTCAACTTCAGAGATCATTTAAGAAGTAATATCCTAAATGAAGTATATTAATATACTTCAGTGAAAAAACTGAAGCACATCAATTTTCTTAGTTTCTTCAATTAAATGCAATAAACAATGGTTATTGTTGGCTAGTGAACTTCAGGATTTTTTTCCCCACTGTACATTTTATTATTAACTTTCTTTTTTCTTTTTGGTTATCAGATGTCACTTTTACAAAAATATTAAACAGTCCAAACATATATGAATTATTAAAACAATGTAACTTCTGAAATAGAGTAAGGCTCTTTTTCAAAATCACTTTCTTTGTCACAGGGCATGTTATTAAAAACAAAACAAAAACTAGAGCAGGTAAAAGAGGAAAACTCTACTCAGATTAAAGTGAAAGACTTTCACTCAAAGAGGAAAGACACAAGGAACAGGAAGGTACAAGAAGAAAAAGAGGGTCAGTCACAAATGCCCACAAATACAAAGAAAAGGGATGCCTATACATAACATTCAAACATGAAGACAAAAGCCAAAAATGAAGACGGTGGAAGGATCTAATGTTTTTAGAATTCAGTATGTTTAGATCGTATCACCAAAATGTTTTATTATTTCAATTATATGGTAATGACTTTAGAAAAAAATTAGCTTTTCATTTAAAGAGTATCAATATAAGAGCAATCATGACATTTTGATAACTTGAAAGTCTGTTATATTGAAGTATGTTTGCAAATCGAATTACAAAGGTTTTGCAAACCTATAATAGAATAACTTATGGGTTAAAATTTACCTTTAATCTAAAGTATACTTGACAAACAATTCATTATAACTCAAATCTGTTTAGATACCTATGCTAAAGATTTCTCTTAATGATATTTGTTTGTACAGGGATTAAACTGTTATTCTCAAACAATAAAAGATTATAGTAGAAAATAACCCACTGAATAAGAATCTATGAACAAATCAATGAATGAGGGAGAATTCTTGGCAGTAGAATTTCAACTAACAAATATAGAAGAAATGATGGAATCAGAAAATCACCATTATGTGGCAACTATATTTCAAGCAAATATTATCAATGGATGCTGTAGTAGGCATACTCTAAAATGACCCCCAGGTTAGCCTCACTTCCTGGTACTCACACCCTGTGCAATCCCCTCCCCTTGAGTGTGGGTGGGACCTGTGACTTGCTTCTAGCCAATAAAATACAGCAAAGGTAGTGGGATGTCACTTCAGTGACTATTACATAAGATTTCAGTGTCCTTGAGAGGTTACTCTCCCTTGCTGTCTTTCAGGAAGGATGGAAGTTGGGGGAGGCTCAGGGCAGCGTCTAGCCAACAGCCAACTGGGAACTGAGGCCCTCATCCTGATAAGCCCCAAGGAGCTGAATCCTGCCAATAATCACTTGAGCTTCAAAGTAGATCCTTCTCTGATTAGCCTTCAGATAAGAACCCAACCATGGCCAACAACTTTGTAGCCTTGCAGAAGACCCAGTAAACCCATGCCCAGATTCCTGACACACAGAAACTGAGATAATAAATGTGTGTTGTGGGCTGGCCGAGTGGTGCGTTGGTTAAGAGCTGGCTTGGGACGCCAGAGGGCCCCAGTTCGGATCCCACATATGAGGGCCACTGACACTGCCCTCTACAGCTAAGATGCTGAACAACAGCTCAACCTGAAGCTGCCTGCTGGGTGAGTCGCTGGCGACTGCTGCAGTGGGTTGCCATGGGCTACCGTGTGTAGCCAGCAGCCAGTGTGAGCGGCCAGCAGCCACAGTGAGCAGCCGTCCAGAAGCCGGCAACTGATCTGCCTCCCCCGGGAAGAGCGCAATGATGGTGCCAACTTGGGCCAGTGAAGCAACGTCCTCCACAACTAGACTAAAGAACAAAAGGACAGCAACTCGTCTGTTCCCCTTGTCCCAATTCCCCAGTGCTGTTCCCATCCCCCAGTTCCCCAATAAAAATCTTAAAAAATAAATGAATGAATGAATGTGTGTTGTTTAAAGCTGCTAAGTTTGAGGGAATGTTGTTAAGCAAAAATAGAAAACTAATAATGAGATGCTAAAACTAGTGGGCAAAGGTACAATGAGAAATTAGGTATCTATTATACATATTCTCAAAATACCTCCCCCTCCCACAAGATACTTATTAATTACCAAAAAATTATACCTTTACAGTGGATAAACTTGGCAGACATCACATGAACCAAGGGATAAAACTTATCTATACCAAGAATGGAATAAATTGAAATCAGTGCCTCCTGATATGATGTAGTGAAAATGACATATCACTTCCATGACATTCCTGCCAAAAATGCACAACCTGAATCTAATCATGAGAAAACACCAGACGTATCCAAATTGAGGGACAGTCTACAAAATACGTGGCCTGCACTCTTTAAAAATGTCAAGGTTATGAAAGACAAAGACTAAAGAATGCTTTCATATTAAAGAAGACATAAAGACACATGAAAACTGAACGCAAATGAATGCATGATCCCAGATTAGGAGATTAGCAGAATTACCAAATTTGAAAGTCTGTTGATTAGGTAGTAATGTTATATCAATATTAATATCCTGATTTTGATAGCTACACTGTGGTTATGTAAAAGAATGTACTTGCCTTTAGAAAATACTCTGGTGTGTTTAAAGGTGAAGGGGGCATCATGTCTAATATATTCTCAGACATTTCAGAAACACAAACAAGGTAGGTAGGTAGAATGATAAAGTATATAAAATGTTGACATTTGGGGAATCTAGATAAAAGTTATAAGAATTCTTTGTGCTACTTTAGCAACTTTTCTTAAAAGTCTGAAATTAACAAGTCAAATAAATGAATAAAATAAACTAAAGGCATGTATTGTATATGAGAAAAGGCTATATGGACCAATGAAAAAGGATGAAGTACTGATAAATGCAACAATGTAGATTAACCTCAAAAGACCACACATTATGTGAATCCATTTATATAAAATGTCCAGACATGGCCAATCTACAGAGACAGAAGGTAGAGATTAGGGACTGGCAGTAGGAGCAAATATTAACTGTGTACAGGTATGAGGCACCTAACTGGGGAGATGGAAATGTTCTAAAACTGAGTTATGGTGATGGTTGCACAATTCAGTGAATTTACCAAAAATCATTGAATTGTACATTTAAAATGGACGTTTATGATATATAAATTATACTTCAATAAAGTTGTTTCTTACAAACGATAATATGGGGGGGCTGGCTGAGTGGCGTATTGGTTAAGAGTTGGCTTAGAATGCCAACTCTGAGCAGCAGGGCCCCGGTTCGGATCCCACATTAGGGCCAGTGAAACTGTGCCCTCTAAAGCTAAGATGGTGAACAACAGCTCAACCTGGAGCTGGGCTGCAGTGAGTTGCCGGCAACAGTGTAGGCTGCAGTGGGGCTGGCCAGCAGCTAGCGTGAGCTTTTGTGAGCTGCCGTGAGCCGCCGTCCAATGGCCAGCAAGCTACTGCCTCACTCAGGAAAAGCACAATGATAATACCAACATGCACCAGTGAAGCAACGTCCACAACTAGACTGAACAACAAAAGGACAGCAGCTTGTCTGTTCTCCTTCCCCGATTCCCCAATGCTGTTCCCCTACCCCAATTCCCCAATAAAAAACAAAAACAAAAACAAGGGAAAGACGCTAACTTGGTTTATAATCCATTGAATATTTACAGTGGAGCTACCATTTAACAGGAGAGTGGTAAGTGCTGGTGATATAAAAAAGTGGAAGTTTCTTTCCGTAAGTACACATTCTTATATTTTAATGTAAAAATAACTGAACTGAGACTGAGCAGAGCGAAATGATATGGTCTCTTTATTTCCCAGTGCATACACACACACATACACACACACACAAACACATACACTACAGTATCATTTAACTTAGTTATTTACTTATTTAAGATTTTATTGAGGAATTGGGGGAGAAGAACAGCATTGGGGAATCGGGGAAGGGGAACAGAGAAGTTGTTGTCCTTTTGTTCTTCAGTCTAGTTGTGGAGGACATCGCTTCACTGACCCATGTTGGTGTTATCATTGCGCTCCTCTCTGAGGCAATAACTCGCAGGCCATTGGAAGGCCACTCACGGCGGCTCACAGCAGCTCACGGTGGCTGCCGGCAGCTCACGGTAGTTCACGGCAGCCCACAGCAGCAGGGGCTGCAGCCTACGCGGACACCTGCTACTAACAGCAGCCTAGCTCCAGGTCAAGCTGCTGTTCACCATCTTAACTGTAGAGGGCGCAGCATCACTGGCCCTCATGTGGGATCCGAAACAGGGCCCTGCTGCCCAGAGCTCACGCTCCCAAGCCAAGCCAACTCCCAACCCACTGAGCCACTCAGCCAGCCCCTAATTTATGATTAGTTGACATTATCTACCAAAGAGATACAGCAAAATAGTACAAATTTTAAATGTGTAGTAACACAAAAACTTGAGCCACATTTGCAATTTTGCTATCAATCAAAAGCTGAACAAAATCAGAAACTTAGGGTTAGAACTCACTATGTTTTCTACTTTGTCAGTGACCAATCCCTCTGGGTTACACGAATATATTCAACTGTAAATACAGTAGCACTTGCAGCAAAATGTTAATTTTTTTTGCAATAGTTAATTCTTAATGTTTTATACTTTTGTACCTTTTCTGAAAGAAGAGATCACTTCCAAAAAATAACTGATAAGTTTTCTCATAACTAATCATTCCTAATTTCTCCATTGTAAGTCTTGACATTTTCACTATTGATTTCTTTCATTTTTAGTTTCTGGAGCTTGAAGATACAAATTTAAAATGTAAGTAAAGTCTGCAACAATTTTCATAAATATACACGGCCCAGAAACTCTCAGTACAAATCTTTAGCTTGTTTTATCTTGTCTATAGCCCTCCTAATTCTAACGTTCCTTGCTGGTAGTCTTAAAGAATTTACTCACTTGTTATACCAATTCTGTATTATCACATTGTAGGCAGAAATTAATAAAAATTCACATTCTTATCTCTCATTTCTTCAACCTTCTATCACTGCCTAGATTTTAAATTTAACAGGGCAAAATAAATATGTACTACCTTCTAGAAAAACTTAATGAAGTACTTCTTCTCATCCCCCCTACCTTCGGTAAATGCTCAATTATTTCCTACTAATAAAACATGATGATTGTTTCTCCCACAGATAAAAACGTGCCCTACTCAAATAAAAACAAAATCTTATATTTTTATTGTGGTAAAATATAGATAATATAAAATTTACCACCATAACCATTTTGAAGTATACAGTTCACTTACACTTACGTACATTTACCTGTTACATAACTAAGTTTCAGAACTCTTCTCCTCTTGCAAAACTGAAACTCTATATCCATTAAACAACTCCCCATTTCCCCCTTACACCCAGCCCTGGCAACCACCTTTCTACTTTCTGTCTCTATAAATATGACTACTCTAGGTCCCTCATATAATTGGAATCATACAACACCTGTCCTCTTGCGTCTGGTTTATTTCACTTAGTATAATATCTTTGAAGTTCGTCCATGTTGTAGCATTTATCAGAATTACCTTCTTTATTAAGGCTAAATATTATTCCATTTGAATGTATATGCCACATTTTTAAAATTTATTTATTCATCCATCAATGGACGTTTAGATGTTTCCATCTTTTGCCTATTGTGAATAATGCTGATATGAACATTGGTGTCAAAATATCTATTCAAGTCCCTCCTTTCAATTCTTTTATGTATATACCCAAAAGTAGAATTGTTGAGTCAAATAAAATCCAACAACTTTTAAACATTCTTTATCTTACTCTCAGTTTACACAACCACTTCTCTGGTACAAACACCTACAGACAAGAATCACATAAATCCACAGGCTGGCAAGGGGCTTCATAGGTCATCTAGTCCATTTACCTACAGATGCTTATAGCCCCTTCTACATCATAAACCAGTAATCACCCAGTCTTTTGCAGAAACATATAGTGTTGTGGTGACTCACTATGTCCTAAAGCATTTCCAACTATTCATAAATACTTCCTTAAGTTAAGCCAAATATGTCTTCCTATAACTCCATTTATTACTCCTGATTTTATGCTGGAAATCAGATGTTATCGTGGTGGAAAAATCTGGGAGGATCTTTTCCTTTCTCTTTGTGATTTTCTGTACTACTTGAATTTTCCAAAACGACCTTGCAATAAATATCTTTGTAAATGGAAAAAAAAAAGGTTATTATTTCTTCATTATTCCATATGCCAGTCATTCAAGTTTTCAAACTTTAAGACTTCGTAAAACCCTAGAGTCCACTACAACTTTTCAGACTTTTGGTCTCTCCTCACTGGCATCCCCTCCTGCAACCAATTTAAAGAAGTTCAATATAATAAACTTTTACAGTCCATCCTCAAAATTCACCAGTGTTTTCCAGTATTTATTACCCCCATTTCAAGTCTTTGATAAAGAGCTTTAAGGGACTTCATCAGTCTAATTTATTTAATCCTAGAGTTATTCCCCCTTGCCATAGATCAGCCTGCCTAATCTCTATTTTAATCCCAATCTCTTCTTCATTTTTCTGTACACCCTTCTACAGAATAGCCTTTTCAAAACCAGGCCTTAATCAGCTTCCCTATTCCTGACTGAACTATTATACACTCTATATTTATCCTTCAAAGCTCAATCCCTTGAATTTCAATAGGATTAAATAACTCAGACTTCCAAGGTTAAAAGAAATGTAGAATCATCTAGTTCCCCCCAAACAGATGTTTGAATGCCCTATTTTCAGGTCAATTTTAAATATAAAAAGATAATAAACTTATAAGAATCTTTCACATGATGCACTTATAAATACAGTAACACAGATACCCACGCGTGTGCACACACACACCCACACTGTAATCATTATCCACAAACTAAAAATTCGGCACTAAATAACTTTAAAACCAAGAACTGGTATTTATGGCATGCTTACCTTAAAGCACACAGAACAAAAGTGAACAAAACAGCACCCTTATGTTGGAAAATAGTGAGTTTATGAATCACTAAATTAATCAATAGACTTGGTAGGCCTTAAATTCACTGGAAGTTTTTGTATTATTATAAACTTTTTAAAACTTTTGCTTGCTTTCCCTTGGTCATATTACCTGCAATTCTTCCAACAATAAATCCATTTGGGTTAACAACTATCTACTTTTTAAAAATAAATAACATAAATGTGGATTTCAAATGTAAAAAGTAGCATCTGGCTTATCCATATGTTAGTGAAATAACCTCTTCAAACTGTTTTCCTCCACACGCATACCATGAAACAAATGGGAGTGCAACCACTGGAAAATGCTAAAGAGGGTGTGAAGGGAAATTTTTATACAAGCATTTTTGGAGAAACCCAACTGGGACCCCAAAATGAGAGGTGTGGATTAATAGACCAGAAAAAGAGTACAAAACAAATAAGAGAGTAATCCAGGAATAGCCTGGAGAGGGAGGTCATAGCAAAAAGAAAAGGTTCTTTGGAAGATTTGCTTGTATATGCACTCTGTCCTCTTAATATTTCACCATAAATCTTCACTCTATCTTCCCATTATTGTCTTTTTTTCCACTACTGTATTTTAAAAAGCATAGTGTGCCCACTACCAGTAAGATATGAGCAAAACCTCTGAAAGGGGAAAAAAACCCAAGTCCAGTAATTCTATTTTATTTTAAAGTAAACATATGGAACAACAAAGTTTAGTTTTATTTAGATTAGATAATGACAAACTCTTGGTATAGAAGGATTTTGGAGAACACCGTTAACTTCTCACCTAAAGAAAAACACAGAATAGTTCATTAAAAGCCTTACCCAATTTCCTGATCCTACTCAAAAGTGAGGTCACAGAAGCAGCACTTATGTTTTAGAGTCAGACAGACATGGGTTCAAAAGTTTTATCTCTAACTAGCTATACAACTTCTCACTGCTTCAATGTCTTTATCTATGAAATAAAGACTTCAGAGGGTTTATTTAAGATTAAATAGACCATATGCATAAAGTACCTGAATCCTATCTTAGTTAAGGGCCATTTGCACTCTTTGTTCACTAACAGCATCCTGCTTTTCAATCTTATGAGAAATAAGTAATAAAAGAGAAAGTAGGCTTTAAGAGAAACATAATGCTTCTAAGAGATGTCAGTCTGTAACTACTGCATATAAATAAATATCAACTGCCTTTATTTCAACTTATGAAGTTGCTAACATTTCTTAACTGGTGGGGCCAAGTTTCTACACAGCGTGTACCTCTGAACTATATAGGGGGTTCGACGGTTGCATATGAGGACATACTATTTGGGGTAAAAGAGTATTAGTGTGGGAAAGCGAAACTAAAAACAAAATACTTGTCAATATAAGCTATGGACATAGTTCCGAAACAGCTGGAGAGGAAATAAAATTTAATAGATTTAAGTACATAAAAAAATAAGACCTTGTTGTAATTTTATCTTTGTCCTACTTGGTATTTCTTGTTCATTTAGCAATATAATTTACACATCTAAACAGCAAAACTATTTATTACAATTATTTTCTGCTTTTGAACAAGAGTTCAGTCTTGACATAGCCATTTATATCGAGATTCAGAATTTTGAAGAAGTCAATTGATCCTTTCATTTTAACAATTCCTGGCATTTTCCAACTCACAGAAGTAATGTAAAGCTTATATAATTAAATGGCTTTGACTGTGAGTTATCTTACCTCAAGCAGCAAAAATAAAGACTAAAATAATAAAGGCAAGGTGGCGCCAGCAAGTGGGATCAGACCACAAGAAGCAGCCCAGCCCAGGAAGCCTCTTTGTCTTGTGGGCCTGGGTCGACCAGTCCCCTCCCTGAGATGCTGCGCAGCCCAGTGGCAAAAGCAAGGAGGGATCCCATCACAAGCACCTGTCCCAGGAAGCCTCTCTGGTCCCATAGGCTGAAGACTCCCTTTCCTCCACATCTAGAAGGCAGCTTGGCCTCTGGAAACTCCTTCCACCCCCTCAGAAAGCAGCAGCAGAGATCACTGGGAGCCTCTGTGTCGCTTGACAAAACAAGAAGACCAAAACAGCATAGCAAAGGCTCTGAAAATTAAATAGTTATTAAACCACGGTCCACCAAAGGAATCCAAGGCTCACATGGTAAACCCAAGTTGTGTGAATGCCTGCTTAAATAAAAGATTTAAACTTAACAGAAGCCAACATTTCCTAACATAATAGCTAAAATATCCAGGATTCAACAGAAAAACTACCCATCATACCAAGAATCAGGAAAATCACAACCTAAATGAGAAAAGACAATCAACTGACACCAACACTGAGAAAAATGTTGAAATTATAAGATAGGATTTTAAAACAGCTGTCATAAAAATGCTTCAATAAGCACTGATAAATTCCCTTGAAACAAATAAAAATATAGCGAATATCAGCAAAAACATAGAAGTTATCACAAACGAACAGCAATTATAGAACTGAAAAATACAATACGAAATGTAAAAACATGCTAGATGGATTCAATACTAGAATGGAGATGACAGAGGATAGAATCAATGACCTTCAAGGCAGATCAATACAACTTACCCAGTGTGAACAAGAGAGAGAAAACAACACTGAAAAAATTTAACAGAACCTCAGGGAGGTAGGAGATAATAACTAAAGATTCAAAGTTCATATCATCAGAGTCCAAGAAGGAAAGGCAAAAGAACGAATATTTAAAGAAGGCTGAAAATTCCTCTTACTTGGTGAAAAACAAACATACATATTCTAGAAACTCAGTGAATCTAAATAGGATAAACTCAAAGAAGTTCATACACTGACACATAATTAAATTTCTGAACACTAAAAAAAAAAAAAAAAGTAAGTCCTGAAAGCAGTCAGAGAGAAACAACACATTACCTATAGTGAAACACTAATTCAAATAATAGCACATTTCTCATCTGAAACCACGGCGACCAGAAGGAAATGGCACAACATTTTACAAGTGCGGAACAGCAGCAAATGTTAGCTCACACATTTCAACCTCTGAAATATTTTCATTATTAATCTGCAGTATAGTAAGTATCCCAATCATAATAAGTCAAATGATGATTTTAATAAAACTAAATGTAGACTGAATATCTAAAATTATGACCAAATGACTACAAATGGCAAGAACAAAAAAAGTACATACGATAAACATTTACATAGTAATGCCACTCTTATTTAGTTTCTAGACTATTTAGTTTCATAAAGTAAAACTAAGGAGTAAGTTCAATCAAGCTTATAAAAGAGTACTTTATATAATATTTCTTTAGAATAAAATAATACTTCTTACCTTCTGGAGTTGGAATGCACCCCAAGAAAATAAAAAGAGGGAAAAAAACAGCTTTTAATTTTTCTTTACAAAGCAACAATAATGCCACAAAACAAACTCTCCCTTCCCCTCCCAGTAATATCCACAATTCTTCAAATTAGAACCCTCCCCCCACTTCGCTACAGAAAATATTAAGTTCTTTGGAATTTACAAGTTAGTCCAAAATATCACTGTGTCTAACAATACACAATTAAATTCAAGTAATCTAAACCATTTCAGACAACAGTTGTAGTGCCCTAATTATGTGGCAAAGTAAAACTATTACATCACTTTAGAGTTAAATGTGGATACAATGCGTATTCCCCATTCTTTAAAATTCTTCCCATGCATTTCAATTTCAAGGAGCCATCATAAAGCCATCAGCTATGGACCCTAAGGTTTAATAGCTTCCCTTTCATCCATAATGGAACTCACTGTGAAGCTGAATAACAATGGATAGGAATATTCTTTTCTGTCAATACCTAAGCATTTTGTTTTTTCATTATTAGTCCTTTTTGACATCCCTACAAGGTTTGCGGGCTTGAAAGCAGACTGCAACTAGCAGATAAAGAAAACGCACGCCAAACTCAAAGGTATCAGCCAACCTTCAATAAATGTGGTATCAATGTAATAATGTTCTTCAGTCTTAAAGTGAGTTCTTGCTAATGAAATCACCTCAAAGTGATTCAGGTTGGCAACCAGTCAAATGATCTACTCTGTGGGAGATAATGATTTCTGCTGAAAAGTAGTAGAGAATACTGACTTTATTTTCCTTGCTATATATCTTTACATAAAAAGTGGGGGGAAAAGGAGGTGATGGGATTTGTTTTTTGTATGAGGTGAGCTAAAACATACTTAAATACCATGAGACAGAGATTATTTTGTTCATAAGTAAATATATTAACTAGTTGGGTGCAATGGAGACTCCTCTAAAGAAGTAAAATTTCAATCTGGCAAATGTTTATTGAGCATGATCTTTGCTAGATAGTTCCCAGAGTTCTTTATAATTCCAACTCTAAAGGAGCTTGCTTGGGATACAAGACTGAAACATAAGAAAAACTCCTTTCTAGGCAACAATTTTGAGTTCTGCAGAATAACAATATAAAGATCTACTTAGGGCCGGCCAAGTGGTGCGATGGTTAAGAACTGGCTTGGGACTCCAGAGGGCCCGGTTCAGATCCCACATATGAGGGCCAGTGACACTGCCCTCTACAGCTAAGATAATGAACATCAGCTCAACCTGGAGCTGGGCTGCCATGAGTCGCCAGCGACGGCGTAGGCTGCAGCCCCTGTGGCAGTGGGTTGCCATAGGCTACCGTATGTAGCCAGCAGCCAGCGTGAGCGACCAGCAGCCGCAGTGAGCGGCCGTCCAGAAGCCGGC
>NW_017731350.1:3315811-3334090 GCF_001890085.2 Hipposideros armiger | reverse complement strand
TGAAGCAACATCCTCCACAACTAGACTGAAGAACAAAATGACAGCAACTTGTCTGTTCCCCTTCCCCCAGTTCCCCAGCACTGTTCCGATCCCCCCAATTCCCCAATAAAAAATCTTAAAAAAAAAAAAAAAGATCTACTTAAAAGCTATTAAGATAAGTTCTTTAAAAATGTACTGGCCCTTTCAGAAGCTAAGGTATTAAAATGGATGCAGTTTTGTTTGTTCGTTTCTTTTTTAATTGGAGAATTGGGGGATGGGAACAGACAAGTTGCTGTCCTTTTGTTCTTCAGTCTAGTTGTGGAGGACGTTGCTTCACTGGCCCAAGCTGGCACTATCATTGCGCTCTTCCCAGGTGAGGCAGATCAGTCGCTGGCTTCTGGATGGCCGCTCACTGCGGCTACTGGCCACTCACGCTGGCTACACACGGTAGCCCACGGCAACCCACTGCAGCAGGGGTTGCAGCCTATGCCGTCGCCGGCGACTCACGGGCAGCCCAGCTCCAGGTTGAGCTGTTGTTCAGCATGTTAGCTGTAGAGGGCAGTGTAACTGGCCCTCATATGTGGGATCCGAACCGGGGCCCTCTGGCGTCCCAAGCCAGCTCTTAACCAACGCACCACTTGGCCAGCCTGTGCAGTTTTAATTTCAAATTTTTCCAGAAAGCAGTGTACAGTTAGAAAGCAACTAACCTAATATTGTCATATGCCAGCACATGATATAAGTTTGATTTGAAGAATAATAGAGCATATACACTAACCAGAAGGGTAGGAAGAACTGTGGATGTACAGGTGGTATGGTGTACTGAAAAGAGCAAAACCGGAAGCAGTAAGCCTCGGTTTCTAGTTTCACTGAGCCAGCTGTATGAACGTGGCCAAGTCTCACTCTCCATGGGCCTTAATTCTCTGATAACAAAATGAGATGTAACTATAATATCCCAATTATCTTTTGCTGCTATAACATTCTATGACTGAAATAATGTGCCTGGTTTGGAAAGGGAGTTGGTGAGGGAGGAGAGGATGAGGAATGCAAAAGACCACCCACACAGGGATGCTGTTTATCAGGGGCATCATGTTGTACTACAAATAAACTTCATTTGCAAGAAACACAGTCTAACTCATCTGCTTGTCCCCAAATCTGCCAGTACTACTATATAACTAGCACTTACGTCTTCCTTCCAGGGCTTTTTCCATAAAGAACCAATGCTTTTAAATATTTCTTGACTTCTTTCAGAAGTAACAAATAAGTAATGATCAACCTAATTTAACAGTTAGGCTGGTTAACTCAGTTGGTTAGAGCACGGTGCTAACACCATGGTTGCCGGTTCGATCCCCGCATGGGCCACTGTGAGCTGCACCCTTCTTTTTAGATTCTTTTTTTTAATTGGGGAATTGGGGGAAGAACAGTGCTGGGGAATTGGGGGAAGGGGAACAGACAAGTTGCTGTCGTTTTGTTCTTCAGTCTAGTTGTGGAGGACGTTGCTTCACTGGCCCAAGTTGGCACCATCATTGTGCTCTTCCCAGGCGAGGCAGATCAGTCGCCGGCTTCTGGACGGCCGCTCACTGCGGCTGCTGGCCGCTCACGCTGGCTGCTGGCTACACACGGTAGCCCATGGCAACCCACTGCCACAGGGGCTGCAGCCTACGCCGTCGCTGGCGACTCATGGCAGCCCAGCTCCAGGTTGAGCTGTTGTTCAGCATCTTAGCTGTGGAGGGCAGTGTCACTGGCCCTCATATGTGGAATCCGAACCGGGGCCCTCTGGCATCCCAAGCCAGTTCTTAACCATCGCGCCACTTGGCCGGCCCTGCACCCTTCTTAAAACAGTCAACTATGCCATTGTAGCATGAAAGCAATGTGTAACTGATGACCATGGCTGTTCCCCATTAAAAAAAAAAAAAAAAAAGCTAGGCCATTGACTACACTCATTTATTAACTACAAAACTTACTGACCTGCACACCAATCTTATGGTGTAAAAGATTCAAATTCATGATTCACCAAAATTACTAATTAGTATATATCATGGACCCTTGGGACCACTCATGAATGGACTAATTCAAAAAATACTCAATCTGTGGATGATACATTCATGAACACCAAGACTCTTCCTAACTTCTCTTCCCTCTTCTACTCATGAATGGAAAGACAAATTAATACTTTGCTATCTTCTCTAATTCCCTAAAAACTCTCTTTCCCTATTAGCTTTTAATAAGAAAAGTCAAGACAATACAGCTAATAGGATGAGCAAAGCAGGTTAAGAAAATTCCACAGGAAGGGAGAAGGAAACACTTGAACGCAATGGCTACTTAGAAGAAAGGCTTGGAGTCCTACACTTAATACTGCAAAAGCATGTTTGTAAATATTAATGGCAGCCACAGTTGATGAAGGGAAAAAATCTGCTGTACAACAGACAAAGGATAGTAGTAGTGATGAGTGTTGGTAACAGTAAGGAGTTAGCAGGAACGGTCTCAAAGTATACATAAGTACTTGATTTACGTACTATTCTGTGTGTGTGTTTTTAATCAATAGCATGTGTGCTTAATGTCTACGTTTAGTTCCTCTATTTTTCATAAAAAGCCAGAATATCCAAATTGCACACAAATAATCTCGGATATACACTAGAATGTTGGAAGTAAAATGCCTGAAATTTATTTCAAAACAGTCTAGGGTGGAAAGACTATTTATAATTTATGCTGGAGGATGCATACTTTTGTTTTAGTTTAGAATTTTCCAAAAGTAAAAATTTATATTTAAAAAACTGTCTTCAGCACCTAACTTATAAACCTAGACTTGTAACATACGTGAAAATATATTATCACCAAAGAAAAGGATTTTTAGATTCTATTCCACACCAGGAACTAGGTACTCACTGACGTCCAAAACAGGTATTAGATAATCATCTCTGGAAATAGATTCCTATGCTACAGCTCCAGGTCGCTGCTACCTTTGAATTGCTGTCTTGACATTTATAACAAAACCACTCCTCACAACTGATACCTCCTCACTCCTCATGAGGTTCAAAATGGATTTTTGAACCCACAATATATGCTCAATGAATCCTTTATTAATCAACCCCCTCACTTTACCAGTTTCATTCCTCAGTTCTTCTTCTCTATGATGTACGGCAGCTGTTCAATCAGGAACCCTAGAATTCATTTTTTATTTTCTCCTTCCTGTCACCTCCCACATCTAATCCATCAGCAAGTCCTGAAACATGTAGTATCTCAAATCTGTCTATCCTCTCCAGCACTCCTTACCTTCACCCTAATACAAACCACATTTTGCCTAATCTATAAAAACAGCCTCTTTGTTGGTCTCTTTAATCCCTTCAACTCATGGCTGCTGTCATCCATTCTTCATATATTACATTTACCTAAATATAAATATTTACCTCAAACATAAATCAGATAATACATCACCTTGTAATTATCAGAAGCAAATGTTTGAGGTATGTGTATTATTTCCCTTTGAGGACTGACTACACATTTCGACAGAGCAATGCTTAACCATTTAACCATGCCAATGGATTTACACTGGTTTGCTGTATTCTATTCACATTCACTTACTTATTTGGTAGAAAACCCAGGCTCTAATTATGGAACTAGTCAACAGTGAGGTTCCAAACACCTAGTCATAAAATACCGGTGTTAGATGGCCTACATCAGACTATTTGTGATAACATCTCCCCTACTGTAACTTAAAATTGACTGGAAAACAATGGTTACACCAAAATCTAGAATTCTATTCTAAGCCAAAGAAAAACACAAATTGTTCAGACTTGAAATTTCTGGATTAATCATGGAAGGTTCCATGAATTTCAAGCACAATCCAATTTCATGATTTAAAATTGACTGGGACTTCCAGTGCTGGTGAAAGCAGAAGAGGCCCACAACGCCTAGCTCTCTGGCTAGTTACAACTAAAAGCTGTGGACAAAAATACAAAAAGCCACTTACCATGCAAAAATCTGTACATGAACGTTCATACTATTATTATTCATAATAGCCAAGAAGTGGAAACCCAAATGTCCATCAATGAGTAAATGGATAGACAAAACGTGGTGTATGCATATGATGGGATGTTATTCAGCAATAAGGAATGAGGTACTGATTAATGCTACAACATAAATGAATCTTCAAATCATTACACTGTGCAAAAGAAGCCAGTCACAAAAGACCACATATATGATTCCAATCCAAAATTTACAAATCCATGGAGACAGAAAGTACACTAGTAGTTACCTAGGGCTGGGGCATAGGAGAGGGTGGCAAGGAAGGGGAGTGATGGCTAATGAGTACAAGGTTTCTTTTCAGGGTGATGAAAATATTTTGGGTGAATTTACTAAATAAAACCACTGTATGCTGGGCCAGCCGACTGGCGCATTGGTTAAGAGCTGGCTTAGGACACCAGCTCTGAACAGTAGGGCTCCGGTTCGGATCCCACATGAGGGCCCGTGATGCTACGCTCTCTATAGCTAAAATGATGAACAACAGCTCGACCTGGAGCTGGGCTGCTGTGAGTCGCCGGCGACGGCATAGGCTGCAGCGGGGCTGCAGTGGGCTGCCATGAGCTACATGAGTGGCCAACAGTTATCGTGAGCAGCCAGCAGCCGGTGTGAGCTGCCGGGAGCCGCTGTGAGCGGCTGACTAATGACCGGCGACCGATTGCCTTACCCGGGAAGAGCACAGTGATCATACCAACATGGGCCAATGAAGCGACGTCATCCACAACTAGACTGAAGAACAAAAACAGTAATTTGTCTACCTGTCTGTTCCCCTTCCCCGATTCCGCAATGCTGTTCCCCTTCCCCCAATTCCCCAATAAAATCTTTTTTTTAAAAGTAACTACCTAAAACACTGAAAATTAAGAAAGCTAGCACACTGGGAAGTCACAACCTGATTCATATAGGGGTATGTAGTAAAATAACTTACTCTTACCTAAAGACAAGTCTGGCCTTTGCCCTTGGCTTTTAGGAGATAATCACTAGGCCCTACTGTGGCCTTAGGCCAGCAAAATAATAACATTGTAATAGAGAGTGGATGCTTTGAGCCATACAAACAATGGGATTTAGAGTGGGGGCTTGTGTCTCAATATATCAGTTGACCTCTAGAGGGGTTTGACACTGTAAACTGAGATCAGCCCTGTGGGTAATGAATCATGTCTACATGATGGGCCCCCAATAAAATCTCTGGAGACCGAGGCTCGAATGAGCTTCCTTGACTGGAAAAATTCTATGCATATTGTAACACATTGATGCTGATAATTAACACTGTCTTAAGTCATGGGAAGGGGGTCCCTAGAAGCTCTGTGGTTGGTACTTTACCTTTACTCGGCCCAGTATGTCTCTTCCCCTGGCTAATCGTAATCTTTATCCTTTTCCTGTATCCTTCCCATAACCATGAGTATAACAGTTTTTAGTGAATTTGCAAGTACTTCTAGCAAATGATCAAGCCTTGAGAGTAGTCTTGGGAACCCCTAAACAATGCAGTTGTTCTAATAAGTGAGGGTGGTCATGTGGACTGTTGCCTTTAATTTCACAGTTGGCTAAACTCTCGCACAGTGAGTTTTCTGGGTTTTCCTCTCACCACTTTGACTCAAGAGTAGGCCCTAGTTAAGGAGATATATTACGATAGGGGATAGATAAAATTCTCAGAAAAGCCCTCTTTGAACAGAAGACTGGGTAAAAAAAGACACTGCAGGCCGGGAGGCAGGGGGGTGTCCAGAGAGAAGACAACTGGAGAAAGGAATCCTCTAATTCCCACACAAAGCCTGGGCTCATCCCTGAACTGTGAATACTTGGGACATTCCCAACCAACACAGCAAAAGCTTTGAGAACTGAACCACTGCTCACATCTCAGACTACCCATGAGTAGCACGTGCATGGAACAGATCCAAAACGGCAGAGCAGAGGCCTTTAAAAACTGAACTGATTAATGATCCCACACCTACATAAGTAAGACAGACCATGTAGTCTGAGAACAACTGGGCTGACTGCCTACTTTAAAAAAAAAAAAAAAGAAAGGGCCAGCCAAGTGGCTTGGTGGTTAAGAGCTGGCTTGGGACGCCAGAGGGCCCCGGTTCGGATCCCACATATGAGGGCCAGTGACACTGCCCTGTGCAGCTAAGATGGTGAACAATGACAGCAACTTGTCTGTTCCCCTTCCCCCAATTCCCCAGCACTGTTCCCATCCCCCCAATTCCCCAATAAAAATCTTTAAAAAAAAAAAATTTGAAGAATGGCTGAAAATTTGCCAAATTTGGCAAAAGACATAAAGGTACAAATTCAAGAAGCTCAGTGAATGCTAAACAGATTAAACACAAAGAAATCCACACCTAGACACATCAAAAATCGAACTACTGAAAATTAAACAAAGAAATTATCTTGAAAGCAATCAGAGAAAACAAAGCATTACTTATATGAAAACAATGGGTCAAATGACCATGGATTTCTCATCAAAAACCATGGAGATCAGAAGGCAGTGGAGCAATATTTTTTAAGTACTGAGAGAAAAGAACTGTCAACACAGAATTCAATATCCAGAAAAAAAAAGATCTTCAAAATGAAGGCACAACAAAGACATTCTCAGAAGAAAACAGAATTCATCAACAGCAGACCTGCTCTAAAAGAAATACTAAAAGGAAAGTTCTTCAGGCTGAAGGAAAATGGTACTAGAGGGAAATGTGGAATTTAGGAAAAGAAGGAAGAACAAAAGAAATGATAAACATCTGGGTAAACACTGTTAAGTCTTTGAACCATTTATGACTGGAAAGCAAAATTCAGTGACACTGTCTGGTGGGGAATTCCATGTATGAGACCTAACGCCTACGACAACTATGAAAATAAAGGGCATGAGTAAAGGACTAAAATGGTAGTAAAGCTTCTACATTTTATTTAAGGTGGTAAAATAGTAACTCTAAGAAGTCAATGAAAGGTTTGGATGTATATTATAATCTCTAAAGCAACCACTTAAAAAACAAAGAGATATAGCCAAAAAGTTTTACACACACACACACACACTGCAAAACTCAATTCAAAAGAAGGCAGTACATACAGCTGAAACTAATTCTAAAAAATGTATATTTCACAATAAAAAATAATTTAAAAAAAGAAGGCAGTAGAGAGGTTACAGTGAAATAAAAAAATAAAAACAGAAAATAATAAAATGGCAGACTAAAGCTAATCATGTTGATTATCAAATTGGATTTTTAAAACTATATGCTATCAATAAAAACCCCACTATAAATATAAAAAAGACAAAGATAAAAGATTGCTCATGTGTTAAGAGTGAAAATCTTAGCTCCTATACAGGGAACAGCTGTGTATCAGTTTGGCTGGGGTGCAGACAGAAATAAATAAAGCAAACAAAAGTATGTAGGACCAATGATCTCAGTTATTCTACGGAAAACTACTAAAGGCTTCTGTGCCAGTTATCAATTTATTGACTTTTAGTTCTAAATCCAGCCTTCTTTGCCTTTCTCTGTGACAGCAGAGCTGGACCCTACAAACACTTCTCCTTTGCCAACTTGGCTCAAAATTAAGTTTTGTGAGTAGAGTGCTAAAGGGACACTGCAGAAGCAGGGGGAGGGGAGGAGGCTTTTCTTTCTGGTTAGTGTGCTCTGGCTTGCTTGCTCTTGTGGCATTACACACCCAGCAACAGGAGGGACACTCAATGGCATTCACCCTTCAGCAAGGATCAGCAGAACGCATGCGGGTAGCTTCACAGAAAATTATGCTGGTGCCTGAGCTGGAACCCCAGTGACTTGGACAGGTGCCCAGCAAGTTCTTCTAGTACCCAATAGGCGGTTTCCTATGTGTCCCCAAGCAACAGCACCAGTGACTTTGTAATCCACTGGACCAGAGCTCAACCTTCTCCATAGAAATCTGAATCGCAACCTAAGGATATAGAGGGGCCTCCTTGAAAGCTGGTTGTGGCAAAATATACATAATATACAAGTGACCATTTTAACCACTTTTAAGTGTACAATTCAGTGGCATTTCAATACATTCACAAAGTTGCGCAACCATTACCACTAATTATTTCCACAACTTTTTCATCATCCCCCAAAACACTCTGTACCAATTAAAAAATAACTCCCTATTATCCCCCCTTACTCTCAGCCCCTGGTAATTTCTATTCTACTTTCTGTTTCTGTAAGTTTGCCTACTCTAAGTATCTCATGTAAGTGAAATTGTACAATATTTGTTCTTTTGTGCCTGGCTTATTTCACTTAGCATGTTTTTAATGTTCATCCATGTTGTATGTATCAGAATTTCATTCATTCTTAAAGCTGAATAATTCCATTGAATGTATATATATCACATTTTATTTACCCACTCAACAGCTGATGGACATTTGGGCTGTTTCCACTTAAATATATTATAAAATAAAACAAAACAATCTAGTATAGAATAATCAAAATTTAGCAAGATCCTTCAAAATGGGGGAGCAGAGGAAAAACTAAAAAGGGAAAAGGAAAAGCCATTGTATTGAGGACTGAGAAAGAAAAATAAAACTGTAAGAAGCAGCACATCTTCAATAAGCACATTATCTATTTCATTCTGTAATCTGTCTAGAAACTTTAAAGATTGTAAGACTACCATTTGACACATCACAGCAGCAAGAGAGTAAGTGTAACTATGTTTGAATGTCATCTTCCAACCACTGATACTTCATATATTATTAACAAGTAGGCTTTCAATACCTGTTATGTGCCAAGCACTACAGGAAGGGTGGACGGGGAAGAACAGACAATGTCACTGCCCTCGTGGAGCTGGCTTAATATAAGCGATAGAGAAGCTATCTGATTTAAGATCACAAAAATATTTAATTTTAAACCTGAAGTGCTGTGAAGAAAGAACACAGAACACTGTAATAAACTAAAAAAGGAAAATGTGATCTAGACCAGGAAGTGTCAAAGTTCTCTGAAAAAAACATATTCAAACTGACACCTGAAAAATAAATAAGAGTTAAGTGAGGGAAAACATGCCCCTTGCTAAGGGGTCAGAATGTACAAAGGCTGAGGTGGGAAGCAGCTTCCCTACATATCTGGGAACCGACAAACCAAAAATGATACTTAAACCTATGAAAATGGACAAAAGTGCACGTCATTTGGGGAGAAGGTAATGAGAAGGAAAACTTAGAGAGGAAAAAAGGACAGCAGGAATGTTTGTGGTCACTTCAGGTAACAAAAAAGTTTCAAGAAGGAAGTAGTAGTCAGATGTGTGAAATAATGCTGAGAAGCCAAGAAAAACTAAAAGTCCTGTGGAGTTGACAAAATACAAGTCACTGGTGACTTAGAAAACACTGTTTTGTGGTCATATAACTGCATCACCACAACAATCTAGTTTAACCAAGAATAGCTACTTGTAAACTATTGTCACTAAATGAAGCCAGAAGCTTTTTTTCATGACTCTACCATCTTGTTTTTTTTTTTTACTAGTTCTTCCTTTTCTTCTTTCTATGCTTTATGTATTTATTATTCTTTATTTGCTATTCTCGCCTGCTCCCTAGGAATGATGACAAGTTTAAAGTCACAGAGCCTTATTATGTTAAGACATGGATGATCAATCCTGCAATTGGCGCCTGGACCTAAGGGACAGATGGAGTCTGATCTCTCTATACCAGATTTCCTGGCTATTTCCCCAGTGTGTATCTAATTTTATGAAAATGAGTGAAATCTCTAGCTCATACCTATTCAGTAAGACCTAATAGTGTTAATAAAAGGATATTAGAATACCTTAGTAGAATTTGTTCCTAAGAGTCACAATAATCACTATCCTTTTCTCCTGTAGACGTGTAAAAATTGATCTGTGATTAAATGTGTTTTATGCTTTATGTTTAATCTAATTCAAATAAAAGTTTACAAATATATCAATACATTTTTTAAATAATTTACAAAAAAATATGTTTAAAAGCTAATTCTTTAAATGCATTTTAATGTTTTAATTTACAAAGCTTCACACAATTTTTCAGGGACATACATTACATAAAGTGAGATATACTAATTTATACTTCATTGTTTCATATTATTAAAGCAAACCTAATTTATTCCCAGCCTACTGACATTTGGCCATAAATCAAAACTTTTTAACAGCATTAGAAAAGAAAGGCCAATAAAAAAATCTCAAATTGAATTTCATGTTAAAGAAAAGAAAATGAGAATTAAAACCTAGAATATGTAATAACTATTGGGTTGTCGGAAAAGTCATGACGCATTTTTGAAACGAAAATCAGAAAAAATACGTCATAACTTTTCCGACAACCCAATATTTATCAAAAAATATACTGCTGTCTATTTACAAATATATCAGCATAGTTCACTATTTCTCAATAGGAACACTACTGACATCTAAGCTGAAGAATTCTTCAATGTGAAGGACTGTCCAACACAATGCAAGCCATTTAGCATCCCTGCAACCTGCTCATTAAATGTCATAGTGCTCCCTCCTTTCTAGTCATTGTGACATTCAAAAACAGCCCCCAAAATTCTGAACACTTTCCCTAAGGATGTTACACAGTACTACCCCCAGTTGAGGACAACAAGTAGCAGTTTGAAAAGTTTAAAAGCACCGCAACCTTTTCCTATCTTAATGAAAATACCTCAAATGTAGACTCCCAGGTTTCTGCCTTAACATACATTGAACATAATTTTAACATTTCTTGATGACAAAGATCTTGATTATGAACAAGGACTATTACATGCTACTTTAATATCATAAGGCTTTTAGAAATTACAGTGTGTTTTATCTTTGGTCCTATATTAGTTGGCCCCAGGCTGCTGTATTTGAACATAACAAAACTATTGTTTAAAATTTATACTCTTTTATTCTTTTAAGCTAAGGTTATTTCTCCCTAGACTGTCTACCTCTGGCACTTCCCTTGCAGTAGAGTACTTTTTATCTGCCAATGACCAAGCTTATTACATCAAAAGCCTGAATTGATAGATTAAGGCTTGAAGATGGCTCCAGGCCTTCCTAAGAATTACAGTGCATGGGTGTGGAGATAGCTACTTTCTAAGTTTTTAAACTTACTTTTGGTTTTATAACTGTGCTATGATTGAAAACTCCAAAGATCTGACAACTGGATAAATCAGAAATTAACATGCAGTTATTACTAAATAATCAATCCTTAGGACTAAAGTACACTGCTATATACTATAAAATACTCTAATCAAGTTCATAATTATTACTAATAATATTTAAATAACTCACCTGATTTCTTTTAGTCCTTCTCTCTGGATAACTTGAAGAATTTCTTTATGACTCATGGGTGTATTGGGGTATTTTTCTAAGACCTGAGAAACAAGTATATAATAATAAATTATTTCTTCTTATTTTAAGTTCTTCTTATAACTATATATGTAATTATATTTCTTATTCTTGTTATAACTACGTATTAATTTCATCCAGCACATACATATCCAGACACAAGACTTTTCATCCCTTATATTCTGGGGTAATAAGAAAAGTGGGAAATTAATGGAATATAAATAGGATCTTCTCCCCTTTAGTTGCAAACAAGTTAAAACCTGAAGCAGAAATAAGATAGGAAAGATTAATAACCCAATTATTTATTATTAATGCATAGTATGAAATTGTTTATTTTCTGCCTCCACCCCTACACCACATGCCTACCTGTAGATCTACTGTAAGCACTTTCAAGAGTATTGATCTTCACACTTTCAACAAAGCCTAGAACGGCATGGATGCTCAAAAATTCTCAATCAAAATGAAGTAAGCAGTTTATCCTGTTTCTCCCACCGAATATGTATAACTAAAAACCTGAACAGAATGAATGCAGAACTACCTGAAGACTCTGAAACTGATAGCAGTTAGCTGAGGAAAACACAACTAGAAGTACTACTAATGCGGCAGTGAGCTGCCTAGTTTTGATTCCTCTGGGACCACTCAGCCTAAAGTCAATGCGAGTCCAAACTCAGAACTGCACACTAAGTGCAGACAGAAATGGCCCCAAAAGAAGTCATCTCTTTTTTTTATATGAGGAGCAGTAAAGGGGGAGGGCAATCCTCTGGGGGTTTTACCCCTTTCTCTTGGCCCCTGTCCCCAAGCAATCCAAAGGCAGCAGCTGTGGCACTGATGAGATCAGCAATGTCTAGACAGGGACCTAAACCTCCAAGAAAGAGGAACCTTTCTGTCCCCACAAATGTGAAGGGAATCCCCATGGCTTATATTCTTTCCCAACCATCCTGCATTGAAGGCAGATGCAGTTGTAGAAGTGTGTGACAAAACAGGGAAATGACAACCCCAGTTGTCTAGTCACACGACAAGGGAGAAGGGTCTCTTGAAGCCAGCAAGTGTCAAGGAACTTGCAAAGAGAAAGGAGCTTGAGAAAGTGCTAACATGAATTTCTATAAACACTCCTCGGGTCACCCCAGGGCTATGCATATGTGGGCCAGACCCTAAACATACTATGTATTGGGTTGCCAAATTAGCCACTAGGTGGCACACATGCAGAAATATAGAACAGCTCAGCAAAGACTATGATAAGTAGACATTGGAATTTTAGTGTACAGAAGGTAGGCAGAAACTTGACCTGAACCTAACAAGGTCAAAGCCTGCTTAAAAAATCCTCCCATTCCTAAAAAAATAAAATTAAATTAAAATAAAATAAAATAAAATAAATAAACATTCTCTATAGGACTTAAACAAGACAGAGTATCACAACATCAAAATATTTAATATACAATCCAAAATTACCTGACGTATGAGAAACCAGGAAAATCGTAATATCTCACAAAGGAAAAGACAACCTACACACAAGACAAAGATGGCAAGATGCTAAAACTATCAGACAAAACTTTAAACCGCTATTATAACCATGCTTCAAGAAATCAGGAAAAATATTCTTTAAAAAATAGATAAGAAAGTTTCAGCATAGAAATAAAATTATTATTCAGTGTGTATAACAAATAATAAAATTTGGGGGCTAAATAATTCAATAAACAAAATTTCCTTGAGGAGCACAACTGCAGAATGGAGATAATAGAGGGAAAAATACGTGAACTTGAAGATAGAACCATAGAAATTATCCTATCCGATGAACAGAGAAACAACTGATAGAATAAATAAATGAACAGTCAACAGGACAAGTCAAAAGGTCTACCAGTCATGTCACCAGAGTCCCAAAAGGAGAGGAAAATGAGTACAGCACAGAAAACACATGTGAAGAAATAGCAGTAGCACACTTCCCAAATTTAGTGAAAGATATACACTTAAAATTTCAGGAAAGTCAATGAATTTTAAACAACATAAATTCATAGAAATCCATACCCAGATATATCACAGCCAACTAACTACTGAAAACTACAGACAATAACAACAACAAAATCTTGAAAGCACCCAAGGAAAAACAATATCCCATTTAGGATAACAACAATACAAGTGACTGGATTTCTAATCAGAAATCGTGGAAGGCAGAAGCAGTGGGAGAACATGTTAAAGTGCTGAAAGAACAGGACTATCAATCCCAAATTCCCATCTAGCAAAAATAGCTTTCAAGAATGAAGGGGGAAAGGGCCGGCCGAGCGGCTCAGTTGGTTAAGAGTTGGTTTGAGATGTCAGCTCTGAGCAGCAGGACCCCGGTTCAGATCCCACATGAGGGCCAGTGACGCTGCGCCCTCTGCAGCTAGGATGGTGAACAAAAGCTCGACCTGGAGCTGGGCTGCCGTGAGTTGCCAGCAATGGCGTAGGCTGCAGTGGGCTGCCATAAAGCTACCGTGAGCAGCCGGGAGAGCTACCGTGTGCAGCCCTCCAATGGCTGGCGACCGACTGCCTCAGCCGGGAAGAGTGAAATGGTCACAATACCAACATGGGCCAGTGAAGCGATGTCCTCCACAACTAGACTGAAGAACCAAATGACAGCAACTTGTCTGTTCCCCTTCCCTGATTCCCCAACGTTGTTCCCCTCGCCCAATTCCCCAATAAAATCTTAAAAAAAAAAAAGAATGAAGGGGGAAAAAAACAATACAAAAAATAAAAAGAATGAAGGGGGAATCAAAACATTCTCAGAAAAAGGAAAACTAAGGGTATTTGCCACTAGCAGATGTGCTTTAAAATACCTTCTTGTAAGTCAATTCTGGTTTCCTTTTTTTTTTGAAAAGAGAACTAATAACATTTTAATTTAACTTCAAGTTTCCTTTTTTTTTAAGATCCAAATTTTAGGCAGAAACTCTTATACCTAAATTGCTTCCCATTCTTAACATTTAAAAAATAAAACTTGGTAATTAAAAGATGCCAGTGAAAGCTAAAATTGAACCAATTCTCAAGAATCTATATGTTAGCAACAAAAGAATATTAACTAGTATTGCAAGTTAGTAACAACAGATACAGGACTTGTGTAATAGGAATCATTAAAGTCAGATATTCTAGATTGGCCATTAAAGCGCCACAATGTGATATCAGCAACTACCACTTATGAAGAAGATACAAACAAGTGCTATCTATACATCCTATCAGTTAAGTCTCAGGAGCCTTATAAAGGAAGCATTATTACCCCCATTTAAAAAAGGGATAACTAATGCTCAATAAGTAAGTTTCCAAACATAATACTGCAAGATAAGTGGCAGCCAGGATTCAAACTCAGGGCTATCTTACACCACTACAGGACACTGTGTCCTGGGTCTGCTATATAGAAATGCTACAAATACGTTTATCATCGTCCTTATCATCGTCCTTGATCTCTCTGCCCACCTGACAACGTTATTAACATTCCCTTCTTAGACATTGCTCTTCTCAGACTTTCTTCTTTCCAAAATGTTTCTTCTTACTCTTCTTTGTAGATGTCTTTTTCTATGCCTGTCCCTTAAATATTTTACAAGCATGAATTTGCAGCTTTTGCTTTTCACTCCATGAGCTCACCCTGAATAATACCATCTATTCCCAAACCTTCAATCGCCCCTATTTTGATCAATGAAAACAGCAACACAGTCTGCATATAACTGTCTTTTAAATTAAATATCAACCCCACTGGATGTTCCATAAACATATCAAACTTAACATGCTCAAAATTTAACTTATTATTACTTTTATCCATCTTAAGGCCCTCTGAGAACACTAGGCCTTTATCATCTATACTCATATGCCAAATATGTGTAAAACCACTGAAAACGAAGAAAAATACACCATGGACATGAACAGATAGTTCATAAAAGAGTTAATACAACTGGATAAAAACCATATGAAAAAGCATTTGCATCCTAAAATATTGAGAGATGAAATTATATAATGTATGGGATTTGTTTCAAAATTATACAGGAGGAAATTTAGATAGGGGTTTAAATATAGCGAGACTGGATATAAATTGATCTTTATAGAAGCTAGATGATCGGTACAAAGATATTTATTATATTACTGTCTACTTTTATGTACACATTGAGTATCTCATTAAAATTTATGGGGAAAAAACGAAACAGAATGTTTGACTTTACTAACAAATACGAATATCATATTTCAATGCTTTTTTCCCTAATTTGGATAGCAAAAACTTGGCAACAATAAATGACACCATGAAATGAATATGTACACATAATACAGTACTTAAACTATTGAGAATTTAAGAAAATATTGTTACTCATTAAAAAAAATTTAAAGGCTACTTATCCAATAATAGTATATTCAAGAAACTGGTATGTCTACACAACTGAATATTATACGGTCATAAATGATAAGGGATAATGACTTGCAGGGGCTGGGGGTGGGAGGTGGGTGACCTCTCATGGCCTCCCTCAAAGCTAGGTAAGGAACACAAATTCTGGACAACAGAATATGAAGGGGAATGATAATTTCAAAACCCCAGATCTTCAATGGGCAGAGGCATGTCCCTCTTTGGCCCCTTTTTCACCCTGAGTGTTTTGAAAACAGAGGAGGTGACAAGCCATTCTGATCCATGCAAGTAAGGACATACCCTAAAAATGGTGGACTGACTACACCTCCAGGCTGCTCATGAAGGAGAAATAAACTTCTCAATCATTTAAGGAACTGCTATACACAGCCAAAGCTATACCTAACTAATATGACTCACTTGTATATTCACATGACAGTAAGTGACCTTCTTAAAACTTAAATTAGGGTCAGCCGAATGGCACGTTGGTTAGGAGTTGGCTTGGGATGCTGGCTCTGAGCTGCAGGGCCCCGGTTTGGGTCCCCCATTAGGGCCAGTGATGCTGCGCCCTCTACAGCTAAGATGGTGAACAACAGCTCAACCTGGAGCTGGGCTGCCCTGAGTCGCCGGCAATGGCGTAGGCTGCAGCCCCTGCTGCAGTGGGATGCCGTAAGCTACCATGAGCGGCCGGCAGCCAGCGTGAGCTGCCAAGAGCCACCATGAGCGGCCGTCCAGTGGCCGGCAACTCATCTGCCTCACCGTGAAGAGCGCAATAACACCAACATGGGCCAGTGCAGCGACGTCCTCCACAACTAGGCTGAAGAACAAAAGGACAGCAACTTGTCTGTTCCCCTTCCCCAATTCCCCAGTAAAAATATATTTAAAAAAACAAACTTAAATTAAATTATTCTTCTGGTTTTAAGCTCCCTATCACTTTTATTAAATTAACTAAAATTAGAATAAAATCTGAATTGCTTTATACAGCTTAAAAGATTCTCCATGAAACACTGTGTCTCACTTTTCTCACATTACCTTGCCCTTCCTCAAACATAACAAATTTATTCCAAATTCTGGGCCTTTGTACACGCTCCCTCCTCCTGCAATGCTTTTCCCCAGAAAAATCACTTGACTTTCTCCCTTCATTTCCACAGATACACTTTTTTTTTAACATTTTATTGGGGAATTGTGGGGGAACAGTGTTGGGGAATCGGGGAAGGAAAACAGACAGGTAGATAAATTCCTGTTTTGTTCTTCAGTCTAGTTGTGGAGGACATCGCTTCACTAGCCCATGTTGGTATGATCTTTGCGCTCTTCCCGGGTGAGGAAATTGGTCGCTGGTCATTGGTCGGCAGCTCACGACGGCTCACCGCAGCTCTAGCTGGTTGCCAGCCACTCATGTAGCTCTCGGCAGCCCGCTGCAGCCTATGCCGTCGCCAGCGACTCACAGCAGCCCAGCTCCAGGTCGAGCTGTTGTTTATCATCTTAGCTGTAGAGGGCGCAGCGTCACTGGCCCTTAACGTGGGATCTGAATGGCAGCCCTGCTGCTCAGAACTGGTGCTCCTAAGTGAGCTCTTAACCAACTGAGCCACTCGGCTGGCCCTCCACAGATACTCTTAACCACTCTAAAATATACTCAGACACTCACAAGTAGTACCACCCCTAACCGTAAAAATTTTACACCTCTCCCTTAATTCCTACATATTTATAACTGCCTCACAGCTTATAAACATTGCACAGCCATTCTATTTCTTTTGATCCTCACAACAACCCAAGAAAGAGCACAGCATAGGATTACTTTATGTCTATTTTACCAGGAAGGAAAGTAAGACTCAGAGAAGTTATACAGCATAGCCTGAACTCAGATGGCAGAGCTCTTAATTCCCCAGGCTAAAGAGGGTAATAATAAAGCTTTACATGAAGTAAGAGTTCAATGAAGAAAAAATTTTCCTTTTGTTAGCTAAAATATGCATTGGAATGAAAATTATTCCTCTGCTGAATGATGGGTAGGTTATTACTTGTTGAGGCAGAAAAGCTAACAGGATTGGAGAAATGTCACTTGCTATTTTGATTAAGAGGGGGATGGGACCATCAACCATAAAGATCAGATAGAGACCTTTTTCTCACAGGTCTATTTTGAAATGTGACAAAACTAGCTTAATGAAAATGTTAGACCCCATGTATGTCTATAATTACATTATATCTAAGTATCCTAAGACGTGGGTTTCTGGCTCTGCCTTTGATAATGAGTAAGAATATAAAACTGAAAACCAAGATCCTTGTGGGGCCTAGGAAGATTCTGAGTATTTCTCAAACTGTGTTTCTCAAACTCTAGTGTTAATTAGGCTAATATTCTACCAACTTCCAATGATATTTCATGGTATTCCACATGCAAATTGATTCCAGGTGCTGAGTTAAACCTACATACAGTCACAAACACCATACATATAGCAAAAAGGATCTCCCCCAATGATAATACATATTCATTTCTATTGATAGAAAATTGAAAAGACACATACAAAAGGCTGGCCGAGTGGCGTGTTGGTTAAGAACTGGCTTGGGACGCCAGAGGGCCCCGGTTCATATCCCACATATAAGGGCCAGTGATATTGCCCTCTGCAGCTAAGATGGTGAACGGCAGCTCGACCTGGAGCTGTGCTGCCATGGGTCAC
>NW_017731350.1:3310151-3315691 GCF_001890085.2 Hipposideros armiger | reverse complement strand
CTTGAGCCAGTAAAGCAACATCCTCCACAACTAGACTGAAGAACAAAACAACAGCAACTTGTCTGTTCCCCTCCCCCAATTCCCCGATAAAATCTTAAAAAAAAAAGAAAATACACATACACAAAAAAGGTTTTGTTTAATTGTATACTTGAGAGGGTTCTGCCATGAGAAAATAGGATTTAACTTTTGGCATGTTCTTTTCCAGGGATTTTTCTATAACATTTTACTCAGTTGAGATTCTTCCGCATATTACTAGTTTGTATATCATAAGCCCTTTTTGCAAATCTTGAGGCATTTATTTTTATATATTTCATAGTGGCATAATACTCCACTGAATGTATATATATACATATATATTTACATACCTGCAAACACACACATATGTATGCATGCTAAATCACTTAAGCCATTTCCTATGGCTGCACATTTAGATTGATCAAGTAGGTGCTATATTGTGACAGTTACCAACACATGCTTAGAGTGTGACAGGTCTTAATTTTATTCCTGCCTCTACCATTTAGAGCTCTGTGACTTTGGAAATATAATCTCTGAGCTTCAGTTTCATCAGTAAAATGAAAATAAGAACAATATCTATAACCCATGGAGTGGCCATGAATATTAAACAGAATATTTTATTTTGAGCTGCTTAGAATTTGGGGATATAATAAATTCTCTATAAACATATGCTATTGTTTCTCTTCTTTTCTTTTTTACTATAGCAAATGCCACCAAGTGTTTCTGATTATTTTCAAAGTTTTATAACAAGTGGAAATGCTGCATAAAGCTATTTTAATATATAATACTGCCAAATTGCTTTCTACTAGATGTACAGGAGTCTCACTCTACCATTAACCAGCATTTATATATCATTTTTAAAATCCTTGGTAATTACTGGGTTGTCGGGAAAGTCATGGTGTATTTTTTCTGTTTTTCGTTGCAAAAATGCGTCATGACTTTTCCGATAACCCAATATTTAAAATATATATATTATTGTACAATTTAAAATTTTTAGTTACTAATGAGGTTGAATTTTTCATGTCATTACACATTTATATTTCTTTCTGAATGACTCTAATACAAAACAGTATGTTACTTGATCTAAACAAAAATCAAACCTAAAAGTAAAATTACAAAATGACTACATCACAAAAAATATCAGCTGTCTGAACACCAGAAACACAGTGCTTTTATTCCATTACAAAAAGTAGTATGTTTAATGATTTGCCAGATGAACTCACAAATGTACCTAAACAAAATTTGTTTCTACCAACAAGTTAAAAGAGTGAAAATGTGCAACTTATTGGCAAAAGCAGAAAACTGCATTGAAAGCATTGGTATGGATATAAATCTGTGTTTAGTTGCTACTCCAGGCAGAATCAGTTCCAACACAAAACTTCCCCTCAAACCATCCCTTTGGTTGCTGGAAGGAGAAACATACCACCACTGGACTCTAACAGGAACTCTGTTGCTACAATATCTGCTTACTGGGAAGACATAGAGGTTTTTGTAAAACATACTGAAAAACACTGGAGTTAATGTAAGAAAAAACATTTTGTGCAATAGATGTTATGCTTTCCCTAGTCAAAAAAAAACAGAAAGGATTTCTAGGGAAACTGATACAATCATCCACCTGGCAATTAAATTTTATTCTGCTACTATCACTATGAAATTGTGAATACTAAAATGTATGACACAAATTTAAATGGTACAAATAAGGGATTTGTTTGCTTTTCTTAAATGGCATCAAGTACTTGTAACAAATACTCTACACTCCATCCCAACATACAATGGATGTTGACTGAGACTTTGTTTTGGTGTTCTCTGTAAAGGCTATGAATATAATCAAGCCATTTCAGTTGAAAAAAAAATTAAATGATACAAAATATGAAAGTGTTTCAAAATGTAGCTGTAGAGGTCAAATAACGTGCATCTAATAGCTCTAAGACATAATGTAAGTACCTAAAAGCTTTACAGCCCCTTCCTTCATCTGCATAGTGAGAGGGTCACAACACCTTCAGAGACAGGAACACTAAGTAAGAGACAGGAACACTAAGTAAGAGACAGGAACATTTTGCCATATTCTTAACCTAAGTGATTAATAAATGGTAAGTTTTGTTATTATTAATCAACTATATATACAAAAATCTTTGCCACATTTCTGATATCATCCTCATGTAAAATGTTCCCAAGGGGATGAAAAATATAAAAGATAGCCTACTTTTCCCAGGCTACCTGCCCTTTGATTTTTCCCACTATTTTTATCCCAAATTATTAATGATGCCCTACACTAATTCCTGCTAGTAACTCGATCCATCTGTTATAGTTTCCCACCAGGATTCCAATCTAATTGTTTTAGTAGCCACTGATGATCACTGATGACCACTGATGATGACCTACACCTATTTTATTTAGGTGCTGAAAATAGTAATAGTCTATCATTCTTTCTTCATTCATAAACTAGAATCCTTCTTTTAAAAAAACTGCTTTCCTCCAAGTAATACATGGAGGAAAGCAGTTTTTTTAAAAGAAGGAAACTTTGTGAGGTACACAAAGTTTCACATAGAAAAAAGCAATTATATAAGTACTTAATTCTGACCTTCTGTTCACGAATTTTCAGAATAATTAATTGGTTTTACCGGTATGCTCCAAAGGTGAAGCTATTTTTTTTGTTTACTTGAAGTAACAATAGGAATATTTTGAATACCATTTTATGGAATACCATTATGGATTTTAATATATTTTAATACTTTAATTACTATATTTCTTTACTTGTAAACTGGTTATTCATGACCACTGTCCGTTTTTTTATATACCACTTGTATAAGCTCTATTTTTCATATTAAATATATTAATACTAAAACTTTTAATGTCACTTTTACTGCAAACACTTTTCCAGTTTATTCTTCATGTTTTCATTACGGTTTTTCTCATGAAGGTTTTTATTAATTTCATGTATAACTGATTAGTCTTTTATTTTGATTTCTTTCACCATGTCTACATTTAGGCATACCTCCCATCCCTTCAATAGCTTAATATTTTGCCATCTTTTCATTCTTATTTGACTCTTTTAATTCACTAATTTTTAATGAAAATGTTCATAGAATGAGAGAAGTGTGGAGAGACACACTAGAGAAACCCGAGAAAAAAAAGTGGAGAAAAACAAAACGGCCACAGTTATTTCTGAGCAAAAATATGGTATTCCATTATATTACTATTACAATACTATTACTGTATTGCATTCCTGTTACATTATTTTACCACAGGTTTCACGTAAGTGGGAAGACTAGCTTTATGAAACATTTAGCTTACTTTAACCACAAGAGGGCAGTCTTTATCAAACAAAATATTCCACTGGATCTGTTCATGGAATTGCATAACACAAGGTTTAGGAGCACCTTTATAACAATCTGGGTAACTGCTCAGAAATAGTTACAATCAACACTACACAGAATTAAAGCATGACAATATAAATTCTTTTTAAACATGCTTAATATATCTGTTTACTTATAGATTCTCACATCCAGCTAATAAAAAGGATATAAAAACTATGCTAAGTACACGTAAATAATTTAGATAGCCCCTAAGATTTGAGTTTGACACTAGCCTAAATGACAGCAGTATTTCAATTATGAGTTCATTCCAGATGTGCACAGATATGTAGATTTTTGTGTAATTAGATGATTTTATTTTACATTTAAAATGAACAGATAAAACATGGCAATCTTTATAGATTTATTTCAGTGTTATATGGTTTATTTGCAGTCCAAAATCTTTAATTAGAGTAACCAATGTCACAGCAGTGAATGAGGTCACCCAGGAAATACGCAGAATGAGAAGTGATGAGAGACTGTGCTACAGAGCCAATATACCAATGTTTAAGAGTCAGAGAAGAAAAACTAGCAAATAAACTAAGGAGTGGTCAAAGAAACTGGAAGAAAATCAGAAGAACATGGTGCTCAGAAAAGACAAAAGCATTCTAAGAAGGATGAAATAGCCAGCAATGTCAAAAACTGCCCAGAAGATGAGATAAATTCAAAATCCCCTGTATTTAGCAACAAGGAGCTCTTTAATTAGCTTTACAAGTTCAGGTTCTATTTAATCAGGAGGGAGGAAATCAAACTTGATGGGTTTAGCACTGAATGGGAGGTTCACAGGGAGCTAAAACAACTCCTTCTAGAACAGTGAAGGAAATGTGGAGTTGAGGAATAACTGTCTAGTCAATGAACTTGAACAAGTTTCACTAGCTCAGGATACAAGGAGACAGAAGTATCCTTAGCTATCCCAACTCTCCCCATCCCACCATGAGAGGCAAGCAGATTCAGATACAGTCTGACAAGTCCCTCATTATCCAAACTTGCACTAATGTGACACTCGGAAACAAAATTAATTCAGAGGATGCAGTATCCCTCAGCTGCCAAACTCACTATACAAATGGTGTGAGTTCAGGAGCTGAACAGATAATAACAAGGAAGACATGGAATTTAGAATAACTAATAGAGCCAAATATTTGAAAAGGACAGAGGGAAAGGACCTTACCTGGGTGCTTAGCAGTATCTGTTGATCACTACCTCTGTCCTGAGATGCACTCCTCTATGTTCAGCTTCTGTGACACCAGACTCTCCTTGTTTCCCTCCTACCTCTCCACCAGCAACTTTGCATTCTCCACAATCTTTTAATGTTGATCTTCCTTAGGAGTCGTTTCTTGTCTCACTTTCTATTCTCCTTGACCATTTCATCCTCCCATGGTTTCAAACATAATTATGCTCCTACAGCAGCCCTCTATACACCCCCAGCAGTGCTTATCACACTGTATTTATGATAACTACATTTTAAGACATCTGTCCTGCCTACTGGTATCTAAGCTCCAGGAGGGCTGGGACCACCTGTCTTGCTCACCTAGTATCCCTAGTGCCTATTTATGGTAGTTTTAAAACATGTGATGGTTGACTGATGGAATTACAAACACAGGCTTATATAAAATAGTAAAAATGCCTCTTTTTTAAAAAAAACAAGGAAGATGAAAGACTAATGCAACTAAATAAATTTGTAGATTCAGGGGCAGAAACTTGAATGTAAGAAGTGAGAATATTTAAATACAAATCTATACAGAGAGGCAGCTACAGAAAAGCAGAGAAGATTAGAGTTGGCTCTGTAAGCCCAGGGGTAGTTTTACCTCAGTTCTGCACAGCTCTCTCAAGTCAGTCTGATACAGTACATTCCTAGCTTAGATTCTTTTTACCTGATTATCCGAGAAGTCTGGGTGTTATGCACACTCCCAAGTTGAAGCAACAACAACAAAAAGTTCTCAAAACCTAATTTTCCCCAAACTCTGAAGAATTACTAATTAATGGTTCATACTTATCTAGCATTTAAGTGTCAGGTACTGTTCTAAGTGTGTGTGTGTGTGTGTGTGTGTGTGTGTGTGTGTGTGTGTGTGTGTATTAGTTCATTTAATCTTTACAATAAACCTATGAGGTAGATATTATTACTAAGTGTGTGTGTGTGTGTGTATTAATTCATTTAATCTTTACAATAAACCT
>NW_017731350.1:3301248-3309156 GCF_001890085.2 Hipposideros armiger | reverse complement strand
TGAAGAACAAAACGACAGCAACTTGTCTGTTTCCCTTCCCCCAATTCCCCAGCACTGTTCCCTTCCCCCCAATACTCCAATAAAAATCTTTAAAAAAAAAAAGAAAAAAGAAAATGCACCTCAATAAATCTGGCATTACCTCAATAAGTTCGTTTTTAAAGACATTAAAGCAAAATAAAGGAATAGTAGGAAAATCCTGAAACTCAAAAGTAAGAAGAACTAAGGGGAAAAAATTTTTGAAAATGGGTTAGGATGGAAGTTAAAATTTGTATTAAATTCAACTTATTCATATCTGAGATTTAAACTTGTTAATATCTGAAATGACCAAAACAGCAGAAACAATGAAGTGATATCCAACAGAAAAGGCTGGGGGGAAGGGGTGTGTAAGGAGCAGAAAAAATAAAGTTCTGTGCTTGCAAAAATACATAAACGAATGAAATGAATGAATGAATGAATGAATCCTTAGGAAAAAAGGACATTATACCCAATATATCCATCAAACAAAACTAAAAACAGGATGCCAAGAAATAGTGGACAACATACAGCAGGTCCCTGCATTTAGGGAAGTTAGCTTTCTAGTGGTAGAAACAAACAATATGTAAGCAAACAAATTTTTTTCAGACAGTGGTTAAGTGCAGTAAACAAAACAAGTGATAAGATTGACAGTAAATAAGAAGGGACACAATTCTGAGCAGTCAGGGCTCAATGACAACCCAAAATTTAAGCTGAGAGGCACGTGATAAATTGCCAGGAATGGTAACAAGAGTGGGCTTCATATGGACGGCTAGCTGTGTAAGGACTAAACCAACTGTAACAGTCTCAGTGTCCTACCACACACACATTCACACTGCCAGCATCCCACCTCTGCTCATGCTGCTCTCTGTATCAGACTTCCCTGCTCCACTCTGTACCTGAAAGTCTGTCATCTAACAAAATGGCAAAATTTTTCAGAAGTGGTAATATTCAATCCCTCATGGGTTCCGTGAGACAGGCGCTTACACACTACACAGCTAGGACAGTAAACTGATACACCTTTCTGGAAAGTAATTTGGTAACATGCAACTTAAAGGACCTTTCAAAGATTGACATCCTCTTACCCAACAACTTCCAGCAATCCATAAAACCAAAATAACAGAAATACATATGAGATCTAGGCACAAAGGTGTTCACTGCAGTATTATTTGTAACAGTAATAAAATTAAACCAAAATCCCCAATATGAAGATAATATATCAACTCCCCTCCCAAAGAGATCTTTAATCTTTATTTAGCTTGAGAGAAAAGCAGAAACCATAGGCCTCTTTATCTTTATGACCCTTCAATTAGATATTACCTGAAACACAGGAGGAGCCTAATAAATTACTTCTAAATTGAAAATGATGTATTAATATGTTGGTATTCAAGATATCTTTACCAGAGTTTTCAATGATGAGGACATGTTTATGATATACAAAAATCAACATGCAAAAGTGAATACGGGGCCGGCCGAGTGGCGCGATGGTTAAGAACTGGCTTGGGACGCCAGAGGGCCCCGGTTCGGATCCCACATGAGGGCCAGTGACACTGCCCTCTACAGCTAAGATGCTGAACAACAGAACAGCTCAACCTGGAGATGGGCTGCCGTGAATTGAATCACTGGCAACGGCGTAGACTGCAGCCCCTGTGGCAGTGGGTTGCCATGAGCTAGCGTATGTAGCCAGCAGCCAGCGTGAGCGGCCAGCAGCCGCAGTGAGCGGCCGTCCAGAAGCCGGTGACTGATCTGCCTCACCCGGGAAGAGCCAATGATGGTGCCAACTTGGGCCAGTGAAGCAACGTCCTCCACAACTAGACTGAAGAACAAAATGACAGCAACTTGTCTGTTCCCCTTCCCCCAATTTCCCAATAAAAATCTTTTTTAAAAAAGTGAATACGTAGTAAGATTTCAATTAAGTAAAAAAATAACCAGGGAGATTAGAAATTAATGTCAAAATGTTGATGGTGTTACCGTAGATTAGAATTATTAACTTACAATCTGCCCATAGAATACAAAACTGCCTTCAGGATTCCACGAACCCCTTTGGAATTACGTGTTTAGTGTTGGTATCTTTTTCCGGAGGGAAGATCCACAGCTTTCATCAAATTCCAAAAGGGAACTTGGACTCCAAAATAACTAAGAATACTCCTCTATCTGGCAAAATTAGGGTTAATTTTTTTCCTGCTTCTTTGCACTTTTGTTTTTAAACTTTCCACAGTACACATTATTACCCAAATAATCAAGGGAGGAAAAGGGGGGGAATTAGGTAAAAGTGTCCACATTTCACAAAAACAAATGATTAATCCCTCACAAAAAAGTTAAAGGACCTGCTTATTGAGACACTTCCTTAAAACATTTCTATCAGCTCAAAACATACAGTTTTCATTTGTCTTAAATAACACTTCTAATTTGCCCAATTTTGGTCACACTGGAGATCAAAATTTCATACTGGGTACAGCCAACAGAGAAGGAATGGGAGTAGAAAACCTATACTGGTAGTGCCACTCTACAAATATAATAATGTGTTACCATCACAAAGGAATTTCAAAAAAAGTTTTCTACATCTAAACTAAAAAGTAGCTTCCAAATTCTAGGGTTGTTTGGCCATCCCTTACAAAAATTTCCAATAAAATAAAGTGGGCTACACCATCCACTGAAAAAATGAAGCTGGTATAGCAATCTTAGATCCTAATTAAAGTCAGGATGCATCTTACATCCCAACCTTCCCTCTACTACAATTCTCATTTATGATTACAATACAGAAATAAGTATATGAATAATAAAATCAATAAAGTTGATTTCAAACATATACCAAACTTTAAACTCTTCAAAAAATTTACATTTTTTCCCAATCACACTAATGGAATGGTTAGAAAATTTTTCTGTTTACTAGGAAACCTCAGCAATTACAAAAACCATAAAGAGTTCAAACTTGTGTTCTTACTGTATGCAATAAAACCATAAATTACAAAAAATAAGTCTTTAAAATTGTTTTTAATCCCTACCCCCAAAAAACCCTGAACCAAGAAGGAAATCACAACTATATAATATTTAGGGACGAGGAGTAAATGAAAGGTCTAATTATGGAGGAAAGGAAAAAAATTTTAGTATTTGTAAACGTGTTTCTCTTATTCTCTTAAGCTACTGCTTTTTTACCATATTTAATTGATTTCAACAACTATCTGAGCATCTTCTGTAGTTCCAAAACAAGTCATCTAAAACACCCAAATTTATACTCTATTATGCTCAACATATCTTCAAAGATTCAATTCCACTAATTCAAAATCAATGCCTCTCAAAAAAAAGTCTCATGGTAATGTACCTATTCTCAGTTAACATGCCCTTTTCTCCCCAGACCCATATCAATACTTAACCTTTTTTAATGGGTGCAGACACTCCCCCGCCTTGACAGTCTGTTGACAACTATGAACGCTCTTCTCAGGAAAAAAAAATTTTCATTTTTATGTTTAGTTTCTGTGGGTCTACAGACCCCATGATGCCTAAGGTAGATTTGTGTTTTTAGCAACTTACCTACCATTCAACATTCTTCTGGTTAAAAGGACCTGCTTTTCTTCTGGAGATCCACCCAGCTCCCCCATTCTCAACCCATACAGTGGGGACCTACGCCAGCAAAGTATGCAAGTATGAAGCCCATCAGCACTTTCCAACCTCTTGACCACAGTAATTGGTTTAGAAATGGGCAGAAGACTCAAACTAAGGCTAAAGGAACAGAATAACAGGTAAAAGACATTTTTCTTCCCAGCAGCTACTGGAAGTAAATTTGAATGATGTAAGACAGAAGCTAACAGTTTTCTAACACCCCAAAGACAAGCAAAAAGAGAGAAACGAAATCTTGATAATGCCTTTATTTAAACACTAAATGCGACCACACCTGCAGCTATTCAGTGACAAGCCAGTCAATTTCCTTTTCTTACTCCTACCACTTTGGCGTCGGTTTTCTACCATTTTCAAAACAGTCCTGAGATAGAGCCCATTTCTCTCTCAAGATTAAGAACTCCTGGGGCGGCCAGTAAGCTCAGGTGGTTAGAGCGCAGGCTCACAGCCCTAAGGTTGCTAATTCAATCCCCACATGGGCCAGTGAGCTGCACCCTCCACAGCTGGACTGAAGACAACTACTTGACTTGGAGCTGATGGGTCCTGGAAAAACACACTGTTCCCCAATAAAATTTCTTTTAAAAAACAAACAAACATTAAGAGCTCCTGAAGTAGATGACAAATCTATACAGTTGACCCTTGAACACAGAGGCTAAGGGCACAGACCAAGAGCAGTCAAAAGTCCCCATATAACTTTTGACTCCCCAGAAACTTAACTAGGGTAGGCTCTTTGCATCTGCAGATTCAACCAACCACGGATGGAAAACAGTCTTTTCGACCCACAGTTGGGAACCTGTGGTTGGGAATGCGAAAAGTTTTCAGTCTGTGATTGGTTGAAACCACAGATGCAAAACCTTCAGATACAAAGAGCCAACTGTATTTACTGAAAAACAATCCATATATAAGTGGACCTGTGCAGTTCAAACCCATGTTGTTCAAGGTCAACTGTATTCTGAACCCATACACGTGGGTTTATATCAGTAAAGCTAATAGGGTGAATAGACGGGCAATAATTACAGACTATTTAGTCACAAAAAGCTTTTAACCATACTTTAAAAAGTCACGTGATTTTTTTAATTTAAGCTTTTCAAATTACTGAACTATATATATGACGAAATATTCCCAGAAACCAGCCAAAGCAATGCCTTGAAGCTACCCAGACAAAGCACTTGTCTCAGGACTGTTGCTTCCCAGATGCCAAACAGAATCTGGACTTCTCATCCTTGCTCAAAAGAACCAAGTTCAGATAAAATTTCACCTCTTCCAAGCAGTCAGCTCACATTCTCAATGACACCCTTCCTTCTCAACTACATTAGGTACTTAAAATGGGCAATTTCAGCAGTTAATTTATGTTGTTTTTTTATCATCCCTAGTTAGTCTCTTACTCTTGTCTCCACATAGCGAAATGCACTTATGCGTTGAGACAAAATAGTCAAGGTTTTAATCGGAAGAGAACTAGAAGAAAACCTTCTGAAGAGGACAGATAGCGAGGTAATCCCACCTTAGATTTCCTGGATTTCACCTTTCTTTTAGGAGAAAACTCACTTTCCTCACTGTGATTAACACTGCCACAAGAGCCCCCCAAGAAGTACAATTTCTATTTAAAGCTCCAGTTCAAAGGTGGATTGGATTAAAAGACCCTTTTTCTGCACTTGCATAGTTTAAAAGAAAAAAAAATTGCAGGCACTGTAAAAAGAGAACTTTACAAATAGTGAAGGAAAGTTGCACAATAGAAGGAAAAGAAAATACAACTTGTAGTAACTGTATATGCACGGATTTCTGAATCTCATCATGATAAGCTTCTAACACCAAAACTCCCTGCTTTAGGCTTCTGCTCTTCCTAACTCCTTACTGGCTGACAAGTCTAGTGAACTGCACTAGAGTTTACACAAAAGGCATCCATTCCTCCCAATCAGTAAGTAACGTTATCCTCAAGGTCAGTGACCATATTATGCACTAATGACTCTCCACAAACCAAAGCAAGGCTAAGTACGAAGAAAAAACTGGGAAGAAATAATGCTGAAATATCAATGGCAATTGCCACTGGGTGGTATGATTGTGGGTGATATTTTTCCTTTTTACCCTCCCTACATTTTCTATCATGCCTCAAGTGTTATTTTGATGCAGAAAAGTGTTTTCATTTGTATGTAGTCAAATTTTGTCCTTTATGGATTCTGCTTTTGTCATGTATGCTTTCCAAAAAATGATACAAAACCCAGAGCAATATGAGGAAAAATATTACCAAATGTGACTACACAAAAATGAAAAACTTAGGGGCCGGCCGAGTGGCTCAGTTGGTTAAGAGCTCACTCAAGAGTGAGAGCTCTGAGCAACAGGGTTGCTGGTTCGATTCCCGGCCCAAGCTGAGCTGCCGCTAAGCTGCCAACAGGTGGCAGGATGGCTCACCAAAAAAAATAAAATAAAAAATAAAAATGAAAAATTTGGTACTGCGTGTATGTACATGTATATCCACAAACAAAATCTAAAGGAAATATTCCACTGGAACTGTTCATGGAACTACACAACACAAGGTTTAGGAGCACCTTTTGTAACAATCTGGGTAACTGCTCAGAAAGTTACAATCACACTACACAGAATTAAAGCATGATAATATAAATTGTTTTTTAAAGCATGCTTAATATATCTGTTTACTTACAGATTCTCATATCCAGCTAAAAGGGCATAAAAGCTATGCTTTCTGAGTACTCATAAATAATCTAGATAGCCCCTAAGATTTGAGTTTGACACTAGCCTAAATGACAGCAGTATTTCAATTATGAGTTCATTCCAGATGTGCACAGATATGCCGAATTTTGTGTAATCCAGATTTTATTTTACATTTAAAATGAACAGATAAAACATGGCAATTTTTATAGATTTGAACTGTAAACATATACATTACACAGCCCTAAACCTGCTGTCCCTCCTACCACAAAGCTAATATTCACCTTACTGACATCTAGTTCTATGGCTTCATTTTTTACATTAAAAATGTCAACTCTTCTGGTAGTTGTTTTGGTGTACAATATGAAACAAATATACATGTGTGTGTGTTCTCCCTCGCCCCCCACCCCCCAAGATGAGTAGGTTTCTAAATACTACCTGTATACTAAATTCTTAAATATATTTGACTGTCTCTGGACGATCACATCTATACTATTTACCAGTTTTTTCTGGTCCTACAAATCAGTGCCATGTTGCTTTAATCACTGTATTTTTCCAATACATTTTAATATCTAGTAATATGTTATGCCTCTTTTTTAAAGAAGTTACACTTCTCTTTTAAAATGTATCTTTAGTCTAACCCAGATGAACTTTTGGTTTCTTTTGCCAAAGTGGAACTGCTTTAAATTTATAAATTTACTTGACAAGGCCTGAAGTCTTCATCATATTGGTTCTTCCCATCCAGTCATAGAAACTGGCTCTTCCATTTTTCAAGTCTTTTTCAGGGATTTTATCATTTTTTTCACCTAGATCCTGCATATTTCTTACTCAACTTATTCCTAGGTATTTTATATTTTTCATTATATTTTCTATTAACTATTGGTATATAGGAACTCCATTGATATTTTTTATTTACTTTAACAATCATCTTTCTGAACTCTTACCGAAATCTCTAACAGGTTTTTAGTTGCTTCTTTGGGGATTCTATAATAAATAAGCAATCACAATATGCAAACAGCAATACTTTTTCTCTCCTTTAATGTTTATACTTCATTTTTCATACAGAACTACATTGGCTACAACTTCTAAAACAATGCTGAATAAAAGCAGCAATAGCAAATTTTTGTGTTATATTTCTAATTCTTTCATATACCAGGGGTGCCAAAAAAATGTACACATTTTAAGAGATGTTATCTATTTATTACTTTTCAAAGTGGAACTGAATTATGGTAGCAATATGTAGTATGACGTTCACTCAAAAGATGGTGTTAATCAAATGAATGCTAGTGACATTCATTGTATTACAATTTTAATAGTTTTTTCCTTTCTTAAAATGTGTATACATATTTTTGGTACCCTCTGTATTTGTCTCTGTGTTTTAACTTCATTGTGACATTGCTGTTAGTGTGAAACATTCTTTGTGTTATTAAAAGTTTCCTGTTCAAATTCAAAATAAAAGTGGTCAGACGGTGAAATTTTTGTTGTGCTTTATTTATATTTATTTTTTTAAAAAGGGGGGCTGGGGCCGGCCGAGTGGCGCGATGGTTAAGAACTCGCTTGGGATGCCAGAGGGCCCCGGTTCGGATCCCACATATGAGGGCCAGTGACACTGCCCTC
>NW_017731350.1:3292660-3297378 GCF_001890085.2 Hipposideros armiger | reverse complement strand
GTCCTCCACAACTAGACTGAAGAACAAAAGGACAGCAACTTGTCTGTTCCCCTTCCCCGATTTCCCCAGCGCTGTTCCCAACCCCCAATTCCCCAATAAACATCTTTAAAAAAAATAAAAAATAAATAAATAAAATAAATAAAAACACATGTTGATTCAAAAAGTTGCACATGAAATGTTTATGGCAACATTATTCACAATAGCCAAAAAGTGGAAACTACCCAAATATCCATCAACTGATGAATAGATAAATAAAAGGCAGTATATCTATACAACAGAATATTATTCAGCCATAAAAAGGATACATGCTACAATATGGATGAATTTTGAAAACATTATGCTAAGTGAATGAAACCAGACACAAAAGGCCACATGCTGTATGATTCCATTTATAATAACTGTCCGGAATAGGAAAATCCACAGATAAATAGATTAATGGTTACCAGAGGCTGGAGGAAGGGAGAAAGGGGAGTGACTGCTAATAATAATAAAGATTAGAGTAAATATCAATGAGACTGAAAACAGAAAAATTAATGAAACCAAAACTGGTTCTTTCAATTGATGAATAAATTTGATAAACCTCTAACAAGAGAGACAAAGGGGGGAAAATGATAACAAATTACCAATATTGGGAATAAAGAGGGGATATCACTACAGATTCTGCACACAATAGGGGAACACTACCAACAACTGTATAGACATAAATTCAACAACTTAAATCAAATGTACCAATTCCTGGAAAATCACAAACTACTGAAACTTACCCAAAGAGAACATAAATAATCTGAACAGTTGTATAACTATCCGAGAAGTTGAATTCAAACTTTAAAAGCTTACACAAAAGAAATCTCCCAGCCCAGAATACTTCACTGGTAAATTCTATCAAACATTTAAAGAAGAAATAACATGAATTCTACATACAGTCAATTGTCACTATTCATACTAGTTATGTTCTATAATGTCACCATGAACACAAATTAGCAAATACTGAACCAACGTTTTTCAAGGAAATACAGTTAGGTTCCTGCAAGCCTTTGGTTACACTGTCAACTGATCAATATATAACCGTGTTTTTATGTGTTTCTGTTGAAAGATATTGTACTTAATACATATTAATTCATTAACATGGAACTCATGGCCAACAGCACTGTTAACTCATGTCTAATCAAAGCTTATATAACACAGGTGTTTTTCTCCAGAAGGCACATCAGTTTTCCTGCACTAAGAATACTAGCCAGCACTACACTTAGGGAGCATTTTAAACAGCGAAAGCACCAACAAAAAGCACAAAAATGCAAAAACATGGCATTCAACAGATGACAAAAAGGACTCGTTTCCACTGTGAGAACTGCAACAGGAAGAAGGCAGAGCATCACCTTGTTTGCTCTCAGGAAGGACCTCAGCTGGGAGTGTCTTCATCAGGTGACTCAAATTTTTTGCCACTCTTCACATGTTCATGAATGACTGCAAAAGTGTCATGAGTACTGAGATTTGGGGTTAAGAGTAAATTTTAGCAAGTAGGTGAATTCACAAACACTGAACCCATGAATAATGAGGATTGACTGTAATCTCTTTCAGGAAATAGAACAGAAAAGAAGACTTCCTAACTCATTTTTACAAGGCCAGCATTATCCTGATGCCAAGACACAGACAGTAAAAGAAAACTACAGATTAATATCCCTCATGAATATAACTGTGAATGTCCTCAACAAAATATTAGCGAATCCACCAATATATAAAAAGTATAATATACCACAACCAAGTGAGATTTCATTTCCACCCCCAGGAATGCAAGGCCGATTAAAAATTTGAAAACCAATGTCATCCACCATATCAAGTCTAAAAATTAAAATCAGGGCCGGCCGAGTGGCGCGATGGTTAAGAACTTGCTTGGGATGCCAGAGGGCCCCGGTTCGGATCCCACATATGAGGGCCAGTGACACTGCCCTCCACAGCTAAGATGCTGAACAACAGCTCAACCTGGAGNAGACTGAAGAACAAAAGGACAGCAACTTGTCTGTTCCCCTTCCCCCAATTCCCCAATAAAATCTTAAAAAAAAAAAAAAAAAAAGGCAATATGCTTAGTTTTTTTCCCCACTCTTCCGAGACTGCTGATTTAGGAAAAAAATTAGTTTATGTAAACCAAACATAATCAGCTATATCTAAATCGCCCATACAAATAAATTCTACTTAAGTTTATCTGCCTGCGTATGTATGTGTTTAACACTTTAAAATATTTTAAACAGATATTAATTTTTAATCATTGCCTTTTTAACATGTGAGATAATCATATAGCTCATACTAGTTAGGTTAACACTAGGCACTGTAACCAAATCTCAAAATTTCATTAGCTTAACACAATATGAGTATAGGTTTCTATTCAATTATTAACAGTTATTCAGTTATGAACAGGTTAACAGTTCAATGCAGCTGACTTCTAGACACTGGGCAGCTTTTCTCAATCAAGCAATTCAAGAAACGAGGCTCTTTGCAACACGCGGTTCACCATGCCTTAAGCCGTGGAGTTCTCTGCATCCAACTTGAGAATACATGGAGAAAGTACACCTATTCTTAAATACCTTGACTCAGAAGTGACACACATCACTTATGTTCACATTCCACTGCAAAAATAGCCACTTGACACCACCTACATACAAGAGGGTCTAGAAAATAAAATCTTTGTCTGGGTAGCTGTGACAGGTACCTATCTCTACATATAATTTTTCATCTTGACCTAATAATTAGATGAATTAATAATTTCCTAATAACAAAGGAACTTTGTATTCCTGGAATAAACTCTAATTAATCATGGTGCATTGTTTTATTATATTGCTGTATTTACAATTTATACATAGCTATGCTTAGTAAAAGTCTCCTGTTTTGTTTTTTTTGTCCTATTCTTAATCAGGTTTTGGTATGAGTTAGCTAGCATTACTTTTGCCACATACATGGTAGGTGTTCGATGCTTTAGTAGTAAAACTGCTATCCTGTCAGAAGGGAAGCCAGACACAACTTCAACAATAATTGATCCAATAGACATATAGATCCTAACTGCCACAATACAACAGAAGTAAATTACTGTAGAAACACAGCATGAAGAACACTGAACAAACCAGGAAGCTGATCTATTCTGAATAATGGATGTGTTAAAACTTAAAAATTTTTATTATAATTTTCCCAAAGCCCTTGAAGGACTTAACACATTTTTTTTGGTGATGCCTAGGCCATTCACTGCCACAAAGAGGATGGATGATTCCTCATGTATACGATCTTGCACAGGCCAATGCCAATCCTGAATCAATCATTCCAAACGATCTTGAGTTATCTAGGTAGGACATTCAACATGAGAGGAGCTGGAGAGTAAATTGGGACAGGAAGAAAGTAAAACCTGATGAGGCAGAAAAAGTTAATAAAAGTGAGCCTGAAGGGGAACTGCCCAGGCCTGCATCCCCTCCCCAGGGACCTCACAGGCACATCCCCTAGAGATAAATTAAGCTGCCCAAACACCTTTAGAAAGAGAAGACTTTAACCCAAGTGATCTACTTTTAACTCCTGCCCAAACGGCTGGAGCCTGGACGTTGTTTGAACTCCAGACTCATTAAAATACAATTAAAATAGGGCCAGCTGAGTGGCTCAGTTGGTCAAGAGTGTGAGCGCTGAGCAACAGGGTTTCAGGTTCGATTCCTGGCCCAAGCTGAGCTGCCACTGAGCTGCCAACAGGTGGCAGGAAGGCTCAGCTAAAAAAAAAAAAAAAACTAAAAAAAAACAACAATTAAAATAAAATGAACATAATGGCTTGCCCCCCACCCTGTGGATTTTTCTGTATTCATTCTGGGTAAGAACATGCACAGAAAGAAACTAGTTACATATAACCAACATATGTCAATCAAATGACCTCAGTCTATATGTCAAATGTCTTGAGTTTAGATGTCACATGCTCTACTGTAAGGAAATTTACATAACCTTTCCTATATCAGACAAAGCTAACCTGAAATTAGATGCAGTTGTCTGCAGCAATCTGCTTGACACTGCCCCCGGCAGCTCTGCCAGTGTTTCTCTTAAATAAACTTTCTATTGGGTTGTCGGAAAAGTCATGACGCATTTTTGCAACAAAAAACATAGAAAAGATGCGTCATGACTTTTCCGACAACCGAATAACTTCTATTCCTTTTTAGTCTTGTGAATTCTTTCACATTCTGCGAACCACCAGGGGTATCCAAAGACAAAACAAAACCTACCAAGACTTCCAGGAAACAGGGTTTCGTCCTTGTAATGAACAGGTTACCTCCCTGACTTTATCTCCTAAATCTCTTCTCCTCAATCACTCTACTCCAGGGGCCAGCCAAGTGGCTCAGTTGGTTAAGAGTGCAAGCTCTGAGCAACAGGATCGCCGGTTCAATTCCCACATAGGCCAGTGAGCTGTGCCCAAGCTGAGCTGCCGCTGAGCTGCCAACAGGTGGCAGGATGGCTCTGCTAAAAATAAAATAAAATAAAATTGTACAGCTGATATGGCAAACAGTTCGGCAATTCCTTAAGAAGTTAAACATAGAGTTAACATTTGATCTAGCAATTCCACTCCTGGATATATACCAAAAAGAATTAAAAACACATGTTGAGGGACTGCCGAGTGGCGCGTTGGTTAAGAGCTGGCTTGGGACGCCAGAGGGCCCCGGTTCGGATCCCACATATGAGGGCCAGTGACACTGCCCTCTACAGCT
>NW_017731350.1:3279264-3289610 GCF_001890085.2 Hipposideros armiger | reverse complement strand
AAAAAAAAAAAAAGAGCTGGCTTGGGACACCAGCTCTGAGCAGCAGGGCCCCAGTTCGGATCCCACATTAGGGCCACTGGCACTGCGCCCTCTACAGCTAAGATGGTGAACAACAGTTCGACCTGGAGCTGGGCTGCCGAGAGTCATCAGCGTGGGGTAGGCTGCAGTGAGGCTGCAGTGGGCTGCCATAAAGCTACCGTGAGTGGCTGGCAGCCGGCGAGAGCAGCTGGCAGCCTGGGTGAGTTGCCAAGAGCTGCTGTGAGCGGCCAGCGACCAATCTGCCTCTCCTGGGAAGAGTGCAATGATAATACCAACATGGGCCAGTGAAGCGATGTCCTCCACAATTAGAATGCAAAACAAAAGGGCAGCAACTTGTCTGTTCCCCTTCCCTGATTCCCCAATGCTGTTGCCCTCCCCCAATTCCCCAATAAAATCTTAAAAAAACAAACAAACAACCTACAGCTAATATACTTAATGATGACAAGACTGAGCTTTCCCCTATAATCAGGAAGAACATATCTGCAAAATACATATCCACCAAAGGACTTGCATTTAGAATACATAAAGAATTCTCAAAACTCAACAAGAAAACAACCAACCCAGTTAAATAGTGGGCAAAAGACTTGAACATTTCACCGAAGAGGATATACAGGAGGCAAATAAGGCATAAAAAGATGTTCAACAATAGAAGCCATTAATTAAAATCACAATGACATACCATTACACCCCTATTAGAATGGCTAAAATAAAAAATGCTGAGAATACCAAGGGCTAACAAGGACGTAGAGCAACTTGATTTCATAAATATTGCTAGTGGGAATGCAAAATGATATATAGCTACTCTGAAACTTCAATTTCCTATAAAGTTAAACATATACCTACCCCATTACCCAACAATCCCACTTCTGGGTATTTACCCTAGAGAAACGAAAACTTATGTCCAAAGGAAAATCTGCCCACAAATATTTACTGCAGCTCCATTCTTAATTGCCAAAAATAGAAACAACCCACATGTTCTTCAACAGTGAATGCATAAACTATTATACATTGGTACAATGAACTACTCAGCAATAGAAAAGAATGAACTATTTATACACAAAATAATGTGGATGAATCTCAAAGACATTGAGCTGAATTAAAGAAATCAGTCTCAAAAGGTTATACTCGATATGATTCCATTTATATGACATTCTCAGAAAGACAGAAATATAGTGATGATGAACTTATCGGTGGTTGCCAAGGGTTGGGGCAAGTGGAGGGTGACTACGGCAGGATAGCATGAGAGGTTTTTGGAGTGTACCTGACTATGCTGGTGGTGGTTACATGTGTTAAAGTCACACAACTGTGTAACAAAAGGCCAATTTTTACTGCATGTTAATTTTTAAGATAAAAAATTTAAATCCAAAATATTAGGATGAGGTACCAGGTGCATGTATAAGTAGGAAATAAAAATTTAAAAAAAGAAGCCAGTAACTACAGCATTAAAATGCTCATTTTAAGTTATCAAAGTTTCTTAACAATACGATCGGGCATTTATGACATAACCACATAATGGAATATCATTCAGCAATTCAAAAAGGGTTATTAGCAAAACCAATAAATGACACATAAAAATATTTTAATACACAAAAAGGCAGATTAGAAACTGAGAAAAAGACTGATTACAACTACATAGAGAAGAAAACTTTATCAAAGACTAGAAGGAAATAAACCAAAATGTAAAGCTACATTGTGTCAGATGATAGTGACTTTTTTCCTCTATTTTCCAAGTTAATTTAAATATTATTTCTACACTTTAAATAATTCATGAAACTTTTGTGAAATGGAGGAAACCTATGTTACAAATTAATATAAATAAAATATATTTATTTTAAATCTCAACATTAATAGAGCAAAAAATAATACATTAATCCTAAATTAGAACCAAAGTTCCCAAGGACTAAAGTGAAGGAAATCTATAAAATGTAAAACCTCATCTAGGTCATTAATAAGAAAGAGGACTGACAAGAATGTTTGATTAGATATTAAGAAAACATCTTAAAATGATACAAAGTACACTGAAGCCATTCACAAATTACGGTGAATTCAAATTACAAATATGTTCATACAACTTTTAAGATTAGCATTAAAGCATAAAATTTAAATATCTTCAGACAACTTTCAGAACCCCTTGAATTAATATACAAATTCCAGGTGAAAAGCCCACAAAAAATCTAGTCTGAGAAACATTTTCATTAAGCTCTGTCATTTGCTACCTCTTGTCTGCTAGAAAACAGATCTGGGAAACACGTATGAAGCAAATCCAATTCTAAATGAAAGACTGGGGAGTTGCCCTTCTTGCTCCCCCTTACCCCCCATCTGTTCTCAAGATGTGCCTTTTATATCACAAACCTGTAATAGATAGGTTTCTCCTGCCAAAATTTCCTTAATTTTTCATCATAAATAAATATATCAATACTTAATGGTGTTTTCACAAAAAGTATCATGGAACCCAGGGCCACCATGATGTACAACTCCAGGAAGCAGTATTCACATAAAATACAGGAGTGGTTCCTCCCGAGTTGTGCAACACGCAGCCCTGATTCTATCACCTGAACAAACTTGAAGAACAGCAATACAGAGGACAGTGGTATGGAAAGGACAGTGGTACAGGAATGGAGAGAAAAGAAAAATCAACGCAGGAAAGACTTTCGATTTCTTCTTTCCCTTCAACAATGGTAGGATTTTGTTGTGTTGAAGAGCATTCCAGAACCTCCTGTATGTTTGGAAAGTTCAGGAGACTTGCAGAATTTAATTTAAGACTTCTGTTGGAGAGCTGTAAGACAGTTATTAGGTAGAGAAGGTACGAAATAAGAAAAATTTGAATGACATGGGGGGAAAAAAAACAACACATACCCCTTTCCCACCCTTTTAATTCAAAGTTTCCTACTCTAACTTTATAACGTCTCTACAGCTGGACTCTTCAGCCCTCTACAATAAATCCCACAAATGGCCCAAGCTGCTTAAAACACAGATACAATGTTATCTCCTGCATAAAAAGTTTCTATAGTCCCTAGAATAAAAACACTGTCAGCCCAAATTCAGTAACTCCCCACATTTTGGCCCCAACCTACCTTTTCTGGCCTTATTTTTCACTACACTTCACAATACTCAAAGATCAATTAGCCATGGATCAAACACATCCTGCATTTTTCAGTCTTCCCTCTGCCTGGAATACCCTTACCCATACACATCATCCCTTTATACCCAGGACAAACCTTTAAGACCAAACCTGACACAGTCTCCCTCCACCAAACTTCAGTATTACTATTAGTTTGCTATTAGACAGCCTCAACAACACAAATTTATTTTGTGATGTTTTATTATGAAGCTTAGGTGAAAAAAGCACAAATTTATCTCACAGTTTCTGTGTGTACGGATTCTGGACATGGGTTAACTGGGTCTTCCGCTTAGGGTCTCACTGAGCTGAGATCAAAGTGTCAGTAGGGACTGTTGAAGTCACCCAAGGCCTGGAATTCTTTTCCAAGCTTACCACCAAGCTTCACTTGTTGGCAGGTTTCAATCCCTCTCTGTTTTCTTGGTGCCTCTTGACCAGGAGTCACTCAGCTCCTAGAGACTGCCTGCCATTCCTTGCCACATGGCCTTCTCCACAGGCAGTTCACAAAGTATAAGTAAAGAGAGCGGGATTTTGTGCAGAATCTCCTGAAGCAGCAAATGGATCTTTCCGTAGATTCCCAAACTTGTTCACAGCTAGTTTAAGTCTCTGTGTGATTGCACATTGACCTTTGGAAACAAGTGGTGTCCCTGAGGTAAAAAGGCTTTCCGTTAGAAATGTCTCAAACCTCTGCAATTCTCGGCTAGGCAATAACATCTTCACAATATACAGTTTTCCATTCAGAAACATAAAATGATCTACATTTATTAATTTTTCAGTAATATTAACAGTGCTCACAACATACTTGTCATTGTATAATTATCTAAGATTCCAATTATTATCTAATATCTAAGATTCCAAAAGGTAAGTTCTACTGTTATCTCTATTTTAAAGTTGGGGACACTAAGAAAGCTTATATAGTGGGAATCCCTACAATTCAAAGGTGGTCCTTAGACCAAGGCACTAGCATCACCTGGGAACTTGTTAGAAATGCAGAATTTCTGGCTATACTGCAATCCTACTAAATAAAAATCTACATTATAATGTAGATTTATGAAGCTCTCTAGATGATTCTCATTCTCATTAATGTTTGAGCACTGGTTTAAATAACTTGTCCAAGCTGGCACAATAAATGGTAGAGCGAGGATCAAATCCAGATTGTTAAGGTTATTCCCAAGTTGCTATTAAAAACAGTCCTTTTTGGGGGCGGCCAGTTGGCTGAGGTGGTTTGAGCGTGGGCTCTTATCACCAAGGTGCCGGTTCAATTCCCACATGGGTCAGTGAGCTGCGCCCTCCACAACTAGATTAAAGAAAATGACTTGACTTGGAGCTGATGGGTCCTGGAAAAACACACTGTTCCCCAATAAAGTTTATATATATATATATATAGAGATAGATAGATAGATAGATAGATAGATATAGATATAGATATAGATATAGATATAATTTTTAAAATAGTCTTTCACGGGTCATTATGTCTTGCACGGGTCATTAAGATATATATGAAAACTGTTTATTTCTATTATCTTTTTCTTGTAATCCATCTCATTGTTACATCTCTCACACACACATATACACACGCACGCACACACCCAAATAAAAGAGATGTTCCTAACACATTAATATATTTCATGGATACCATCCGTTTAACTTAAAAAATTTGTGAATCAAATCATATAGAAAACTAATCACTATAAATCAATAGCACTACATTTAAATTTTTGTTACTATTTAGAAATAAGTCACTAACACCAACAAGCACTTTATTTGAAACTGAATATGGCTAAACCAGCTACTGAATAATTCAGTTCATCAGTAGGCTAAAGATTCAAGATGATTTGGGCCATCGCAAGCAGTGAACCTCAATGAAAGTCCATGCTAAACATGGTACCAACGGCTAAATGTCAGTAAACTAAAGAATTATCAAATGAAAAGTCTTTCACAACATAATTTTTACCAAAAGATGGATCAAATTAACTTAGAAGACACTATAATTAATAAGGTTTACAATGTTCCCTGATGCCCGGGACCAAACACATGTGTATGTACTAACATTAAACAATTGTAGTTTTGTCAAGCAACGTCAGAATAAGAATTATGACAGAAATTTCCCAGTGTCCAAATGTAACTCACAAATGTTTTTGGTGTGTCTTGGAATAATTCTCTTTCACAAACAAGAAAGATACTCAACCAGTTTCCCTGGCAAACACTTAATACAACTGACCAACTTTATTCAAATTGTGCTCTCTTGAAAGTGAGAACAGTGTCTTCTCCTTTACCTCCAATAAAAATTTTTAAAAATTAACATTCAAGGGCCGGCTGAGTGGCGCGATGCTTAAGAACTGGCTTAGGATGCCAGAGGGCCCCGGTTCGGATCCCACGTATGAGGGCCAATGACACTGCCCTCTACAGCTAAGATGCTGAACAACAGCTCAACCTGGAGCTGGGCTGCCCTCAGTCGCTGGTGAAGGCGTAGGCTGCAGCCCCAGCTGCAGTGGGCTGCCATGTGCTACCGGGTGTAGCCAGCAGCCGCAGTGAGCGGCCGTCCAGAAGCCGGCAACTGATCTGCCTCGCCCAGGAAGAGCGCAATGATGGTGCCAACTTGGGCCAGTGAAGCAACGTCCTCCACAACTAGACTGAAGAACAAAAGGACAGCAACTTGTCTGTTCCCCTTCCCCCAATTCCCCAGCACTGTTCCCATCCCCCCAATTCCCCAATAAAAACCTTAAAAAAAAAAATTAACATTCAAGTGCAAGAAACTGAGTTAATCTCTTCAGGTAGAAACTTTTTTTTTTTTAAGTCTCTGCCTTCAAGAAGCATAGTATTACTGATACATAGACTGAATTTCTTACTTGTCCACAATAAAATATATATTTTATTTAGGGACGATATACCTTCAAGGCTAAACATTTTTTAAAAGCACTCAATTTATAATCTTTAAATGGGGAAAGTTTTTCTTAAAAGGACTCAAAACCTAGAAAAGCACAAAAGGTAAATTAAAGATTGATAAATTTGTTTACATTAGCATGAAGAATGTCTGGGCAGAAAAAAAAACCTGCATAAATTACATCAAAGACAAAAATGGGAACAGATCTGCAATACATATGACAAAGGGCTAGCTAGCTTCCTTAATCTACAAAGCACTCTTAGAAATTAGTATAAATGAAACCAGGAAGAAAAATGATCTGAATAGACAAGTTTCATCAAAAATATACCAACAGTAAGTACAGGAAGTTACTTTACACCTGCACTGTCCAATAATGGTAGCCACAAGACAAACATGGCTACTTAAACTTAATTAAAATTGAATAAAATTCAAAATTCAGTTTCTTACACTAGCCATATTTCAAGTGCTCAATGGCTACATGTGACTCGTGGCTACTATATGGACAGCACAGACATAGAACATTTCCATCAAGTTATACTGAATAAAACAACAAAAGAAATGTTTTGTTAATGTATCAAAATAGCAAAAGGTAAAGATTGATATATTCCTTGGATTACAAAGAAAAGTGGGGGAAAAACAGGAACTTTCAAATTTTTGGAGGGGATACAAATTGGCAAAAACTCAAGTTTACAAACTCTTTATCTTAACTATTCCATTCACACAAATGCAAATACACACACAATGTACATGCATACATATATCCTGAGATGTATATATTGAAGCATTTGTTATAAAAGGGAAAAAAAACTATAAATGGCCTACATGTCAAATAATCAAGGACTTTTTAAATGATGGTACATCCAAAAACAACAGAATATTAAAAAAACATTTCAAATAATGAGGCAGATAAGTAATGGCATTAAAAAGGCATTCATGTCATTCATAAAGAAAGCAAGCTTTGGGGCCGGCGGAGTGGCACATTGGTTAAGAGCTGGCCTGAGACGCCAGAAGGCCCCGGTTCGGATCCCACATATGAGGGCCAGTGACACTGCCCTCTACAGCTAACATGCTGAACAACAGCTCGATCTGGAGCTGGGCTGCTGTGAGGCAACCGTGATGGTGACGGTGTAGGCTGCAGCCCCTGCTGCAGTGGGTTGCCATGGGCTACCGTGTGCAGGCAGCAGCCAGCTAGAGCGGCCAGCAGCCGCTGTGAGCAGCTGTCCAGAAGCTGGTGACTGATCTGCCTCGCCCGGGAAGAGCACAATGATGGTGCCAACTTAGGCCAGTGAAGCAACGTCCTCCACAACTAGACTGAAGAACAAAAGGACAGCAACTTGTCTGTTCCCCTTCCCCCAATTCCCCAGCACTGTTCCCATCCCCCAATTCCCCAAAAAAAATCTTAAAAAAAAAAAAAAAGCAAGCTTCAAAACTGTATATGAAATATATACAGGTATACATGTTTATGCATATTTCCATATAGAGGTTAAAAGTCCAGAAAATTGCATTCAAACTATCAACTATAGTTAATTTCAACATAACTCTCAATATTTTCAATATTTGAGTATGCGGACTTTCACTGAATCTGTTTTCAGTATAGTGACGCATTCAAGATTAAACTCTTTACATGCTTCTGTTCTACTTGTTTTTTAAGTAATGAGCCTATATAACTTTAATAGAAACTCAATTAAAGTTTAAAGCAAATACTACTGTTTTTTAAGTCATATTTAATGAGTTTGAAAACAGTGCATTCAAATACCTTTTAAGAACACTAAAAACATGATAAATCAAACTGTACTAAAAATACTAAATTGCACAATACTATAAACTATGAGGATGGCCTCTATGAGATCTGGAAATAAAGAATACAGAGCTAAAGGGGCATTCAGAGGTCTTTTGTAAAATGACAAAAATAGGTTTTAACAAACCTTACTTGGTCAGTTCCCTGTACTTATATTTTCCACATATTGGCCTCCTTCCAGACAGTTTTTGTAGTGAATACATAATAACCTTGCACCAAGAGTAAAATTTTAAGAGTGGATAGATTCTGTGGATGATGAAACAGTAAGGACTTCTGCAAATCTGATTTCTTTTCTCAGCTCCTGTCAGAATTCTAGGAGACTGCTGCAACAGCATCAGCGACAGCAGCAGCCTTTCAGAGAAATGTTTAACTTGTACTCAAAAAAATATTTTAATTTTTCTCCTTCAACAAGTTAGGAGGTTTGGGGGCTTTCAAGATAGGGACATAAAAACAGAGCAAAAGGAAGAATGAACTGAAAAATAATAATACAAAATTCAAGAAGCTAAACAGAGGGAAATTTTACTTTGTTATTATCACCAGAAGGAAGATCACTCAAGAAAAAGTGTTGTATCAAGCCGCTTCGCACAAAAAGACTTAGAAAGCCTTGTGAGAGACATGGGTTAAAAATTGAGAAACTTAGGGCCGGCCGAATGGCTCAGTTGGTTAAGAGCTCGCTCAAGAGTTTGAGCTCTGAGCAACAGCGGTTCGAGGCCAGCCCGAGCTGAGCAGCCGCTAAGCTGCCAATAGGTAGCAGGATGGCTCAGCTAAAAAAAAAAAGAAAAAAAAAAAATTGAGAAACTGCTCTGATCCACAATTTTCAAAATAATAGCTGCATATTTACATTTATTTTTGAATTTCAGCTTTATTGAAGTATAATTGACATAAAATTGTAAGACATTTGATACATTTATGAAATTGCTATCTGCATTTTTTTATGTATTCCATAAACCTAGATTTTGCCTAGTTTTACTTTCTACAGTTTATATTACAAAAACAATAGATTTGTTTTAATACGTTGTTCCAAGACGCACACTCTCTCCTGGAGAATCTAATACAACCACAAATAATATAAATACAGACTTAAAAGGATTCTGGCCTGGTAAATATATATCCAAGGAGCCATAATCAGGCGTGGCCATACTCCCAGCCTTATTTTTTAAGAAAAAAACTACTCATGGTATAGTAAGAGTACTGAAAATTCCTAATATTAATACATCTATTTTTTTCTGAAGTGTATTTTGTTAAGATGTTTTTCTAAACAACTTTCTAATCATTATTTTTATAATTATACTTTTAAGCAATTATTTTCTATTTTCTATACTTTTTATATAAAAAATAATTAGCCTATGAGTGTTACTCCTTTAATAGAAATTGTCTATCTTCCCTCTTATTCCCCAAAGTTAAATAACTTTAGGTATATGACAAAATTAAAAATCTATATACATTCAAAATAATATTAACCTGTAAATGAAGTCTATATACATGCCATCCAAAAACAAGGAAAACACTTTTTCTTCAGTCTACAAACCATATACTAAAGGTCTACACCACAGATCGCTGTGCTCCTCACCTCTAACACCCATACTTGACTTATACTTTGACCACTTTACTCCCAAAAGATACCCAAAGGTGCCTCTAGTGTACAATCTCTACTGTCTGTCTGTGTCTCTGTCCCTTCCACCTACAATCACAACAAACCTGTCCTTTTAAGATATTTTTCCCTTTTAATGCTTCCCTAGTTGTGGTGAGTAACAGGAGAAAAGTCAAAAAGGAAACAGGATCGACAAGATTATAGTATTTCGAAAGCTCTGCTTTGCAAAAACAGCTAAATTCTTCAGGGGTGTCCATCAAGTGTTTAGATGATACCCTTTTTTTAAAAAGCATGAGCATAACTTTGAATATTAGAATCAAATGTAATGGTTCTCAATATTTCTGGCTTACTAGAAATTTTTCTATTTAAACTGTACCAAACACTATACTACATACAGATCTCTCATCCAAATCATTTCATCGCAGGGGCCGGCCGAGTAGCTCAGTTGGTTAAGAGCGCGAGCTCTGAGCAACAGGGTCGTCTGTTCCATTCCCACATGGGCCAGTGAGCTGCGCCCAAGCTGAGCTGCCGCTAAGCTGCCAACAGGTGACAGGATGGCTCAGCTGGTGAGAGCACAGTGCTCTTAACAAGGTTGCTGGTTCAACTCCCTCCCACAAGGGATGGTGGGCTACGCCCACCCGCAACTAAGACTAAGGGACAACTTGGCTGTTCCCCTTTCGATTCCCCAATGCTGTTCCCCTTCCCCAATAAAATCTTAATAAAAAAGTTAAAGGGCCGTCCGAGTGGCGCGATGGTTAAGAACTCGCTTGGGATGCCAGAGGGCCCCGGTTCGGATCCCACATATGAGGGCCAGTGAACACTGCCCTCTACAGCTAAGATGCTGAACAACAGCTCAACCTGGAGCTGGGCTGCCATGAGTCGCTGGCGACGGCGTAGGCTGCAGCCCCTGTGGCAG
>NW_017731350.1:3261652-3278499 GCF_001890085.2 Hipposideros armiger | reverse complement strand
AAAAAAAAAAAAAATTTAAAACTTGTGAGACTGTTAACTACATACTTGAATAATGCTTTTTATAACTAGCGTATTTATATAGGACAAATATAAATAAGATCATCAAGAAGACTCCACTATCCCTCTCTGGTGTCCTTAGTTATCAGAACCAGTCTATGCATTTAATCAGACTTTTGGCATAATTTTACTATTACATAATAATTATGAATCTTATTATTTTTCTTTTTGAGATTGTTCATAGCAACCTTACATCAATCCACATAGCTCTCTCACATACCCATGCTCATACCATATCATATATATATATATATACACACACACACACATATATATACACACACACATACATATATAATTGATTGAATAATTTTATTTATATGTTGCTGTATTTAATGGTCAGGAATACAATGTCATTTTAATAATGCTCCCTAAAACAGGACAGCTTTACAAGGCAGGTACCAAGAACACAATAAGAAGTAAGATATTGCCTGTATTCATAAATAATTTTATTATTTCCTTGCTGAAAATGAAACTGTTCCTAGAACATCTGACCTTAATGCCAATCAAATAAGTTTGAGACTTACTTCTCCTAGTCCTCTTGATCTTATAAATATATGTACCATTTCTTACCTTAGATCATAGTTACTTCCATTTGTCAAATCACTAATTTTCTGATCTCACTATTCTACAGTCTGAAATATTAAATATTTACTTTTGTTTAGTCCTCCATTTACTTCTATTCTTCCTACAAATAAATCTTTTGAACACTGAGGTTTAGTTTAATTCCTCACTTTATAGATAAAACAAACCAAAAAGAGTAGGGTATTTTCTAGATTTTGGCTACTAGAAAAAAGAAAAAAGTTTTAATGTCGCCATTCTCTTTCTAAAGTTCATTTTTACTTAGACGGAGGCTTTATACATTAGCCAAAATCAAATAAAATACCAAGCCACTAATACACTGATCCCACTCATAACTCTATTAATTAAACTAGTCTTTTCATCTTTAAAATGCTATTCTTCACATAGCTAGAGCATGAAATGTTTATTATAAATGAACAAATATACTTATTATAGGAAAATCTAAATAGTAGATGCAGACAAATTTTTCCTATTTGTCACAATCTCCCAATGATTAGACTATTTTATCCAAAGAGATCATAATTCAAAAAAGAACTCTTAAGAGTCTAGACACTTAAAATTAATTAACATAATTAGGGTTGGGGTCTCCTTACCTATAATTAAAATTGACCATCCTTATTTTAATAAAAGGAAGAGGTTTTTAGGAATTCATCAATTAGAAGAAAATAAAAGAGTTTCCTGTGAAGGGGCAATCTCCCAACCATCAGAAAAATTATTTCTAGAGTTTTATCTTTTAGAGGGAAACTACCAGCAGTCACAATTAAGATATATTGTAAGTGAAAACACTCAGTAAATAAAATGTGCTTTTACTTACTTTTTCATATTTCCAACTAAAACAGAAATACAAGTTTAAGACTCATCAACCTCCCTAACGCATAAAGTTTCCAAAACAAATGCACAAGGTTTCCAAAACAAAAACGCAAGACTGGACCCAGATTTGGGGAAATAAAAAAAGACAGGACAGTAACATACCAAAATGTTAACAGATATAGAGCTCTGAAGGGTGAAGTACGTGATTCTTTATTTTCTTCCTTATACGTTTCTATACGCTTCCAAATTTTCCCACAGTGAACATTTATTACTTTCACATTCAGAAAAATCTTATTTAAAAAATAAACTATACATCATCATATAATAAAGGTTCATTTAGAATGGCTCTCCATGTTGTAGAAGTATTACTGACCTTATTCACCATTATAGATTATGCCTCCACACCTACTCACTTTCCAACACTAAAATTATGCTGTTTTATGTCATTTTCTGCTGCATCCTCAACAATGGAATGAACTTCACTTTCTTCTAACGTTTCATTTCCACTTATATACACGCTTTTAATTTTTTCATCACTAATCCTAAATAGTCCGGTTTTTTAAAACCTACCTCTAAATTTCGTTATATCAAAATTAGAAAGATTAAAAAAAAATTTTTTTAAAGGATGGTTTGACCCACTAAGTACAACTTCGTGAGGCCACCATCACTTTAGCTACGGAAAAGTCAAGGCCGGGTAAACTACACGTCCCACCATGCATTGCTGCCTTGTTCAGAGTAGGTCTCTACGGAAACGGAAAAAAAAATTCTACAAGTCCCACCTGTTACTTCGTTTCTAAACACCTCCTGCACTTTCAGCTGCAACAGCAAACAAAAACAAGAGCCTCGTGACCTCACGTCGGATCTTGGAGCCCAGACCAGCAGGGAGCCCGAGGTCAAGCGGCTTGTCTGCTCTAGCGGGTAAATTCTACCAAGCTCCGGCGCCCCTCTTCCCGGGGCTGAGTGCACGCACAAGCCTTCTCCTATCTGCACCAATGGGGGCTCTTCAGCCGCACAAGGGAGAAGAACCAGTTACTGTGCAAGCACAACAGACTTCCTCATGCCGGGCCGAGGGTTACCACAGACTGAGGGGTGAGAGCGACCTGACCCCGAGAGGCAGCTTCAAAACACCTAGAGGACTTGTCGCAGACGCAGGGAGAAGCCACAGCCCCGAGGCGACCCTCTTCCGCTGGGCGCCTCCATTACCACAGGGATCACAACCCCGACACTAAACGCCGCCTTCTTCGCACGGTTTTGCGCCCCCTCAGCGGGGTCGCTGGGCCAATGACCTCCCTTCCCCTGCGACTGTCGGGCGGCAAGGGAACGATATCCTCCCGGCCTTCCCCTGCGCTCCCTCCCCCTTACCGTCTTGGCGGCCTCCGCCCAGGTCCTGCCCTTCTTCCTACGGCCCTTTTCCCTCATGTCGGGTCTTGAACTGACTGGGAGGCTCCCGTGTCCGGGCTCCGGCCGCCCTCCCTGCCTGCTCTGCCCTGCGCTGCTTTTCCCGCGGTGCCGGGAAAGGTGGGAGAAAGGGGAAGTCAGGCCGGAGGAGCACCCAAGCAGAGGAAGCGGCGGGGGTGTTGCGCGGGGGGGTCTATGGGGCGGCCGGTCCTCCTGCTGCCGTTGCCACTGCTACCGCCGCTGCCATATTGGGTCCTTACTGTACAGGCAGCCGATACAGTCATGTGACCGCTCCCGCGCGGCCGTCACTACTGTACGCGGCCGGCCTCATGGACGAGCGCGCGCGCGTCCCCGCCCCGCGGGTGCGCGCGCAGCTGCAAGAACAGCGAGCCGGCGGTCCGCGGCGCCTCGCCACGCCCCCACCATTCGCTCTCAGCCTCTCCTTGGGAGCATGCGCGTGAGGGCGGTCCGACGCTCACGCCTACCCCCAAAATCTGCGGAAGCGGAACTTGATCCATCCCGGAAGGCTTATTGAGCAGATACTGACCGCGTGCGAGGCGCCGCCGTGGCTGTAGCGGTGGCTCTTACCTCAAAGCGCGACCCTCTCAACTGTCACTTTCAATAAACCTCATACTAGTGTTTTCTCATTTGTCCATGTTCATTTTTACAAAAGTTATTTTTTTTGAAGATTTGCAACAGTTCTCTCCTACTTAATGGATGAGGCTATTTGAGATTGAATGACTTACCAAATTCATAAGTCTAGTATGTAGAGAAACCAAAAATCAGATTGCCAGATCAGAGCCCTTTCCATCTCCCCAGAATGCCTCTCAAACGTAGGTGACCTATTTTTAAGGCCACCAATAACTACATTCATGCTTTTACATGTGAATCGTCTCATCGGGTGCACAAATGGTGTCTTTTATTTTGGTGAGCTCAGTCCCGGCACAGTGCCTGTACATATCAGGCGCTCAGTAAATATTTGCTGAATGATTCAGCTATATCTGTGGTCAGAAACCATTATTTGTAGTGTCTATAACAGCCTCATGAAAAATCCAGAATGGGGCATCTTCCGTCACATTATCCACGTCTTTATACTTTGCAAAGTAAAAAGAATGTGTAACAATACCTGCTGATCACCCAAATCCACCTACTTCCAGGAGCATCTTCCAGTCCAGTAAACTTAACTATATTCTAAAATAGGACTGAGAGTTGGCTGCCTCTTAGGAGGAAAAAACAGGTGAGAGCAATACTTGAAGTTCATGGATGGGTTTCAAAAGTTCATGGGCCCCCTAAAATTATTGGCAATATTTTGTGTGTGTTAATTGTGCATTTTCTGAGAAAAGGATTCTTAACTTTTCCTCAATTTTTCAAAAGGGGTCTGTTACACCAAAAAAAAAAAAAAGCCTTAATAGGGAGTTTGAGATGCCATCTAGATACTTCCTTATATTTCTCTTTAAGTCATTGATCAAACAGCTATTGATATGGAAATATTTACACGAATTCCTTAAGTAACTCATAGCATGATCCATAACACTAAGGTATGTACCATCTCCCTCTAAAGCCTACATCTATAGTTAGTTCAGGAAGCCCCCCTGCATCCACCGCTGTTGACTGGGGCTTGCCACACAGCCCTGTTGCCTGGGCAGTCTACCTCAACTTGTTTTCAGACTCTACTAGGCCAGATACTCCCACTGTCTTTACAGTTATATACCACATAACGACATTTTGGTCATCACCTGACCACATGTATAACAGTGGTCCCAAAAGATTATAGTGGAGCTGAAAAATTCCTATCACCTAGTGACATGGTAGCCATCATAATGTATTGGGTTGTCAGAAACGTCATGACTCATTTTTGCAACAAAAAACATAGAAAAAAATACGTCATGACGTTTCTGACAACCCAATAGCACAATGCGTTACTCATGTGTTTGTGATGACACTGGTGTAAACAAACCTGCATTGCCAGTCTTATAAAAGTATAGCATATATTGTACAATTATGTACAGTATATAATACTTGATAATAAATTATTGTTATTGGTTTATGTATTATACTATCCTTTTTATCATTATTTTAGAGTGCACCCTTTCTACTTATAAAAAAAAGTTTGCTATAAAACAGTATCCCCTGTTACGCTGGTAGCAGCCTCACACATCTTATAATTACCAAGTCTCTTGATTGCATCATTTCCTCTTGTGCTTGATTTAGTCTTGGGTTGTTTTGTACAGTAACATGTATACAGGCTTATAGCCTGGGAGCAATAGGCTACACCATATAGTCTAAGTGTGTAGTAGGCTATACCCTTTAGGTTTGTGTAAGTACACTCTATGATGTTCAAATACCAATGAAATCATCTAATGGTGCATTTCTCAGAATGTATCCCTGTCATTAAGGATTTCTACTTCTGACTTCCCTCCACCCCCTTTTACAAGCATACTCAAGACCCTTCCAGTTTTAATAAAGAAGTCTCTTTACTCAACCACCAAACCCTACCAATTATTTTTCTCCCTTCTTTGCCAATAAATATGAAAGTAGCCTACACTCACTGTCTCCACTTTCACAGTGTCCACCCACTCTTCTGCCATTCTAAGTATAACAATATTTTCCTCTAAATTAAGAAATAACAGAGGCACTAACTAAGGATGAGAGGAATCTATGTTCAAACAGCAGAAGCAGGAGACAGTATAGTTGAGAACTCAGATCAGCCGCAGTAGTGGAGGCTGTATTTCTTCCCACTCCCTTCTCCTTATAAACTCCTCTCAGGAAAAGAGGCCCACCAGAATCTGGAAGACCTGCACCCAGCACTTACATGAACAAATGATGCCAAGGGGTACAAAAGATCTACCCTAGAGAATGTGCTTGAGAAGAATGTGTGCTCTGATGCTGTTGGATGGAATGTTCAGTAATGTCTGTTAAGTCCATTTGATCTGATGTGTCATTTAAGTACAATGTTTCTTTATGGATTTTTCTGTCTGGGTGATCCATCCATTTTTTAAAGTGGGATATTGAAGTCCTCTACTATTATTGTATTGCTGTCTATTTCTCCTTTTATTTATTTTTTTTTTGGTTTTTTTGTTTTTTTTTTAGCTGAGCCATCCTGCTGCCTGTTGGCAGCTCAGCGGCTGCTCAGCTCGGGCTGGACTCGAACCGCTGTTGCTCAGAGCTCAAACTCTTGAGCGAGCTCTTAACCAACTGAGCCACTCGGCCGGCCCTTCTCCTTTTAGATATGTTAATATTTGCTTTATACATTTAGGTGCTCTTGTGTTGAATGTATAAATATTTACAAATGTTATATTGTCTTGATGAATTGATCCCTTTATCATTATATGATGACCTTCTTTGTCTCTTGTTACAGTCTTTGGCTTAAAGTCTATTTTGTGTGACATAGGTATAGCTACACCTGCTTTCTTTTGGTTTCCATTTGCATGGAATATCTTTTTCCATCCCTTCACTTCCAGTCCATGTGTGCCCTTAAAGCTGAAGTGAATCTCTTGTAGGCAGCATATAATTGGGTCTTGTTTTGTTTTGTTTTTACATTCAGCCACTCTGTATCTTCTGACTGGAGAAGGGGAAAAAAAGAAAACATTTTTTAAGTTTCTTCTGTCCATGTTAAAAAGATACTCAGGTACTTCTTATATTTCCATTTTATGTTTCAGTTTGAGCCTAGATTAGGTAAATAATTACAATTAACTTAAATAAGTACCCCAATTTGATAGAATTTATCCAACTGTGTCTAATGGCAGTCCAAAGACAATTTCATTTTTAAGACACTTCTTCCTGCAGTCTCACAGATTATAGGACCAACATTAATTCCAGGAGGAAATAGATTGGTCAATTGTTTTAAAAATACAATATTAAATTAACAGTGTATTATGAATGCACCAGAGTACATGGTGCTGAGGCCCTCATTAACTGTGCTAGCCATAGACTTCAGCCTTAACCAGTTTGCCATCTGGTTAAACACACTTGCCTTGAGTTAGGTAATGACTAGGAGGCAGGCTGTAGGTGGATCCTAGTCAAAGTCCTTGCCTCTGACCCTATGTTGGTCAATGGCAGTGGCTGCACAGAGGAAGAGGTGCTAGACTCAGACACCTGGGTTGGAATTCCCCCACCTGAATACATTCTACCTTTTGGAAGTTGGGCAAGCCACTTAACTTCTTTAAGCCTCAGTTCTCTCTTCTAAGGTTACTGTGAGATCTGAATGGTGTAATACATGTAAAGTGATTAGAACTGTGCCTAGTATATTAGAAGCCATAGATACATGTTAGCTATTGTATCTTATATATTATACCTGACTAGAAAAGAAGGCAAAAGTATACCTTCTCAGCTCTTTTTTTCTCCTGTAAAACGTATAAATACCTAGCTATTCCCATTTTCCTACTATGCAATGAGATTTAGCTTACTTGGTGACCAGGCCAACAAGGGCCTAGAAGAAAAGAGAGGAAAGGAACTGACTATTGAATGTCTGCTGTATACCTGGCAATTTATATGAGGATATGAAGATTGAAGAACTTCTCAAGAAATATTTCTTTTAGGGACAATTTTTCCCATCTAGTACCATGACCTTGAAATACTCAGTCTAACCCAATTAAACAGATTAATTTAGTATATTTCAATGATGAGCCAAATACTGAGGACTAGAAAGTAGTGCAAGACTGCAAAGCAGTTGAGGACAGGGATGGCATCTGTCATGTTCATTATTATATTTGCAGTGCCCAGGACAGTGCCTTTATTTTTTTTTATTTTTTTTTTATTTTTTTTTTAGCTGAGCCATCCTGCTACCTATTGGCAGCTCAGCGGCTGCTCAGCTCGGGCTGGACTCGAACCGCTGTTGCTCAGAACTCAAACTCTTGAGCGAGCTCTTGACAGTGCCTTTAATAGGAAGTGCTCAACACATTTTTACTGAACAAATAAATAAATGACTGATCAAGACATAGTCCCTACTCCCAAGTAGCTCATATTAAAGTAAGAAACACCTGGGGCTGGCCAAGTGGCGCGTTGGTTAAGAGCTGGCTTGGGACGGCAGCTCTGAGCAGCAGGGCCCTGTTTCAGATCCCACATGGGGGCCAGTGACACTGCACCCTCTACAGCTAAGATGGTGAACAACAGCTCGACCTGGAGCTGGGCTGCCGTGAGTCGTCAGCGACTGCGTAGGCTATAGCCCCTGTTGCCGTGGGCTGCCATAAGCTGCCGTGTGTGGCTGGCAGCCAGCGTGAGCAGCTGGCAGCCGGTGTGAGCTGCCAAGAGCTGCTGTGAGCCACCGGGAGCAGCCGTCGAGAGGCCGGTGATGGATCTGCCTTACCTGGGAAGAGTGCAATGATAATACCAACATGGGCCAGTGAAGCAACGTCCTCCACAACTAGAATGAAGAGCAAAACGACAGCAACTTGTCTGTTCCCCTTCCCCCAATTCCCCAATAAAATCTTTAAAAAAAAAAGTAAGAAACACCTATAAACAAGTTAAATACCATGCATTGTTATACATGTAATCGTAAATATATATACAAGATCCTAAAATGACATAGGGGAAAAGGTGATAATCCTATGGGGGTTAGGACTGGGGAGGGTGTCCAGCAATGCTCCAAAGAAGAGGCTTTTATTGGGTTGTCGGAAAAGTCATGACGTATTTTTTTCTGTTTTTCGTTGCAAAAATGCATCATGACTTTTCCGACAACCCAATAGATTGTGGTTTAAATTGACAGCCAGTGAAGAGAGTGGTATGGGCATTATGTCCTTGGATTCTAGATCAGGGTTCCTAACCTGAGGTCCAGGGAAGGTGTCCATTAGCTTAGATAGAATTACATCTTTAATTTTCACTAACCTTAACCTGGCTTGTCACCTATGACTTTGTCACCAACAGAAATTACTGTTATTTTTATATTATAATTACATAATACATTATAATATAAAAATATCTAGAAATATTCTTATATTGATCACATCTTCACATTTCAATATTTTAGACCTGCCACTAGATCTTGTTATTTGATGCATTAATAATGAAACACATACATCACCATATCACAGATTTGTTTTTCTAATAAGCTGATTACTGTATGTCAATATAAATGTCTTTCTTTGTAATCCTATGTATTTTATTTACACACATTGAAAGAGATTCTGAGAAGGGGGTCCATAGGCTTCAACAAACTGCCAAAGGAATTCATAGCAAAACAAACAAACAAACAAACAAACACAAAACAGGTGGGGGGGGGAGCAGTTAAGAATATCTACTCCAGAGTCAGATCAAGAGAATGAAACCCTGGTTTCACCACATAAACGTGTGACTTAAGGCAAATTTTAAAAAAAAATGTTCTTGGCCTCAGTTTTCTCATGTGGAAAATGGGTGTAATACTGATAGTATCTATTTCATACGTTTGTTGTAAATATAAAATAAATACACATAAAGAGCTTAGAATAATGTCAGGTATATAATAAAGATTTAATAAATGATCATATAACCTGTCTAGATCTTGGTTTCTGAAGAAAATCCAACAAATGATCCCTTAAATCCAGCATTCCTTGAAACTCTAGCCTATTTGTGAAGATTTTCCTAAATGCTATTTGAGGCAACCGCCAAAGAGTCATCATTTTCTTCTTCTTCCCCTTTTGTTTATTTGTGAATTTGAGGATCCATGGTGTGTCAACACAAGGTTCTTATTTTCTGCAAAGAACTGAAAAGGCAAGCTCCTGAGAATTAAAGCTGATGGATAAGCAGATTTAGAATTAGAAAATATCCTATCTCAGGTTTTCTAAAGCATGCATTGGGATGCTATGGGCAGGCATGAAGTAGCTCACTTCATGGGCACGAAGGGAAAACCCGACCTGATAAAACTGTACTGCTTTGCTGGTTGGTCAGAGACTCAGAGATGTAGGAAGCAGGAATGAAGGCAGAGGAATTGGAGGCCAGCCAGGAGCAAGCTGGGAATAACCAGGCTGTGTTGCTCCCGTTATAATGGGATTCCTCCAGCCAGATGTCCTAAGCATCTCGCTGGTTTTCTGCCTGTGGAATTTGACTATTGATTCTGAAGTTGTGTTAAAGGCTGTCCACGTTCACAAATACCCCTCAGAGGCCAAATACATTTTAAAATATTCATCCTAGCAAGAGATTTTTTACATAGATGGGGATACAGCTTGGACCTAAAGTGATTCAGGTTCAAGTCCCAACTTTGTTATTTATTGTACTACCTGAGCAAACTGAAGCAATTTATTTAGATTGCTTTAATCTTCGGTTTCCTCATCTGCCAAAAGTTGGGAAAATTTACTCAATGAAAATTTATTTTGAGCCTGTTATGTGACAGACTCAGATTCGGGTGTTGAGAATGCAGAAGTAAACCAGGTAAGTAGAGCCCTATTGTTGTGGAGCTTAACTCAAGTGGAGATAGGAGAGAAATAAATAGACAAGACAGTATCAGATGTTGATAAATGCTTGGAAGACAATAAATCAAGTTCATGTGCAAGAGAGAGTAACCGAGTGAGCATCTTTAGATGACAAGGAAGCTTCGCAAGAATTTGACATGTGAGCTGAAACAGAAGACAAAGGGGAAGGAATTAGGGTTGTGCAGATGGGGTAAGGAGCATTCCAATTAGAGGGAAGGGGAATTTCAAAGGTCCTAAGGCCAAGGAAAGAGATTGGTATGTCAGTGAAATGTAAAGAAGATCTAGAATGGAGTGAGGTGGAGCGGGATCTAGGAAGAAGTTGGAGAGGTGGGCAGGACTGAGGAAGTGGAGGAGGATGTGGGAGATTTGAGGAGAGCAGAGAATGTGTGAAAGAATTGTTCTGCAGAATGGAGAGAGAACATACTGGGGAAGTGTAGTAGGGTTGCTTGGCAGCGTGAAGAGACTCCTTTTGAGATGTGTGGTCATGAATTTAAACTAGAACTATTTAGCATAGTGGGTGTTGCTCTGAGGATTAGATAGAATGAAAGGCAGATTTTGATACATTTATGTGATCAAAAAAGTTAAATAGCTATCATAAGAGGTAGGAAAAAAAGAGGAGGAAAAACTAAAAAAAAACATCGATTTTTGCCACCACTTGCCATTCACAAAAATGGTAAATAATACACTATGTATTCTGATCTTTGGGTAAAGACTAAGGATTTCTTCCAAGGTGAATTTTTTTTTATTCTGGATATTTTAAATTTGTGTATTTTTGCATAGCCTTTTACAAAATGCTGTGATTTTTGCTCTTGTCGTCTTAATAAACTGGAAGTAAATTTCTGTGGTCAGGACTTGCAGAACCACTTCCCTTTATTCCAAATACAGGACACAGCTCATCTTAGTAAATACACAAAATTTGCTTTTTTATATTTTTGAGTGTTTGGAGGAAAGAAAGATTTCTTCTGGTAATCTTCCAAGATGTTTAGAAATGTTAATTCACAACATTTGGTACCCGGGACAACTCTGCAGCCCAGAATATCACATCGATTGCAACTTTAAATATAATTTCCCTGCAATGCAGAAATGAAGATAATCACACATGAGATTTCCTATAATTTCATATCACCAATGAGATCTTTTTTGACAAATTCCTCTTAAAGATTTCTTAAGATTTAGAGGTTCTGATACAACGGGAAAAGCACTGATCCTGATATGAGATATAGCAGAAACACTGAATGAACTAGATTTGAACGGACAGTATCTGGAGTTGATGGGGACCTCAGGAGCAGTGGCTGGGAGACAGGTAGGTGGGGAGAGTTGACAATGAAAACTGGATTGCTAGGAGGCTAGTGAGGAGTCCAGTAAGGGGAATTGAGTGAGCTCACCTGCTAGGAGGCAGAGCAAGGAGAGGAATCTGAGAGCAAGCAAAATATGAGATTTCATGCAATCTGACAGCAACTGTGAGAACTCCAGCTCTTACAGTCAGAGAGTTTAAGAGAACAAGGTAGGCTCCCAATCTAAGTCTCTGAGAGCCTTACCTCTATGTCCTGCAAATTCTTCCCCTAGGTGGTGGTGTCTCCCAGAGGCACCATCTGCTCCAATGTTCTTAGCTCCTCTAAGAAACCTCCTGCTATCCACCGCTCACCCCCATTCCACATGTGTTTGCAAGTTGGAGTAAAAGAGGTTCTGAGATTGTAGCAAATGTGGCTGGTTTCCAACATACTGCTCAGCACTCAGTGTTCCTGTATATGCCGACAGCTCCTTCCTGTAAGTATCTGGGACGCTGCCTGAGATTTTTCCCTGATCACTAGAGCAGGCTTGACTCATGAGCAGGGCCAATGGAGGTCTAAATGCTCTCCAGAGCAACCGTCAAACAATGATTGACTGGAGTTAGTGTGGAAATATATATTTCAGTTACCTATTACTGTGTAACAAACTACCCCCAACTCAGTGGCTCAAGACAACAATGACTTGAGACAGCCCGTTAGCTCAGGTGGTTAGAGCGCAGGACGCAGTGCTCATAACACCACGGTTGCTGGTTCGATTCCTACTTGGGCCACTGAGGTGTGCCCTCCACAACTAGATTGAAACAACTACTTGGCTTGGAGCTGGTAGGTCCTGGAAAAACACACTGTTCCCCAATAAAATTTCTTAAAAAAAAAAAGGACAACAACAATTTGTTATTTCTCATGATCCTGTGGGTGGGCTGGGTGGTTCCTCTTCTGGTTTTGCCTGGGTTCACTCACATAACTGCATTCAACTGCAGAGTTAGGGGGGCTGAAAGGTCCAGCTGGCGTCACTTACACGTCTTGCATTTGGCCTTGGCTGTTGGCTTAGTATTCCTCCACTTTGGTATTCCTTTACATGGCCTTTTCTCCTTTATTGGGCTTCCTGGTCCAGTGGAGATCTCGGCATATCAAGAGGGCAAAGGTAGAAATTGCAAGAAGTCTGTCTCAAGGCCTAGGCTCGGAAGCTGGCACAATATCACTTTTACCATTTTTATTGGTCAAAGCAAGTCACAAGCTCTTCCCAGACTCAAGGGGCAATGGCTAATAGACCATGATGCTCCTAGGAACAAGATAGACAGGGAGACAATCAGGGTATTGCTCAATTTATATAATAAAAAAAAAGATCAAGAATTAATTTGGTAGACACACAGACACATTATAGGGTGAGCCCCCGTCCCCAGGAGTCACACTCGTATAGATACCCCTTTCCTTGAGAACCCGTGCCTTGCTTCTAGCCAATAGAGTACTAAGGTGATGGGAAAGTCACTTCCTTAATTAGGTTATAAAAGACTCCATCCTACCCAACTGGACCGAGAGATCCTCCTGCTGGCCTTGAAGAAGCAAGCTGCTAAAAGGTGAACTGCCTATAAGAGAAAGGACCACGTGTCAAGAGCAGCCCCCTTTGTCCTATGACTACATGGAACTGAATTCAACCAACCATGTCAACTTGGAAGAATACCCCAAACTCCAGAAAGGAGTTCCATACAGAAAGAAGGGTCAGAAAGGAACATAGCCCATCTGACACCTTGATTATATAGCCTTGTGAGTGGAGGACCCAGCTAAGCCATGCCTAGACTTCTGACCCATGGAAACTGTAAGGTAAAGTAGTGTTTGTTTTCAGGTGCTAAGTTTGTGGTAATTTGTTACGCAGCAATATAAAACTAATATGAGTGAGTCGAAAACTGAAGTCAGCCTCTATGATGGAAAATCACATTCCCTCACACAGTTTCCAGACCTGAGCCAGTTCTCACACCTAGAGCCCATTGATTGAAACAGATGTTATGTTGAGTCCCCTTGAGGAAGGACCCTAAAATGCTGCAACAAATATATACATTAGTGACTCCCTTACTACTTCCACAAAAGGACTTATGGCCGCTTATTACAATAACTGAACAACGAGAGAAAGGGAATATCCAGATTTTTCAAAAGTTCTAAGTTGACAGTGATACCAGGAGACTCAAAACATCAGCAGGGCTCCCTGTTGGAGGATCCACTAGATCGGAGCACTTGTTTCTCAGGCCAGTGCTTGGTAACTTCAAAGATGAATGTCTGATAACTCCTCAAAAATGGAGGCAAGTAACAAAAACCAGCAAAGCGTTGACTGAAGGTGAGGAGAATCCAGAATGAGTGGCAGAGGAGGGAGATGATAAATATCAGTGTAGCTGGGACTGAGTAATCAATAACAGAAACTGAGGCTGGTTCTGTCAGCTCACCTGAATTCATTTTTATTTTAGATATTGTCGCTGGCTACCACTTTAAAGACGCAGTGATAAAATGGACTTCATGTGGGATGCAAGGATCAGAGTGGAGCAAGATGCATGGGTTCCGCTTGCCACATACCTCTCCTCCCTTTGAGGGCTTTTTCCTGCCAATGCCTGCAGCCCTGTACCTGCCAGCTTTCTCTGACCCTAGATGTCTATGTAGCTCACACTTGGGGCCCACTGAGATTGCAAGGGTGTTAATGTACTCAGCTCGCAAGCAAAAACTTAAAGGAATTGGTGTGTAAATAACCCAACTCTGAAACAGGTCCTGCCCAGTCTCCTGGAGGTTTCCGTGGAACTGAGCTCTGCACTCATTAACTCCTCACCCTGGCTTCCTCTCTTCTGCGTTTCCTTCTCCACTCCCTGAAACAGAAACGCTTAGGAAAGAGCTTTATTCTGGGAGTGAAAAAGTTGGAATTCAATCCCGAGTAGCTCTAAGATCTGGGGGAGAAATGAAAAATAATATTACCTACTAACATAGTGGTCCCTCATGAGAATTGGATGAGAGAAGGCAAATAAAAATGTGTTGTTTTTTTTTAAAAGACTTTTATTGGGGAATTGGGGAAGGGGAATAGCCAAATTGTTGTCTTCAGTCTTAGCTGTGGAGGGCGCAGCTAGCTCAGCTCCATGTCCAGTCGCCATCTGGCTGCCTGGCCGCAGTTCAGGGCAGCTCAGCTCAACTTGCTGTACTCACTCTTAGTTGTGTGGGGGCGTAGCCCATCATCCCATGTGGGAGTCCAACCAGCAACCTTGTTGTTAGGAGCACATGCTATCAACAGATGAGCCATCCTGCCACCTGTGGGCAGCCCCGCGGGAGCTCAACTCTGGTGCAGTTCACTGGCCCGTGTGGGAATCAAACTGGCGACCCTGTTGCTCAGAGCTTGATCTCTTAACCAATTGAGCCACTCGGCCAGCCCCCAAATAAAAATGTTTTATTACTTCAAAACGCCACATGAATTTAAGACATTACTAGCAGAAAATAATTAACAATAATTGTAATTGATAAGCACACAATCTATTTCCTCTCCTGTGAATTTTATTTTATTTATTTTTTCCTTTATTTTATTGTTAGTTTCAGGTGTACAGAACAATGCAATAGTTATCCTTTTCACCCCTCACAAAGTAACAACCCCCCTCTCCCCAGTCCTGTGAATTTTAATACCAAAAAACAAACAAACAAACAAACAAAACCTCTCTAATGGTGATATTTGTAGTCTCCGTAGCATTGAAGGAAGCTGTTTCAGAGAGAGAGTCTATTCTGAGGGCCCTCGGATCAGCCAAGAAAGGGTCATCTGTTCTACATATAAAGTAGTTCAATCCTGTTTGGGTATTTCAGTTTTCCATTGAGGCTTCTTTTGGAAAGAATTAGTGGTTATGTTCTACACCCACTCCCTCCCACAATCTTTTTTGGTTTTGCCTAAATGGTAGATTGTTGGCTCAAGAGTCATGGATAAGGAGCTTCCCATCTTGCTGTGTGCCACTGAAGTTCCCTGAAGAACCTTTCCTCACTCACTTAGGGCCCGAGTCCAGCTACACCGGGTGCAGAAGATTTCCTAGGGATCCTGCTTGTCTGCCTGAGCTCAGAACTTGTTGAAGAGAAAGACCGGTGCCAAGGAGGCTGACCTTTCTGCCCCTCTGTGAGCCAAGGGGCTGGAGCTCCAGCAGAGCCCTCATCAAGCATGTCTTATCCCTCAGGTTGGCCTTCAGCAGGATTTCCTGGAAATAGACCTGCATACACTTTGGAGAGCAACAACCCCCTCCTGTGCATAACCATACGGAAGGGCAGCTCTTATGGCCCTTGCTTCAAACAGTGGGTAGGTAACACAGTGTCCTCAGGAAGTAGGACTCTATTTAGAAAAAACATCAGCGACTCACCTTTTTTCTCTCACTTATGTCTACTAGTGGTATGGTGATCGTATCTATTGACACATCAAAGAAAGCGAGAAAAGAAACAAATATTTGTCAAATGCTTATCATAATGGTAGCTACTGTGCTAGGCAGTGTTTTTCTCTCTCAACTTTTTATTATAAAAATTCCAAACATATACAGAAATATAAAAAATTGTATAATGACCTCCCATTTGTCCATCACCCAGTTTCAACGAGTATTCAGGGCCAGCCTCACCTCATTTCGTCTTTATCCCTACCCTTTTCAACACTTCCCCATATTATTTTGAAGCAGATTCTAGATATCATTTTATCTGGGAATATTATTTCGATATGTATCTCCAAAAGATACAACCTAACCACAAATCATTAACATACCTTAAATATTAACAATAATCCTTAATATCAAATAACCAGTCAGTATTTAAATTTCTCTAAATATTTATACATACACACACATTTGGGGTTTTTAAACCAATTCAGTCATTTCCCTTCACCATTTTTGAACCCTTCTCTGCCCTTTTTCACCTATGTGCTTTCACATTTGTTGTCTCCTCTGCCTAGCTTGCCTTTTCTTGCCTAACAAGCAAGACACAGCCTTCCACATCTGTTCCAATATTAACTTCTCCAGGAATTTCCCTTCCAAAACTCAGCAGTCAGTCATTACCACAGCGCTACCACGCTGCTCCGCGGTGCACGTGCCTGTCTCTCTTCCAGACTGGGAGCTCCTTGAAGACATGAATTTTATTCTCCTGGTCTTGGTAGCCCTGGTACCTAGCATGGTGTCTGGTCTATAGTATCTGCTTTAAGCCTGCATATTATTTCTAAGAGGAATTCCCAAGGCCTTTCCATTATTCTTGGTGGTGTTGATCTAACCTTTTCTAAAGTTCAATGTCTTTTGTAAAGTTGGTAATTTGTGTGTGTGTGTGTGGTTTTTTTTTTTAAAGATTTTATTGGGGGGGG
>NW_017731350.1:3246992-3261362 GCF_001890085.2 Hipposideros armiger | reverse complement strand
AGGGGAACAGCGTTGGGAAATCGGGGAAGGGGAACAGACAAGTTGCTGTCCTTTTGTTCTTCAGTCTAGTTGTGGAGGATGTAGCTTCACTGGCCCATGTTGGTATTATCGTTGCGCTCGTCCCGAGTGAGGCAGATTGGTCTCCGGTCACTGGACAGCCACTCACAGTGGCTCTTGGTAGCTCACGTCCGCTGCCAACCGCTCACGGTAGCTTACGGGAGCCCACTGCAACTCTACTGCAGCCTACGCTGTCACCAGTGACTCATGGCAGCCTAGCTCCAGGTCGAGCTGTTGTTCACCATCTTAGATGTAGAGGGCACAGTGTCACTGGCCCTAATGTGGGATCCGAACCGGGGCCCTGCTGCTCAGAGCTGGCGTCCCAAGCCAACTCCTAACCAACGCGCCACTTGGCTGGCCCAACATGGTAATTTTTTTCTCCCTGATTTGGGCTGGGAGTTGACCTGGTGTTTTCAATCTGAAAGCTTTTAGAAACCACTGGACCCCAGATTAAGGGGTTTAGAACTTTTTCTTTTCTTTTTTTTTTTAAGATTCCAGGATTGATATATAGTAGTCCTCCTTTTTCCGTGGGGGATACATTCCACGACCCGCAGTGGATGCCTGAAACTGCGGATAATACTGAACCCTTGTACATACTATGTTTTTTCTATAAATACATACCTTACCACTTAAAGGAAGCACTTTATGGCTGCTCTTTGGCATATTCAAGTTTCCAGCATCACTACTCTTGTGCTCTGGGGCCATTATTAAGTAAAATAAGGGTCACCTGAACACAAGCACTGTGGTACTGCAGCAATCGATCTAATAAGTGAGAGGGTTGCTAAGTGACTAACAGATACACTGGACAAAGGGATGATTCACATCTCGGGCCAGAGGACATGAGATTCTACCCCGCTACTCATAACGGCAATTAATTTAAAACTTATCAATTGTTTATTTCTAGAATTTTCTGTTAATATTTTGGAACCATAGTTAACTGTGGGTAATCGAAACCACAGAAAGCAAAACTGTGGATAACTGGGGAGGACTGTAAAGCAGAAAGCCTGAGGGAAGAGAAAGCCACTTTGTCAATTAGCAGCCTGCTCTGGGATTAAGGTAGTAAGAGCTGTACAGAATCTAATAGAAAAGGATAAAATTTTTTTAAAAATTAAAAAGAAAAGGATATTATCCGTGCCCTCTAATTGGATACAATCTACAAACTTTCTGGTTCTCTGAGAAGGACCTTGGAATACTCTTACAGTTTCCAAACTATAATTAATTAATAACAGTTTGAACCATAGTTTTCAAGCGTTTCTTTAACCTCAAAACTCCTTCGGGTTTATCTAGTCTGCGAGATCATTATGTCACACAGATTTAAAAAAAGAAAAAGAAAAAGAAAAAGGCTTTGTGGAGAGGTGGTGAGCAGATCTCTGGGGACCAGTTCTATTGGGTTTTCTGTTAACCCTCTCCCATGTGGCCCCTGAGACACAGAATCCAGGGCACCAGATCAATCTGTCACCATTCGACAACTATTGAATGCCTGCTATGTGTTTTGTTCTGGTAGCACTATGCTGAATAAGACAGAATTCCATTTTCTTGGATTTACATTTTGGGAAGATGAGGGAGAGAAGCAATAATCATTGTAAGCCAGTGGTTCTCAAACTTTCATTTCCATCAGAATCACCTGGAGAGTTTGTTAATGTACAGATCTCTGAGCCCCTCTCCCAAAATGTCTGATTCAGTACATCTAGAGGAGGGCCTGAAAGTATGCAGTTCTAATAAGTTCCCAGGTGATGCTAAAATGACTGGTCCTGGGACCACACTGAGAACTACTAATGCCAACAATCAAATAAATAAAATACCTTCTGATAACGGTAAGTGCTGTTGATGAAAAACATCCAGCCTAAGAGAAAATTTATAAGAGTTTATTTGAGCCAAACTGTCGACAATTGCCGGGAAGCAAAATCTCAACGGATTGAGAAAATGCTCCGAAGAATGGCAGTTTTACAGTTTATTTTATACATAAAATCAAAGGAGAAAGGTTACAGGAAATCCATTCGTGAAAGATAAAGGATGGGGGGGGGGAACAAAGCAGGGAAATCTCTGGGATTGGATAAAAGTAAATTGGAAAAACAGGTACTTCTTTCATAGGTGGGTGCAGGATAGCTAACAGCTTTTTACAGCACATAGAGATGGTGATCAGGAGAAAAGCATAATAATGAGGAATGTTGCAGTTTCCAGCTCTGGTCCGGAAAAAGGATTAAAGATGTTATTTTAGGTACAGAAAGACAACAGGCCCACTGAAAAGGCACAGATTAACTTAATGAGGAAGCTGAAGATGTGACTTTCCACCATGGCTCACTTAGTTAAAAATTTGTGTGTGTATGTGTTCACGCCATCTTATTTTTGGTCCCCTAAGCTTGTCAGGTTCAACCTGTGGCCCCTTTTCCATCCACAGTGCTATGCTTTCAGAAAATAAAAATTAAAAAAGGGTGGGAGTAATGGAGTAGAAATTACCTTGGTGGGCAGTAATGGAGTAGAAATTACTGAGTGGCCTGCGAAAGCTGATCTGAGAAGGTGACATTTGATCTGAGACCTAAATGATGAAAAGGAGCCAGTCATCTACAAGTCTGGGGGAAGGGCCTTCCAAGAAAAAGGCATAGCAAGTGCAAAGGTCCTGAACAGGGAACAAGCATAGCATATTTAAAGAACAAAATAATTCCTAGCCAGAGCTGAGCAGCCGCTGAGCTGCCAACAGGTGGCAGGACGGCTCAGTTTAAAACAAAAACAAAACAAACAAACAAAAAGAACAAAATAAGACATTAAAACTGCCAGTGTAGCTGCAGAGTACTTTGAAGGGGGAAGGCTGAGACAAGATTTTCATAGGAATCAGACCTTACTACAAGGTAGTACCTTGTAGGTCACTAAACAAAAGTCCAGTTTTTAAAGTGAAGTGTAAAGCCATTGGAGGGTTTTGAGCAGGGGACTCGTGTCATCTTATTTTACATTTTAAATATAATTTCTTAGCTATGAAATATCTCTTTGGCTATTGTGGGAAGAATGTTCTCTGAGCGGCAGAAGGGAAGATGAAAGCAAAGGTAGAGGAAGCTCAGAGGCCAGTTAGGAGGCTCGAGCAGCATCCTGGGCTAGATTTGATGGCAGGGGAGGGGAAGTAGCCATGAGAATGGTGATAATGGTAAGCTATGCAGAGGTGAGGACTTGTTAATGGGAGTGAAAGTTAGCATAATGCTTGCTCCTCCTAGGGCTTCAGGAAAAAAGTCATTACATAAATGAAGCAAGAAAGCTTCCTTCCTTTCTGAAGTGCCATGATTATAATCTTTCACTTTATCGATGAAATGAAGAATCCTGTAAATGACACATGATCATCCCCCAAGCTGGATTCCATTTTCTTCTTGGTAACGGGTTTTGTATAGGTGTGTGTGTGTGCACGCGTGTGAGTTGAATTTTTTTGGATATCTTATCCTCCTCCACTCTCAAGCTCTCTTTTTAAATATTTCACTGATACTCTCCCCGCTTCTACTTCAGATAGAATGCAAGTTCCCTACAGCTCGGTAAGAATTATTTCCCCTTTGTAAAGCAAATTGAGTGGGGGCCTCCTGGGAGCTCTGCAACTCCCCTGGGAGGTATAGAGTTGATTGGTCTCAGGGACTCTCATTGCTGGGAGAGGCTGAGAACGACGAGCGACCTTTTCCCTGCTGCACGAAGGGCAAAACTCAATTTATTTATTTCAGTTATTTTCAGTGAATTGTTTTTATTATCCTTTCCACTTTATCCCACCCTACTAGAACGAAATGCAATCAAAACATGGATTTAATGTGACAAGGAGAAAGGGCCATGAACACTGTAAATTTTCACTACTGTGACATACGACAGCCCTGATTTCTGCAAGAACAAAGATGAGTCAAGCCACTTTTGCAGATCAAAGGGAGCTGTCACACTCCTCTACTGACAATGCTTGTTAGGTATGGGAGAGAATGTCTGAAACACGTCATTCTTTCAAATGCTAGCCAAACTTTTAGAGTTCCCTGATTCCCCATTGTTTTAGCATTAAGTTTCAAAAGTTAACTAGACAATGATAAAAGCAGAGAACCGGTTTTTCTTTGCAGAGAGGCCATTAAATTCTTGCACCAGGCAAAAGGATTCGAAGGTCAGCTTTAACTTCTGTTAGCTCCCAGGACCCAGGAGGGTCGGGGTGTGGGGCTTGAGCACAAAGCGCTTCCTGCTGAGTTCCTTCTCACTCTCCCACTTCTTTGCTCTTTGTACCTTGGCCTTCCTGAATACGAACTGTTTTCTAGATGATGTCCCTGATATAGCTCTCTCACATCTTTATTTCTTTCCTGCAAACCCATTTCCTCTCTCTCTCTCTCTCTCTCTCTCTCTCTCTCTCTCTCTCTCAAACGTGCCTTAACCAGCCAAATAAAAAACCAGTCGAATTGCAGAACTGAAGTGGCTTTTTTTGTATGTTTAAGTATTAGTTTTATGTTCTGCGGTCTTCATTTAAAAGGTATATAAGTAAAATATTATTTTTTCTCAAAAATAAAAATATTCTGTTTTCTTTTGAAATCACAATCCCCTCCCCTCTGCCTGTGGGCCACTGGCCCTGAAAAAAAAGAGAGAGGTGGGGAAGAAGGAAGGAAAGAAGAAAAAAAGACCCCATGCACTTAAATTCCCTCCTGTGAGAGCAGACTTTATGCATACTTTAAAATAAAGGTGTTCTTTAATCGGCTATTCCAGGGTTGGCACTAGCTCAGGAAAGGGAGGTCACAAAGACTGGGCATCAAGAATGACTGTTAGGGCCCAGCCGAGTGTCTCGGTTGGTTAAGATCGCGAGCAATGAGCAACACTGTCGCTGGCTCGATTCCCGCATAGGCCAGTGAGCTGTTCCGGAGCTGAGCTGTTGCTGAGCTGCCAACAGGTGGCAGAATGGCTCAGCTGGTGGTAGCACGTGCTCCTAGCAACAAGGTTTCCGGATAACCTTCCGCATGGGATGGTGGGCTATGCCCACCCACTACTAAGACTGAACAGGGCACCTTGAGCTGAGTGGCCTCGGGTGGCCGGATGGCAACTGGACTTGGAGTTGAGCTAGGTGTGCCCTCCACAACTAAGATTGAAGGACAACAACTTGTCTGTTCCCCTTCCCCAATTCCCCAACACTGCTTCCCTTCCCCAATTCCCCAATAAAAATCTTAAAAAAAAAAAAAAGAATGAGTTAGATTTTTTTAAAATGTTTTTTAAATGACCATTTGTGTGAATATGTGGGACTCTAAAAACTGTTCTTCCTCTGCTCTGGAGAGACCAAACATGGCTGTGTGAGAAAGCACGTGCTCAAAAGGCACCTTTGAAAGAGAAGAGCGCCAGCCAAATAGAACACACGCTCTACACAGTATCTGAGGTGTAGCACAGGTATGTATACCTCTGTATGTGCACATATAAGTGCATGCACATGTGTGTGTGTGTGCGTGCACACACACACACACACACACACACACACACACACACATGCTAAGCAGCAATACTCTGAATCCTTCCATGAATGTTGCCTGTGAACAGGAACTGGGTTGGGCAGCTATTTGCCACCCATTGTTTTTTTGTTTTTGTTTTTTTTTAAGCCGAGCTATCCTGCCACCTGTCGGCAGCTCAGCAGCTGCTCAGCTTGGGCCAGGAATCGAACCACTGTTTCTCAGAGCTCAAACTCTTGAGCGAGCTCTTAACCAACTGAGCCACTCGGCCGGCTCTGCCACCCATTCTTAATAGTCCCCAAAATACATAGATCAAAATAATAAAAGTATTTATCAAGGAATTCTTTAATTTCCTGTGTGTGTGCATATGTTTATTTCAAATTTTCTGATTTGAACTGTATTAATCTCATAAATAAAAAAATAATTTTACATTAAAAGATGTTTCTATGGTGATACTTGCCTACTTCCGGTCTCCATCAGGAGGAGAGACATCTTTGGGGTGAGGTTTGGGGCGAGAAGTGGTTCTGAGGGGAGGGCAGAGAAGGCAGGGCTAGGGAACCAAAGAGGAATGCAAGGTTGATTTACAGCTTGAATCGCTGCCTTAAAAGCTCTGTCCTACACCTGTGGGGACAGAGATAGATTTACTATGAAGCTCCTGAAGCTTAAACCTCAGGATTCCCTCCTGCCAGGGCCCACTGTGGGGTTCTGACAATATATTCATATGGCCATATGTTTCTTTAAAAATTCTGCAAGGAAGATGTTTGAACTTCAGTCACTTAAGACCACTTTCTCTTTCCACGCCTACTTCCCTCATACCCTCCTGGCATGGCTGTAAACACTTTTGAGATATAGCTAAAGGGACATATTTAGTTTAGTCTAGTGGGAGATATTTATGTGGTTCCCAGTCACTAGCATGTGTAGATAAATTACTGCTAGATGTCCTGGTGTAGGAATGGCTGCCAGGAATACTCCTATCACCCACTCTACCAACTCACTCACTCTGGTGGCAAAACACGAAGGAGCAGGGCCAGAGATCATAAAATGATAACAAAGGGTCTTACAAGGCCTGGCACCAGCCATCAGTGGGTAGTAATGGAGTGACAAGGTCTGAAATTTACAGAGCCAGAAGCTAATCTGTGGAAAATTCTTCCAATTTTCAGACACACAAAACAATATACATGGAATATTTGGTTGTCATCAACGCCAGATCAAAATGGAAGTTTCCTCTTGTCAGGAATGTACATGACACAGTGTATATGATCAGAAACACAGAACTCATAGGTTTTCCTCTTGTTGATGGAAATTGTGCAAAAGAGCATTTATCAGAATTCTTGTGTTTACAGGCACAATCTTGTAGCAGTGCCAAAAGAGTTAGTACATCTGTGTGTATGTTGTATATTTTCTGCATCCACATATGAAGATAATACAAAAAATGCATAATAAGCCATTACAATGAGGACATTGTCAATAAACTGGCAAATGAGCATTATTATTTCAAACAGTGTTTAAGATTAGTTAGTGCACACACACACACACACACACACACACACACTTAACCATAATTCAAAAAAATTATGTGACAGGGCCAAGTGAGTGGCGCATTGGTTAAGAGCTGGCTTGGGATGCCAGCTCTGAGCAGCAGGGCCCCAGTTCGGATCCCACATGAGGGCAAGTGATACTGCGCCCTCTACAGCTAAGATGGTGAGCAGCAGCTTGACCTGGAGCTGGGCTGCCATGAGTCGCTGGTGACGGTGTAGGCTGCAGCCCCTGCTGCAGTGGGCTGCCATGGGCTACCGTGTGTGGCCGGCAGCCGACATGAGCTGCCAAGAGCCACTGTGAGCAGCCATCCAGATGCCGGCGACCAATCTGCCTCACCTGGGAAGAGCACAATGATAATACCAACATGGGCCAGTGAAGCAACGTCCTCCACAACTAGACTGAAGAACAAAAGGACAGCAACTTGTCTGTTCCCCTTCCCCTGACTCCCCAGCACTGTTCCATTCCCCCAATTCCCCCCAAAAATCTTTAAAAATAAATAAATAAATAAAATAAAAAATTATGTGACATTACCAATAACAAGTTGAAGCAGAAAGAAACTTTTCTAAGCTCTCAATAATAAAAACCTTTTAGTCAACCATGTTAAAAGAAAGACTGAATTATTTTTTCTATGTTTTGGCTAGACAATATTATAAAATTGTTGTTGTATGCAGAGGCATCCAAGAAATGCACAGTTGGAAAATACAAACAAAAAGTATTAGGTTTGGCTGGTACTTAAATAATAAAAATATTATTTGTCTGAATTTTGTGATGCTGTGGTATTTGTCAGCTTTTAAATTGTGTAATTCGTGGTTTATGTTTTCATTCTGAATAAATATTCACTTTTTAACCTAATTTTATCCCATAACTTCATTCTTCTTAATAAGAGCTCTCCTGCCTCTACCCAAATTGCATAAGGTCTAAGCCATGGTGTCCATGACAGTGACACGTCTGGACTTTACAGAGGCCATTATGAAGAGCCCAAAGAATGTAGAGGATATCTTGTGAACAGGAACAGGGCCCATACATACAGGTGACCATAATAAAACCCCTGAGTACTACCCAACTAGAATAAGGACACAGATTGCCACCTTGAAAGCAGGTGTGACCAAGTGCTGGACAGTGGGATTATGCAGCTTCCAGGTTCCCATAGACCAGGGGTCAGCAAACTGTAGCTCGCGAGCCTCATGCGGCTCTTTGGGTTCTGAAGTAAAATTGAAAATGAAAATAAAACTATCAGTTTCATTTATAAAATTTTTAAAGGATATTATTCACATAATGGTGATTTCATTTGTTTTATGGTTCTCGAATAAATTTTTTTTTTTTTTAGCTGAGCCATCCTGCCACCTGTTGGCAGCTCAGCAACAGCTCAGCTTGGGCCGGGAATTGAACCGGCAACCCTGTTGCTCAGAGCTTGCACTCTTGAGCAAGCTCTTAACCAACTGAGCCACTCGGCCAGCCCTTGAATAATTTTTAGAATGGTGTGAGGGGCAGGATTGGCTCTTCTGTCTCAAAAGTTTGCCGACCCCTGCCATAAAGGAATAGGGCATGCCTCTACTTCTCCTCTTCTCCCTTTCCACAGATGTGGTGATGAGTATGTTGGCCACGTGGACAAGGATAATACACTAAAGATGTTGAAACAACAATATGGTAGGGATGGAGGTCTCTAATCCTATGGAACAGCCTTATGGGTTCCAAAAACAGCCCTGGTCCACGTATACCCATATTACTATGTAAGAGAATAATAAAACTTCTATCTTGATTAAACCCCAATTATTTCAGATCTCCATTAGGCAGCTGATCTTATACCCTAACGGATACAACCATGATGATAACCCTTTACATTTATAGGGCTCTTTATCCCTTGTAAAAGTCTGTAGTGTGTCTTAGGTTAATCGCTGGTGAGGGGTGGGGTGAGGAAAGTTCATCACTTGGATCTTTTCTATGAGAAATCTGAGGACCAGGGCTTTGAATGACCTGCCTGGCGTCCCTAATACAGCCAACTCACGGTGAGGACAAGTACCAGATGGAAGCCAGATGTCTGCCAGTTGGCAGCTGCATGGGTCGTCAGCACACTGGGTATTTTGCTTTTAGCATTCAGAAATTTCCCCCTGACTATTTAATTTGTAAAGCCCTAGAATAAGGCCAGTTCACATCCTTTCTTTTCTCATCCTCTTGTGCTTTTCTAAATGTGTTGTCACACAAAGAGAGGAATATAAAATAGGGGAGGGTTCCTGCTTCAAATATAATGTGTCTCTTCCTCCTCCCCTCCCATTCTTCTTCCCTTCCTTAGTAATTCAGTCAAAAAGCCATAAGGCATGGCTGTGCAGAGCAGGCGCCTGGCAGAGGTCAGTGCCCAGGTGAGAAGGGCAGCTGAGCAGGGTGGCAGCTCTGTGCGGTTTAAGAAATTGGCCATGGACCAGGGACTTGGGCAAATAAGTCAATCTATTTGGGTTAATGGGAGCCAGGTTTCTCAACTGTCAGAGGAAGGAATTGTAAGTATGAAAACAGGAAGACCAAAATGAACCCTGAGACGCAGGTTGGAATTGGAGGAAGTGGTGTGACTCACGGTTAGATAGGTGAAGGTAAAGTAAATATAATTGTAAAGTGTGTGTGAATGAGCAATATGTGTATACTCAGGGAGCCTGGGAGGAGAGCCAGTCATAGCAATAAGCACACCATTCTCCACTAAAAGAAATCAGGACTCCTTGGATGGGTCTGAAACAACTTTTTGTGCCATAAAGAAGTGCTCAGAGAATAATGTGAACATTTCAAAAGGACACAGAAGCCAGCTTGAAGGCATAGCCACTAGCCAAGTCTGGAATCATTTCAGCATCAAAACAAATAATAATAATAGATTATAACCCATTGAATAAAATAGGAATCCATGAGTCCACTCTGATATAAGCAAACAGATGAGAAGGGAAAGCAGTTTCTCACAAATGATTTAGAAATGTAGGAAAAAAATAATAAAATTAAAAGCTACCCTTTAGCAACCAGATAGCAACAATTAATTCAAGCAGGAAACATCAATGAATGTTAAAACTCCTGGGTGAAATTTACAGAGGGATATTTACATAGTTTCACAGTTATATCCTCACAAGATGCTTACTAATTACAAAGGATAAAGAATAACTACTTTACAGGGGAGAAGCCTGGCAGACATCACCTTAATAAGTGATCAAAGTTAATGTCACCACTACTAGGACAAAGCAATGTCATCACATCCCACCTGATGGGATACAGTGAGAAGGCCACAGTGTCCCTTCTGTGTATCATGAATCTAACCATGAGGAGACATCAGACAAACCTGAATCAAGAGACAGTCTACTGTCTGTCTGTAAATTAACTGGCCTGTAATATTAAAGAACGTTTAAGGGCACAAAGGTCAAGAATGGATTGAGGAATTCTTCTAGATGGGGGACTAGAGATATGACAGCCAAGTGCAACACACGCTCCTGGGTTGGATCCCTTTGTTAAAAGGGTTTTTCTTAGGACAGTTGGCAAAACCTAAACAGAGACTTTGGGAGAAGAGTACATGGGAGTTCTTAGTATGATTCTTGCAATTAGTCTGTGAGTTTAAAATTATTTAAAAATAAAATAAACAACAAAAACCATAATGAGCGTGGTGTCTGACTATAGTAAGTCCTTATGCCTTCCAGTCCCACCTTGCCTGTTAACCATTTGGTGACTTTGGAAAATTACTTTCTTATTCTGGGTCTTCTCTTCCTTACTGCAAATGGGAGCTTTAGATGTGAACAAACCATCACTTTGGTTTTACAGTCCAAACAAGGTCGCACTCTGTCCCCTCCCTCCACCCAGTTGTGAAGAAGAGACAAGTAGTAGTTGAGCACAGGGGCTCCAGGGGCCCTGCGCCCTCAAGTGGCTTTGTGCCCTCTGCCTCTACCATCCTTGAGCACAATCCTGGTGTCTACACAGGCAGGTGGCCCAGTGTTGGCACTTGTTGAAGGGCAGACTCACCTGTAAGCATGAACTGGAATCACAAGTGGCTGGAACGAGATTCTCAGACTTTAGTGAGCGTTTGGGGGAATCACTGCAGGTGCTCGTTTCAAATGCAGATTCCTGGCAAACTCCCTAACAGTGGCCAGAAGGGGTCTGTTATAAGGCCATTATAAGCCCGTAAGTGGGCAGACCCAGGCTGGTGCAGAGGCACAAATCCCATCAGGGACTTGGATCTCTTGTGTCTCCACCCCATCAACCTTTAAATGCTGTGCTTGTTACCCTAAGGTTGCAATATGGCGGCTGCTCTTTGAACAAGCCTGATGCACTCTCATCCACCAAGTTTGCATTTCATTTCCCTCTCCTGGGGTCCTCTTTCTCCAGATATCTTCATAGTCCACTTCCTTATCTCCTTCGGGAATTTGCTCAGATGTCTTAGTATGGGCCTTAAAACTGCACCTCCCCCACCATTAGTCCTTGGAATTCCCCATCTCTCTTCTCTATTTTTCTTAACTGCACTTATCACCATCTGATATGCAATATGATTTTCTTGTTTAATGTCTTTCTCCCCACCCTAGAATGTAAGCACTGTAAAGACATGGACTTTCGTCTGTTCTATTCACTGCTGCATTTCCAGTACTCAGAACAACACGGGATATATGGGCAACAGGTGCTCAGTAAATATTTGTTCAATGAAAATGCACTTCCAGGAGGTGCATTTGAGTTCTGGGCAGGAAGAAGAAAGGGGAAGAGGAGAAATGGGTGATGTCTAAATCAGAAAAGCAAAAAAATACTTCCAGAAATTCCTAGCCAACCTCCACTTACATTTCCTTAGCCTAAATCATGTCACATGGCCATTCATTGCTGCAAGGGAGTCTGGGAATATGAATATTTTTAGTTAAGTGCACTGCCCTCTTTGAGCAAAATTATTTTGTACATAAGGCAGAAGGGAAGAATGACATTGGGAAGGCAACCTATAATGTCTACCACATGGATCTTTCCTGGACCTTACTACCTCTGAGGGTGGTAATTTTGGTATAGGTGATCTGTTGTAACAAAAATGGCCAGAATCATAGAATGAACCATCCTGGGTGACAGACACACTGGTCATGGACATCTATTTGGTTGACTGCCCAGAGTACACTCCAGCCCCACTGCTACCCCCCATCATCTTTTTTAAGAAACATCTTTACTTCCACCCCTCCCCCTCCCCCCCATACACATGGTTAATACAGGACTCTTGGAGGTCTTGTTCATGTATCATGTTCCCACCCACCTGACCCAAACTACTGAGGTGGAATCACATTACCATGAACTTGGCACTGGGACTGAGATTCTAAGTCTCTCTGGATGACTGGATCATGTAAACAGAGAGCTTCTGGGAGACGTCTCTTCTACGTCATGAACTAGAGCAGCTGAGGAAGGAGCATGAACCCCACACAGAAAGATGTGTGATAGAGATGGTCTGTATGGTGTTTGACTCCCTGGTAGTAGGCCATTCCTTAGGCCTGGCTCTGTTCTTTCTCTTGGGGTCCGCTGCCCGCTTCAGGGGCCTTATTTTGTTCAGTCCAGCTTAAGCTAATCTTTAGTGGTGGCCAAGAGTGCTAACTAACAGCCCCTCACCCCCCACCCCAGTTCTGGGCATCTGAAAACAGAAGGAAGTAACTATGGAGGTCAGGTGCCGAATCTTGGAGGAAGAAGTGAAACATGGTAGTTTCTTTATCAACAGTCAACAAAAGACTCAGTTAAGTGGGGAGTTCCTCGGGCTGTTTTGTGGGGCTCTAGAAAACCACCCTTGTCAGCTACGCAAGTGAGCCTGCTGCGAATGGGAGAAAGGAGTGGTTTTTAATAGGACACCTAGGTCAAGGGTCTGGAGATTTGGTTTTATTTCCAACCAGCCTGCCCTTCTGTCCCTGGCTTCCACTACTTGCAAAACATGGAGGGTGCCTATCAGATCTCCTGAGGGACAAATGGGCTAGAGAGGTAACGTGGCACAGAGGAAAATATATGGGCATTAGAGTCTGGAAGTCTAGCTTCATTACTAACTTTTGGTCAAGGCTCAGGCATACCTCATGTCATTGTGCTTTACTTAATTATACTTCCTAGCAGAGATGCTGCGTTTTTTACAAATGGAAGGCAAGGCCCTCCACCAGCAAAAAGATTACGGCTCACTTGATGGCAGTACTCGCTTTGTTATGGTGGTCTGGAACCACACCTGCAATAGCTCTGAGGTACGCCTATAGTTAATTTCCCGAAATCTCATCTATACACCAGGGATGATTCCCACCCGGGAGGGTTAAATGAACTTGCATGTGTAAAGATCCTAACACAACACCGGGCAAATCCCTTCCCACTCCAACAGCAGAGCTACTTCAGCCTTGGCGCCCTGTGAGAACTCGGGGCCAGAACCAGGCGCAGAGGCAGGGCGCCCCTCCAGGAGAACCGTCAGTGCCAAAACGGGCGCACCGCTCACCTCCATGCTCTCCCAAGTCAGGGGCTTTGTGTTTAACAGCAACTACTTTTCATTACCTGTAAGACCTCCAGCTACAGGGAGCTAAAACCCAAAGGGAGGGAAAGAAGCCCCAGGAAGAGAGGATAAGGGGAAGCCAGTCATGAAGTTATTTTAATTCAGCACCCGCCATGTGCCAGGCACATCTAGGTACTTGACACACAGTATTGGCTGTTTTAATTCCTCCTGGCTAATAAAAGTAGGTGCAGAGAGGGCAGAGCTGTCAAGTGATATTGACAGCTAATCTGGACAGCATCTGGGCAGTTCTGAAATCTGCTAATAGCTCAGAATTCACTGGGTGGGGACTGCTACTTAGAACATGAGCAGCTCTGTCATAGCTCTGGCATGGACTTCAAGAGCCTGGGACCTTCCTGGGCAGAGGGGTCCCCTTTTAGTAAGCAGCCAAGGTGCTGATAACTGTAGCTGGGCTCCAAATGCTGCTGAACCCCTACTGGAAAAACAAGGAGGACAGAGAAGAGGGGAAATGAAAAAAGGGAGTAAAAGTAGGAAGAGAAGGCAGGCAACCAATTCTGTAACGATACTCATTCCTTTATTATCGACTGCGTTAATTTGAACAGGGCTGGGGCCTGCAGGCTGCTCGTAGCACTGAGCTGCCTGCAGGGCATTTAAGCTCACCCGAGGGGCCTCATCCTAAGCCAAGGAGACAAAGGGTAATGTTTTATATATATATTTATATATTACATATGTAATATATGGGCCACAGCATGGTTAACTGTTGTCCTAAATTAAGACCATAGCAACAGACATGGAAATTTGGTCCTAATCAAGGCCCTTACTTTGTCAACCAAATGTCTGATACATCAAAAGGAAAAGGAGAGAGGGAGAGAGGGGGAGAGAGAGAGAGAGGGAGAGAGAGAGAGAGAGAGA
>NW_017731350.1:3170885-3246958 GCF_001890085.2 Hipposideros armiger | reverse complement strand
AGAGAGAGAGAGAGAGAGAGAGAGAGAGAGAGAGAGAGAGAGAGAGAGAGACTGAGATCCAACCACCCCAGTGGCCCTGTTCCCAGCATATCTTACAGAGTGTAGCGTGTCCCCTGTGGAGTTGAACACACACAAACACGCACACACATACACATGTACACAAAACTGCAGGCAGGAGCTCCTCCTCCGACCACCTCGGGCCCAGCCCTCAGACTGGGGGGCAGGGGGAGGTGGTGGTGGGGAAGTTGGGTAGATTGTGCTGTAAGACTGTGAGGGTCAAGTGACTAAACAACGCCGAGTCAATGTGTCCAAGTGGTGAATGGGGGCAACGCGTGCTGCTTTACTCACAAATAAGAAAGGGGTCCCTGGGAGAGGCTGCTCATTGCGGGACCAGAGGGCCCTCTGTGCCCAAGCCACCTGGGGGATTTCTACATGAAACTCCTGTCCCAGCCACAGCAGAACCTCTGATCTGAATTCTGAGTTTCAAATAATCTCCTGGGCTCTGATGAGAAATGTTATTTCCTTGACGGACAGCAGCAACTGGCAATTGAGTTGCCCAACCATCTAGTCCAGTAATTACAGCAGAAATGACAGCATCATTGATTTAAACCAAACCATAGCTTGGTCCTTAGAGCAGAGCTTGAACTGTGTAAGAAGGGTTCATTTCTGGATAGAAAGAGAATAACCAGGTAATCAGCCCTTACCTGCACCTCTCACACACCAAATTTCAGGCAAATCAAGTCAGTTTTATGCTTTTATCCCAATAACTAAAATCCTTATATTCTAGGAACTGGAGACCCCCACAATTAGGGCATTTTGAAATCCTAAACCACTACTTTTCTCTCAGGATTACCTTTTCGCCCCTCCACCAAAATAAACACTTAAAAAGTAAGCCAATGAAAATTCTTCTTCTTTTTGGTAGAAATTTACTTATCACTTGAGATACCTGGAGACATCTTGGGATGTCACAAGGGAGGTGAGGAGTACTTCCGTGGGGACCAATTTGCACAACGCTGAAGAAAGGGTCAGTTTTCAACAAAACAGTGCCCAACAACTGTGATTCAGAAACAGGGGTAATAGGCAAAGATGGTAGATTGTGCCCAGGCCTCCATCTCCTGTGCTACATGAAGGGGCAAGCAACAGATTCTTATATCTTTGTTTAGCCAGGAAGAGAATATCGCTCCCTCCCACTGGGAACTGGGATCCAGGCAGCTGCAGGGAAAATGATGGAAGCAGGAAGGAGCGACATCTCAAAAACAAAACAGAGTTCCTTGATCGCTTGTTGACCAAAGGTACTTCTCGGAGGAGGACAGAAACAAAGGGCCCCGGAGGAGGGACTTCCCTTGATGGCTGTCCGCATTGTTTCCATTACTATTCCATTTCCTGCAGGTCCTGAGGAGGCAACAACTGGTTGGTTCACAATTCCCACCAAAGGCTTGGGAAGGGGAGCAGAAAGCAGAGTTTGGGAAGCCACGAATTCTTGCCAAAGCTGAAGAGCATGGGCTGTGTCTGTGAGGTCTTTGAAGTCCTTGAAAAGGAGCCCAAGAAGCCCAACGAGGTTGTCTGAGATCCAGGAAGTGCTGGGAGTACTGTCAGGATGTCTCTTATCCTCAGGGGACACCTAGCGTTTTTCTAGTTCCAGAAAGTGCGTGGGAGCTGCTCACTGTCAGTGTAGGAGGAGATGGAGATTATGGAGGGAGACAGGTAGAAAAAGTCCTCTCTTATCAGGCACTGGCCCCCTTCCCTTCTGGGGACAGCCGACAGGGAGGAGCTTGAGGTCTGACTGGGGTGGGGGTTCTAAAGTCAGCAGGAAAGGAGGCTATGCAGTTACCATGGCAGACTCAGGCGAGGGCCTCTCTCCCACACTAACTGAGCTCCACGAATAAATAACATTAATTAAATAAAGGAGGCTAAGAAGAGCAGGCAGAGGCACGGTCTGCCAGATTCTCACCCTCTCACACACACGCGCGCACACACACACGTGCACACACACACACACACACACACACCGAGCGGCAGATGAGATGATGGCGGGCTGGCTGCCCCATCCCAGGACTCTGTCCGATGGGCAGCCTGGCCGAAGGGTGTCACTCATGGTCCAGCACTGTTGCAGGGCGCAGAGCAGCAGAGGCCAGGGAGGCATGTGTGGTGGAGGGTGGAGGCCGCTGAGGACTCTGGCACCTACAGGGGTGGGGGTGGGGAAAAGTGGGTGAAAGGGGAGGTTGGGAAAGTGCAGGAAACAGAAGAGTGAGGACTTTCCTTTGCCCGGCTCCTGTTGCTATGGGAACTCCTCCCCCACCCTCCCTCTATGCCCTGTGGGTATGTCCATGCAGCTTCCCTGCCTCTATCCCAAACCACTGCCCACTCTGTCATGGTGGTACTGACCAGGATCTGGACTTCCGGACTTTAGACGTGGAAGGTCTTTCCAGAAAGCTGTCCAACCGCATGAGCCTCTCCATGTGTAGTGCACGGGGATCTTGTTCTTGGTCGTGAGAGAATTCCATCTCGAAGACAGCTGGAGGGGACACATCCAACTCCAAGAACATTATGTTTTCAGCCTGTGGTAAGAGTATCACGCCAGATATGAGCAGATATCACGCCTGATGACTACCTTTTGGCATTCAGTGCGTATTAGGTGTAGCAAGAGGGGTGAGGCAGGAGGAGGAAGCAGAGGCTGTGAACTGTAGTCTCCCTTGGGCTCTCCCTCCCCTCCCCCCTTCCACTCTCCAGCTTCTTACCCTGTATCTGGGGTGGGACCCCATTGCCATGGCAACCCGAGCATATTGGCTGATAGGCCTCTTGTAGCCCACTGCAGATGTTGGCCGCTTCTTCATTTGGCTGTTATTACTGTAGGGAAGAAGCTATATCAGAATGTATTTCCATCAAACACAAAGGGGAAATGATACTATGAGGAATTAAGTATCATTTAGGTAGACAGGAGGCCCTGCATACTGCACGTCCTGGAACTTTCTTCTCTTTGCTGTAATACAAGCTGACAACTAAAACTAGCATAACACAAGGAGGCACATATTTCTTCACTCTTGTTGCTTCAAATTTTTTTTTTTCCCTACAGTAAAAAGGGTTGACTGAGGGCAGGAATGAGAAAGAGGAAATTCAATCTTATTTTAGCTATCAGATTCATATACTGGTTTCATATACTACACAAACCCACTGATGATTAGTGGTTCTCCTTTTCATTTTCCTTCATAGGAGTTAGCACAACAAAATGACTAAAAGCTCAAGGTTGCAATGCCAGGGTCCCAAAAGAGACAAAACAATCTTGAAAAAGTACAAAGTTAGAGGACTCACATTTCCCAGTTTGAAAACTTATTATAAAGCTATAGTAATCAAGGCTGTATGGTACTGGCATAAAGATAGACATATAGATCAATGGAATAGAATTGAGAGTCTAGAAATGAATTTTCATATTTACCATAATTGATTTTTCCATAAGAGCACCAAGACCATTTAATGCAGAAAAAAGAGTCTCTTCAACAAATGGCACCTTCCACCATACTTAAAAATTAACTCAAAAGGGATCACAGCCTTAAATGTAAGAGCTAACACTATAAAACTCTTAAAATAAAACATAGGAGTAAGTCTTCTTGATCTTAGATTATGCATTGGTTTCTTAGCTATGATATCAAAAGCTCAAGCAACAAAGGAAAAAAATAAATAGTATTTTATCAAAGCTGAAAACTTTTGTGCTTCAAAGGACATCATAAAGAAAGTAAAAGACAATCTACAAAATGGCAGAAAACATTTGCAAATCATATATCTGATAAGGGACTTTTATCCAGAATATATAAATAAATCTTACAAATCAACAATAAAAAAACACAAACCCAATTTAAAAACGGACAAAGGATGGGAATAGCTGTTACTTCAAAAAAGATATACAAGTGGCCAGTAAGCACATTAGAAGATGCTCCACATTATTAGTCATTAGAGAAATGCAAATCAAAACTACAATGACATACTACTTCACACCCACTAAAATGACCATAATCAAAGAAGACAGGCAATAACATGTTGCTGAGAATGCAGACAAATTAGAACCATCATACATTGTTGGTGAGAATGTAAAATGGTGCAGCTGCTTTGGAAAACAGTTTGGCAGTTCCTCAAAATGTTAAATACAGAGTTACCACGTAACCCAGTACTTCCTCTACTAGGCATATATTCAAGAGAATTGAAAACATATCCTCATACAAAAACTTGTACATGAATATTCACAGCAGCATTATTCCTAACAGCTAAAATGTAGAAATAACAGAAATGCCCATCAACTGATGAATGGATGAACAAAATCTGACATATCATAGAGTGGAACATTATTCATCAATAAAAGGAGTGAATTACTGATACACGCTATAACACAGATGGAGCTTGCAAATGTTTTGCTAAGTGGAAGAAGCCAGACACAAAGGACCACATATTGTATGATTCCATTTATATGAAATGTCCATAATAAGCACATAGAGACAGAAAGTATACTGGTGGCTGCCTAGGGCTGGGGGCATTGGGGAGAATGGGGAGTGACTGCTAATGGGGATGGGATTTCCTTTTGGGATGATGACAATGTTCTGGAATTAGATCGTGGTGATGGTTGTACAAGTCTGTGAATATGTTAAAATCCACTGAACTGTACACTTTAAAGTGATAAGGTTTATGACATGCGAGCTATGCCAACACAGCTGTTATGCATGTTTTTATATTTACTTATATATATGGGTATTCATAAACAATATATACGGTATTTGTAGGCTTATTTCTAATTTTTTAACTGTATGGTATAAGTACTGCATTTTTTTGTGGTTAACAAACATGTTTTTTAGATTTATCCATGCAGCTCTAGGTGAAAGTGTATCTATATAGGTTTCAATACAGCAACACATACCTATATACACATTATATACATATACAAATGCGTATATATTCTCTTGTTGATGGATGTCTAGGTTGATTCCTTCCCCCGTCCTCTTAAACACAGTGTTGTTGTGAACATTTCTGTACAGGTACCTTCAAGGACATATTCAACAGTGTCCCTGGGAATGGAATGGTTGCCCGGGAATAGAATGGCTGCATTGCAGGGTATGTGCATTTCAACTTTACTAGATATTGCCAAATTGCTTTTCAAAGTGGTTATACCTATGAAAGTTTCCACAGCCCTACTGTATCCTAGCCAACTCATGGTATATCAGACCTTTTACTTTCAGCAATTTGATTAGTGTGATTGTTACTTTTATTATTCAAAACAAACAAAGATACGAAAGAAAGCAAGAAAGTTATTTCCATTAAAAACAAGACAAAAACAGATTTTGGAGTTAGACAGGCCCGGTTTGAATGCTGGCTCCGCCTCTGAAAGCTCTGGGACCTGGGAAGTGGCTTTGTATCTCTGCGCCTCGGCTGGCTCAGCCCTGTCCTCCGGATCGGCTGAGATGAAAGCAGGCAGACATTGCACAGAGCACCATACACTGCCAGGGCGTCACACACGGCCGCTGAGATGATTCTTCATTCTCAATGCCACTTGGTAATTTCAAGCAGGGATACAAATGAGCAATGAAAGAAGCCAAAAGGCAGACAAAAGACAGAAGAGGAGATGAAAGAGGCCGAGTAATTCAGATAGGACGTTCTGTCCTTGAAGAGCAGAGCGAGCAGTGCAGGAGCCAACAGGACAGTGCCTGCCTTCTGCAGCAGAGAGTAGTAAGAATGCTCATGTGATTCATTTCATCAAGGGTAAAAAAGAGTGCAGGGCCCCACTTGGGGTCCCTGCTGACTCCTCTTTATAGATGGAAGTAAATAAGGATGATCTGTAGAAAGAAGCCCTAGCTCAATCGCCCTGCTGTGGTGGGACCTCGGAGGCTGTTCTTGTGGAGAGGGCGGCATCAGTGACACCTCTGAGGGAAGTGGGAAAATCAGTAAAATAATAACTTATTATTTAGAAGGTGAACCTACACATCCAATTTGAACTTCACAATCACCTCCTGAGATGTAGACAGGGCAGACACCATGATGCCTTTGTGCCCAAGGTCAGGCAATTAGGAAGAGATTAGGAAGAGAACCTTTCCAGATACTCTTTGTACGATGCTGTCCTGTCTCTCAGGAGTACACATGAAACTGGGGCCGAAACAGGCCTTGAAGGCTGCAGGCTCTGGGACCAGGATGGAAGGACAGGGCTGGGAGAGCAGAGCAATGGATGAGTGAATTGGCAGTCTGACCCAATAAAGATGCCAGGGCTATTCTGGGTGGCATGCGGGAAGAAGGGGCTGGGTGAAGGGGAGTCTGTAATTGGGACACCAAACTCCCTGTCTACTCCCTCTTCTGCCTCGGGCCTACTTTCCACGACTGATCCCTCCATAGTAAGCCGGCTGTGGCCGACAGCCCAGAGCAGAGGCCTGGCTCTGCATGCACCACCCTCCCAGCAGAGGCCTGTGCCAACAGTCAGCATGTGCTTAGTGGACCCTAAGAGTTCTCTTGGAGTCTCCCTCCAAATGCTTACTATCATAGCACTATTTTTCTTCCTTAATATTAAAAAGTCACCTCCTGGCTCCATCTCAGGGGCTGAGCCCCATTCTCATGACCAGACCAGCTCTGTCTGATCACCCCCTTTCCTCTCCTGTTCTGAAAACAGGCATCCAGCAGCAAAGGGTGTGTTTTCCTCCCAGGTCCTTCACAGGTATCCGCCACAGCGAATCTGACTTTTCTCCATGATCTGGTCCCTCCGTCTCCGCAGGTCAGCCGTCCACCTTGCAGCATTTGCTTGTATGCTGGAGCTCACTCTCCACATCCCTGCGCACTGCCCAACACCCTGCCTGGGAAGGCTGCCGCATCTCCCTACTCTGGCTTTTTCACTTCCAACAGGCCTGAAAAGACGTCTAGGTATGCAATCCAGAGCTGAGAACGTTCTCGCTGAGGTAAACTCTGCCTCTGTAACAAAACCAGTTTAACTTCCCATCCTGATTCTATTTGGAGCAAGGAATGCTTTCTCTTTAAACTTGGAGGTAACCTAAATAAAAAATTAAGAGGTGAAACAGAAACAACCAAACTGCCCTTCTATGGCACTTCGAAGGGACGAAGACGGACTGGTTTCTTGGGCATTCCTGTAACTGTAATATTGGCTTATTAGTATGATTGCAACCATTTCTTTTTCTTTTTTTTTAATTTTTATTGAGGAATTGGGGGAAGAGGAACAGACAAGTTGCTGTCTTTTTGTTCTTCAGTCTAGTTGTGGAGGACGTTGCTTCACTGGCCCAAGTTGGCACCATGATTGCGCTCTTCCCAGGCAAGGCAGATTAGTCGCCGGCTTCTGGACGGCCGCTCACAGAGGCTTAAGGGCCACTCACGCTGGCTGCTGGCTACACACAGTAGCCCATGGCAACCCACTGCAGCAGGGGCTGCAGCCTATGCCGTCGCCGTTGCTTCACGGCAACCCAGCTCCAGGTTGAGCTGTTGTTCAGCATCTTAGCTGTAGAGGGCAGCGTCACTGGCCCTCATATGGGGGATCCAAACGGGGGCGCTCTGGCATCCCAAGCCAGTTCCCAACCAACGTGCCATTTGGCTGGCCCTCAAAGACTTTTTTTTTTTTTTTAGCTGAGTCATCCTGCCCCCTTTTGGCAGCTCAGCGGCAACTCAGCTCGGGCTGGACTCGAACCGCTGTTGCTCAGAGCTCAAACCCTTGAGCGAGCTCTTAACCAACTGAGCCACTCGGCCGGCCCTCCCTCAAAGACTTTTAAAACAGGAAAGCTGAGGGCCGGCCGGCCGAGTGGCTCAGTTGATTATGAGCTCGCTCAGGAGTTTGAGCTCTGAGCAACAGCGATTGCAAACATTTCTTGATCATCTCCTCTGTGCCAGGGACTGGCTTGGAGCCTCACATACATTACCTTACTTCAAACTCAACAATCCTACAGGGTACATTTATTATCCCAATTTTACAGATGAAGAAACTGGGGTTCAGAGAGGTTAAAAAAAACCCTTTTCAAGGCCACAAGTAAGAGGCAGAGCAGGGCTAGAGTTCAGAATGCTCTAAGTCCAAAGTCCAGCCTTTTTGTACCATGCCATGATGACTTTGAAAAGAATCTAGGGTGGCAGGTTGCACAGGCCAATGGGCGAAAGCTACAAATAGAATTTTGTGAACTGTATGTAAACCATGGGCTACAGACATTGCCAAATATCCAATCCTTAGAGGGTAATTTTGTATAAACACAATTAAAAATAAAGTCTCTTATGAGAAATTAAAAATAAAAGGCCATACTTGTAAAAATAGTTATTGCAGAGCTGGTTGCAAAAATGTTTTTTTCAAAGTAATGTTAAGACAAAATTGTTCGTGATTATGGAAGTCATCTCACCTGAAGTTATTGTGTATCAACTAGCGGCCACACAGAGAATATGGAGAAAAAAGAAAAAGGGATAGATTTCCAAAATAAGTTGATATGGGCATGTTTCAAGAGCTGCCTGACAATAACCCCTTGTTTTAGAGACAGGTCGGAGAAGAGTGTGTGACAGGGGCAGATGCTTGTTGCTAGAGTAGGAGCAGGAAAAGTGTTTTTCCAACAAAAGCCTTCCAAAGGGACAGCATGACTTCAGGTAATTTTTTTCCAACAATGCTTTCATCCTCTCCCTTTGAGCAGCCTTCAGTATTCTCACCCCCGGAATACCACAGGCCAAAGTAAAGCAAAATATTCTACACTTGAATGGAGCAAATGAGACAATGCCTTGATTAGTTAAATATGCTTTGGGAAGAAAAAGAGGTTTTCAGCCCTGATGAAGTTATGTTACAAATAGTGGGACCCAATGCCGAAGGAAGCACCTTCCTTCCAGCGAGGCAGCTTTATCCATAGGTCAGATGCCAAAGCTCCCTGAAAATGGGGGAAGTTTCGTTCAAGGACCTCCCACACTCAGCCCTCCCCTGTGAAATGAGGGGTGTGGGGCAGATGATCTCAGAGATCAGAGCCAGTGGCTCTTGCACCAGCTCTCTATGCTGAGTCAGAATCACAATGGGGATTCCAATTATGAGGGAATTGTTTTTACTTTATTTTAACCACCAAATGCTGCATAAGAAAAGGGGAACAGGGGAGATTAAAATTTTTTGTTTCATATAAAAACTTCCTATGTCTATTTTTACTTTTCTTTTGTATTTTTTTGTGACTTTTAAGATTCTGAGATAAATATTTATTGCAGTTATCAGACGCAGTGAAATGGACAGTGACATTAAAAAAATTTATAGTAATAATTCAGAATTGCATGTAGCTGATTACTTAGTATTTATTAATAGCTCTGAAGTTAATTTATTGGAGTTTATTCTTAGAGAAATCTATAATTTTATATCATTTGTATTTAAGTACAGTAGAGAACACTGATATGTCATAATTGCCTTAATATCTTTTACTCTTACCCAGATGTATTTTGTTACTTTCTGTACAAAATATATACTCTGTATAGATTCTGTATAAAATAGCATGGTTAAGTTGTAATATACTTAGCCACAATTTTGAAAAACTTGTAAACATACAGAGGGTGCCAAAAAAATTTTGGGCCGGCCGAGTGGCTCGTTGGTTAAGTGTTAGCTTGGGAGCATGAGCTCTGAGCAGCAGGACCTCCGGTTCGGATCCCACATGGGCCAGTGACGCTGCCCCCTCTACAATTAAGATGGTGAACAACAGCTTGACCTGGAGCTGGGCTGCCGTGAGTGTGGGCTGCACTGGGGCTGCAGTGGGCTGCCGTAAGCTATCGTGAATGACCGGCAGCCAGTATGAGCGGCTGGCAGTCGGTGTGACTTTCCATAAACCACCATGAGTGGCTGTCCAGTCACCGGCGACTGATCTGCCTCACCCAGGAAGAGCGCAATGATAATACCAACATGGGCAGTGAAGTGATGTCCTCCACAACTAGACTGAAGAACCAAAGGACAGCAACTTGTCTGTTCCCCTTCCCCAATTCCCCACGCTGTTCCCTCCCACAATTCCCCAATAAAATCTGTTTTAAAAAAATGTATACACATTTTAAGAAAAGAAAAAACTGTATTAAAATTGTAATATTCAATCTATACCAATAACAAAAGATGAATACAAGTCATGTGTATACATTTTTGTGGCACCCCCCCGTATTTATATCTTTACATTTTTAATCTAAAATGTTTAGAGGCCGGCCGAGTGGTTCAGTTGGTTAAGAGCTCGCTCAAGTGTGTGAGCTCTGAGCAACAGCGGTTTGATGCCCGGCCCGAGCTGAGTTGCCGCTGAGCTGCCAACAGGTGGCAGGATGGCTCAGCTAAAAAAAAAAAAAAAGTTTAGGAAACACAATCCTATTGGGATCCAGTTAGAAGTGCTGCTAACATAAACCCACAAATGCAGTTTGGAGAGGAATTCTATGCATACTGAAGTCAACCACGTATGTTTGCCAGGCATGAGTCTTCTCCAAGATTTATAGGAAAGAAAACACTGAAGTGTAAGCTAAAGCAAGAAGCAAGAATCAGAGTTTTCTGGTTTTCCTATGGCAAAGAAAACACTGACTCTTTCTCTCTTTGTCTTATTTTCGTCCAGCAAGAAGGATGATGGGGGAATCGTGAGAGAGGAAAGGGGGAAAGAGCATCACAGACAACTAGCTCTATTGTATCCAGCCCAGAACTGTTGCCAGAGGGTTTTGTGAGACACACAAAAGAGCACAAATTCACCTTCCATGCAGAAGGGAGGGACAAAAGGGACAATGGGCTGGAAAAGGTAACAGGTAAACAGTAAACAAAGATGCCTATCTATATTTTGGAGGGCTTATTTTTTAAAAGTTATTACTGGTATCTATTCTAAAAATTACTTAAAGTGTGCTATTTTAAAATAGCTGTTTTAATTTTTAAAACCTGTTAATGGTTTTCCAGTGTATATAACTATTTTATTTCTACAAAAAAAGGGATGTTTTAAAAGGTTATTTAGTTCAATAGTTACTTGAGTTATTTAAAAGGAAGAAAGTAAACTTAAAAAAAATAAAACCCAGAAATAAAGAATAGAAATTTATAATCGTTAAGCAGAAAGCTCAGCTTCAGGCAAAGCACCCTCCATGCTTTCAAGTCTGGATTGTGTGTTTGAGGTGGTCAAGTAAAAATTGCACGGGCAATGTTCTGAGAAATGAATAAACTCCTCTGAAGTCTGAAACTACAAAACTCAAATCAAGATCCCTTCTAAACTCCAGATTAAAGGAGACTAAAGAGGCATCACAAATACAACGCATCATCTTGGGGGGTGGGGGTGGGACTGCCATATAGGACATTATTGGGATAACTGGCTAAAATTGAATATTGCCTATATAATAACATTGTATAATATTATAATACATAAAATATAATAATATAAAATTTCCTGAATTTGATCATTGTACTGTGGTTATGAAAGAGAATGCCCTCATTCTTAGGAAATACAGGTAATGGGTTAGGATGTCTGCAATTTAATCTTAAACGGTTGGGGGAGTGGGGAATTAATACAGCAAGAGGAGGCAAAATATTAATTGGTGAATTTTGGTGAAGGGCATATAGGAATTCTTTGAATTATTCTTCAAATTCTTATTTTTCAAAATAAAAAGTTAAAAAACACATGCCTTCTCAGATCCTCTCTTATCTCATCTCTATCCAGTGTAAAGAAATTCCTCCACCTGCAAACTTTCAACTCAGGAACTTTTCTATGTGTAAAACAACCAATCAGACAGAGAAGAAGCTTTACCAGCAGAGGGCACTGGACTGACTTCCTTGTTGAAAGCCTCGCCAGGAAGCTTTGGGGAAAAGCAAGTTAAATCTTCGGATGCACCCAAGACCCTTTAAATCAGACTCTCTGGAGCCCAACTACAGGTGATTCCAGCTGCGTTCAGGGTAGAGAATCTCTGCACTAGATGCCATACTTCTGGGGGTCTCTACCTAGATTGGAAGGGTAGACTTTAAGTCCCAAGTGACACCATTGAAGTCTTCCATTCATGAACTTGCCACTTACAAACTTGTGTGGTGTCACCTTGGGTAGGACCAGCCTTTCATAAAGTAGCCAGATGAAGAATGCATCTGATGCTCGTGTGAGAAGCTGTAGACCTACACAGCTGGCTTCCAGCCCCAGCTTTGGGGTGACTCCTGCCTTACCTTGGCATTAATATTCCTACGATAAAGGGAGCAAAGAATCTTCGGTGTCTGGCCTCCTACACACCTCTGTATACAGATTTTCCATTAAGGGACCGTGGTCTAGCTGTGAGGCAGTCACTCTATTGGGTTTGACTATCCAGTCTTGTTCTCTAGAGCCACCAGCAGAGGGAGCTGCACACCCAGCCAATGGGCCCAAGCTACCTAAGGGCGAGGATGTGGAAACAGGTGGAAATGCTGAATCACCGAGCTGAGTGAGGTTATAAAGACTGGGTCACACCTCTGTCACTTCCTGATCTGGTGACTTCTCTGTATTCCCCACTAGACTGTGAGCTTTGACCATGTCTGATTTACCTTCTGTCTTGCAGAGTGCCCCCCAGTGGGCAGATAAATAGTAACTCTTGTTGCTGTTCTTGGCACCAGACAAATGAATACTCTCTGGCCAAATGTTAGCATTCACTGGGGTTACCAAGAGGCTGAGTTCCTCTTCCTCCCCTCCGTAGGCCCCTCATGGGGAATTTTCTACATCCCAGGACACTGAGAACGCCCTTCTTATCAGAACACCTTTCCTTTACAGAGACCCCCTCCATTAGGCCCTGAGAAATCCATCCTCCATCTGTATCCTCCCCACCTTTCCCCAATCCATAAAAACATCTGTCTCCCCAAAGGGCCCTGGTCATCCCCAACCTGGTGGGCTTGCAAGGCCCTAGGCCCAGACGAATGGGCGAGAGACTCACACTCCAGCGGGCACGAGAGGCTGGAATTTCCACTGCTCCTCCTCACAGTCCAGGAAAAGCCGGTTCATGATCTTGTTCTTCTCCTCTGGGGGGATGAAGTTCTCGATAATTAGGTACCTGTGAGCAGGAATAAGGTAGAGAAGGGGAATTGGGGAGTAAGAGACCACACATGTATATGAAGGTTGAAGAGTCAGAAGCAAGCTACAAAGAGGCAGAGGGAACACAGGTGGGGAAACCAAAATTTGGGGGAGGGGATCCCTATAGAAATAATAGACCTTGAAAATCACTTCTAATGCAAAGAGTGTAGGCTCAGAGCTGTAGGGGTTCCTTTTGGCCAGCACCCAGCATGCACTTCGGGGAGTAGGGGCGGGGGCGGGTAGTTTCATCAAATGCAGGCTGAGGAGGGAAGGAGAAGAAACTCCAGAACTTGGGCCTCTTCCTCATCCTTCAGACACGTTCTACTACTTAGACACATGCACTCATGGGTGAGTAGGCAGTTGGAACGAGGCCTTCAGGAAGGGGCAGAGCCTGTCAGGGAGAAGCTTGGGGACAGAGGGATGGCTGTGATGACCAGGAATGGGAAGAGAGGCCTACTTGAGCTTGAGTTCCCGGGTCTGCTCGTTCTGCGCCTCCTCCAGGTCCTGCCGCACACGGATGTACTCGTCATGCTGGTCCTGGATCTCCGCCTTCACCGCCTGCAGCTTGGCGTAGAGCTGGGTGGGGACGGGTGCAGCTCAGAGGCTGCACAGCAAGGCCGGGAGGCTCTGGCACCCAGCTTGGGCCCCAACGACTGCAGGCTCAGGGTCCACCAGCTCAGCACAGGATGAGGCCAGGGTCTGGTCTGAAGTTCCCTTCTGCTGCCCGACCGAGAATCAGGACAGGATATCCCTCCTACACTGTGGCCTGTTACCTGCTCTCTCTCAGCTGATGACAGCATCGTGGAATGTTCAAACTGGAAGGGACCCGAGGGACCCTTTTGGTCCAACACCTCTTTTTATAGAAGAAGAAACTCAGGCATAGGCTTGATCAAGGTCATACAACTATTATATATAGTTAATAGAAGAGCGAGAAGCAGGACCCAAGTGCAGGACTGCTGGTCCAGGGCTCAGGGAGAACAGGGGGCCTAAACCAGTATGGAAGGTAACCCACCCCACTCCTACCTCTCCAGGGGCCTCTCAGAAGTAGGTGTGTGGAGGGCAGCACCGACCCTGCTGTCCCACTGCTAACCCACTGAGAAGTGTGTACCTGGAAACTGCCATTATGGCCGAGCCTCTGCTTGGCCCGCTCTGTGTGTGTGTGTGTGTGTGTGTGTGTGTGTGTGAGATGGGGGTGGTGGAGTGGCCTACATCAGCAACTCTAAGAGCTCTCCAGGATCTTCCCAGAATCCAGGCTGGAACTTGCTACTTCCTGCCCTTGACCCTCATCTCATGTACACACGTTTCTTTAGCCATGGACTTTGCAGGGTCCTGGTGGCCAGATACTCTCATCCTTTCACATGTCCTCAAGGACCCTGTGTTCCTCCCTGGAGCTCCCCAAGGCTCAGGCTCCCTCACCACTCCCCTGGCCCTGCTCTAGCCCCAGCTATCCAAACTGCGACTCTCTGGTGACACCGTAAAGGGGAAAGTTGCCCAGGACCATGGGACAACCTTGGAGACTGAAGTGACAGTGTTCCCAGGCTATCAGGCCCAGCCTGGCCCAGGAGAAAAGGCTCTATTCCACCCCAACACTCCTTGCCTTCCCCACTCCTCACCACAGCAGCCCAAGCAGTGTAACTGGGGTTCAGTAGTTCAAGTAAAGTGGGGAAGAGGCACTAAAGCACACACACCCCTTGGGCAGGTGACTGCCTTGAGCAGAGGCTGCGGGACCTCACACCTTGACCCCATCCTGCTGTGGCATCTCACCTTTTTGAGTTTCTTGGTTTTGACCTCCACCTCCTGCTGCAGGGACGTGTAGGTGCCCCGGAGCTCCATGGTCTCCTCATCTCGGAGCATCATCTCCTGCTGCATTTCCCGCTCACGGCGTTTCTAGGCCAAGGCAGGACACAGGCGCTCAGAGCACAGCACGTAAAGAGGAGGCCAAGGGGTCTCGGGGACAGGCTCACTCTGTCTACCATGGGGCCTGGCTTCACTGTGGCCCCAGCTACCAGGAGGGAGAAGGGAGCGTCCCATGGCCTACGTCCACTGCTCCCACCCCATCCTCAGTGGAGCCTCTCTGAACCTTTGCCAGGCATTGCCCATGTGGATGGAGACCCCAGCCCTAACCACTGGTGCATTCCAGAGGTGTCGACACATATACGATAGATGTACATTGTACTGGCTTCCCAACTGCCCTCCCCACCTCCCCACCATGGACTATTACAGTTGACTGGTCAGACCAACCAATTGTGGTTCTTGATGACTCAGAACATAGTCATACAGTTGGCAAAGAACTCGCACCCTTGTGGAAGGCCCCGGAGTTAGTACTAGGTGCCTCGTGGAAGTTGACATTGTGGAGAGCCACCATTGTCTCTTGCCCACCACTAGTAGTGCCCCTGCCAGAGGCAGGCCCTGGGCTGGTGGACCCATGGGATCCAGCACTAGTGCAGGGATCCTGAGTACATGATGGCATGATCTCAAGGCCACGCGCCTCCAGGGACCCAATGCCCCAGGCCTACCTGCTCAGCAATCTCCTGCCTCTTCAGTTCCAACATCTTTTGTTGCTCATTAGTGTGATCCATGATGTTCCGGCCCCCAATGAGCAGCTTGCTCTCCATGGCCTGGGGACACAGAGGGGTTTAGACGCAGGCTTTTCAGAGGGCCACAGGAACCCCAGGTGGAGAGGTTTTACTTCCCTGCTGTCTGTGGTCCTTCTAGGAGGAGACACAAGATGTGTCCCAGATGGGGCCTTGTGGCTCTCAACAAGGGTGAGTTTCCTCCTCCAGCCTCTTGGGCCCCAGCACAAGGCTCCCATTGTTGGCAGGACCATTAGGTGAAAAGAAGAGAGGGAGTCCCTCAGGGAATGTAGGGCACCTGATCTGTTTGTTTTGAATCCAGATGGAAGGTGGTTTGCCATGCCTGGGAGGGTGTGTGGGGGGTGCAGGCGGCCACCTAACCCTGGCAGTGAACACCCAGCTAGTGTTCGGGGAGGGGAAGGCAGAAGAAACAGTCATTGGGCAGCCCAGCCTTTAGCTAATGGCTCCTGGCTCAGGAAGAGGGTGCTCCACACTGGCAACAGAAAAAGAGTCTAAACAGGCTGACATGGAAAACAGAAGAAAAGCCCAAGGGGTGAGACTGCCACACTAAGGGGCATATGGGGCCCCAGAAGCACATGAGCTGTGGATATGGCCAGAAACAATCCTGCTTTCTACCCACTAACTGCAAAGCCTCGGCCAAGTCACCCCGCTCAGCTCTCCCACCTACAATAGGGCGACCGCCTATGGTCTCGGACGACTAGCCAACATTTGCTGAGCACTGTCTGCTGGGGGCTGAACTAAGCCCGTCACAGACCTTATCTCCATCCTCACCCTAAGAGAGAGGCACTATGACTTTCTCCAGTTAACAAATGAAGAACTTGAGAGTAGCTAGCCTAAGATCATGCAGCCAGTTAACAAAGAGGTGGCATTTGAACCCACCACTGCTAGTCTTACTGTGTGAAAGCCCCTAGCCAAGTGCTTGGCATAGACTTTCCATAGGTACCTGTTGAATCTGAGGCTTAAATAATAACAGGTTTGTATAAGCTGTGTACATTGGGACGAAATAAAATGCACGTTCACTATTGCTAATCAGAGGGTGCTGCCCAGGGCACCCCAGCTGTCCTCCGATTTCATCCCAGGCCTCCTGGGAGGTGGAAATCACCTTGAGCCACCAAAAGAAATTTTTTCCAGTGGCACCAACTGACCTGTTTTAAGGGCTTCCAAAGCAGGGGGTGCTGTCAGAAGCAGGGAGAAGTGAACCCCTGTGCCACCTGTGAGAGCCCCATCACTGGGGACAGAGCAGGACAGGGGTTAAGGGATGCTTTTTTGGAAGGTCGGAGGGGATGATATGAAGGTGCCAGAGGATATTGAGCAACACTAGGTCAATCAGAGCAGCACCTTGCAGCCTCAGAGGCCAAGGAGAGAGCGACTGCAGAGAACGGCACCCTCTAGTGGCTTCCTGTCCCTACTGCCACATCACAGCCACCTGGCGCCCGTGTACCTGCCCCAGGCCTTGCTCCAGGGTAATCTCTCACCATCCACCGTACCATACATCACAGACCTGAACTCATCACAGACCTGAACTCATCGTAGATTCTTCCTTCTCATTCACGGTTGGCACTGGCACCACCCTTTGAGTGAGCAACTCCTTAAATTTTGTGCCCTAGGCACCTTACCCACCTCACCCTAGTACCTGCCTTGAGTTTCACACACTCCCTACATCTAGCCAGTCATTAAACACCATCAAGTCTGTCTTCTTGGTGTGGCTCACACCATTCCCTCCTTTTCATCCTATAATACCTGCTGACTTCACTGCAATCCTCATGACTCACCTGGATCACCGTCATGAGCCCCCCCACTGCCTCAGTTTCCCCTTCCATCCATCTCTACAGGACACCCAGGGGGACCCACCAAAAACACAAGTCAGAGCTCCTGGGCTGCAAACTACTTAATGGGCCTCCGCTTCTTACAGGATAACCCCCAAAGTCTGTGGCCGTTGCAGGCTGGTGGGCTGGCCTAGCCTCCCAATCCCCTCTTACTGCTTATTCTACCCCACACCGTGTGCTCGGCACTCCAGCCCCGCCAAGAGAATCCCAGCTCCCTGAATCACAACACCGGGCTTCTTTTCCCACCCCATGTCCACCTGGAAAACCATGACTTCTGCAAGATGCAGCGTGAGCATCTTGGGACGTTTCCTCTGATCCCCTCCAATCTGCACATTTCCTTCTTTGGGCCTCTTCAATAACCAGGACACATTCCTAGTATTATATATCATAACATCCCATTATTGGTTTACATCCTGTCTCCCCTCTGAGCTCCTTCAGGGCAGGAATCAAGTCTTACTCAGATCTCAGTGTCCTAGGGCTTAGCACAATGCTAGGCACATGGTACGTGCTCAATCAGTGTTTGATGAAATGAAAGGAATCCTTGGGGTAGCCCCCGAGTGGGGTTGCAGGTCCTCTCTCTGGGCGCTCTCATTCAGAACAGAGCTGGCTCTTTAGCCCAGCTTCTCCTCCTTCAATCGACCAACCCACACCCATTGGGCAAAAGGACAGAGCAACAGGGTCTGAGCATCTGGGGAAACTGGCAGGCGGGATGCGCTGGTTGTGAAGAGGAAGAAGAGAAGGCAGCAGCTCTCTCTTGTACCTGAGGAAGCCCCCTACTGCTGTGGGCCATGGATGACCGGTCCCTCTAGCAGGGAATGGAGTCTTGGCGGACCTGGTGTCCGGCCTGGTCTCCCACTCTGGGACGTACTTGTCCACTCCAATCTTGAATCCTTGCACTTCCACCGGCATGTTACGTGACTCTGGTGTTTGCCGTCCAATAGAAAGACACGAGTTCTCAAACTTGGTTGCATAGGAGACTCACCGGGGAGCTTGTAAAACTCCCAGTGCCAGGCCACATCGCATTATCTTGGTCCTTTCCACGCATGGCTGTGAGAACTCCAGGCTAGATGCTCTAGAGAAGACTCTAGTTAAGGAAGGCACAGGCCACAGTAGACGCCCTGCTTTTTCCTGCCTGATTTAAAGACTGGGACTAGGGTGGAGTGAGAAACACAGGACAAGGAACCATGAGGGAAAAGCCCATTATTTCCTTTGCACCTGCTACATGCTGGATGTTTCACATTTATTTCTCCTAATAATCCTTTAAGTAGTGGGTCTCAAACTTTGATGTATATTAGAATCATCTGGGGAGCTTTGACAAGGCCCAGTGTTCAGGCTACACCCACTGCCAGTTAAATTGGAATGGGAGAGAAGGGGTAGGTGGGGAGGTCCCGGCACCAGTGGTTTTGAAAGGTTCCCAGGTGATTTCAGTGTGCAGTCAAATTTGACAATCACTGCTTTTTGAGGTCTCCAGAATCATTATTTGGGAGCTTGTTAAAAATGCAGAATCAGGCCCTAGTGAATCAGACTCTGCATTGTAACGAGATCCCAGGTGACTTTAAGGGGCATATTATTAGCACCATCATTTTTCCAAAAGCTTAGAGAGGTTAAGCAATCCATCCAAGGTCACCTCATGGCCATTAAATATAAATGGAGAATCCAGACCCAGGCTGGCCTGGCTCCAAAGCCCATGCTATTTCTATTGCAGACATTGTATTAAGTGCTTTAGGAAGCAGAACCTGCTACAAGAAAAGCAACATGTTTCCAGCAAGAGGAAATCATGTCTGACTAATCTCCAAGGTTATTACAGTACATGGGGAAGTCAGAGGCCAGAACTTTAAAGGTTAAAATGCTCCTGGTAAGGTTTTACGTCAGAGGTTATTCAAAGTTACATGGTGGAGGTAGGGGTGGGATAAGGACATGAAGGAAGGGAAGTACTTTCTCATAACAGGAAGGTGGACGAGGAAAAGGAAACTGAAATAAACAGGCGTCCCTCTAGGTAGAAAAATATTCAAATATTAACTGTTGGGACTGATCTCTGTTAGAAAGCTCCAGGTGGTAAGGCACATGAGAATTTGTAGGTTGTGTGAGCCAACACAACATGGTAGATGAGCTTCAGTTACAGTTTTACATTTTGGGAAAAAGTACTCCTAGCTCTACCCATTAAATGATAGCTGTGAGTAATCAGTTATAAACCAACACAAAAAAAGGGGGGGGAGGGAGAGTCAATTTCTATTGTTCCCATAAGACATTGGTTTAATATGCTGCCACAGCTAAAAAAAAAAAAAAACAGTAGCATCTGGCCAGGCAGCATCATGAAGGCTTTTTGGAAACAAAAGTCATTCTACCCTCATGTAAAACCATGATGCAGCTGAATGTAGAGAATTGTGCACAGTTCCTTCCCTGCATCTCTGGGGGACACAAAGGAGAAGATCCAGAGAAAGCGGCCAAAACCATCGAGAAGGGCTATTCTAAGAAACTTAAAAAATAGGACTCTTTAATCTGCAAAGACAAAGGAAGGTTAAGAGGATAGGCTGGGAAACTATACAATTGAAACCGGTGTGAAAAGCAAAGATCCAGACTTTTCCAATCAATCCTGGTCCTAGGGTAAGAGCTTATTATACCTTGAGTCTTTAGGGCAAGTACAGGGAAGCTCTACTATTCACAGGAAGTAATACATCTACGGAATCCAATACTTCAGGAGCATGGGATTAAATACTTAACCATTTATTTATTAAGGGATTCTGGGGACACATTTTTAACTTTTTATTGCCTTCCTCTCCTTTCAGAAAAAATGCACTAACATCAAAATAACCAGAGAAAGAAAACAAAATGAGAAAACACTTTGCATTTCCTTCACCATAGCTAAGCAGCTTCTTTTATTTTCCCTGCTTTTTCCAGAGTTTTCCATATGCACACATCATTTTTTCACATCTATGTGAAAAATGGTATAAATATAAGCTTAGGGCCTACTATTTCCACCTTATCAAATATCTCAAGCACTGTCTGTTACTGCCATAATGTTTATGATTAAAAGTTTAATGATTGTATAATATATTTAGAGTGGATAATTTATAATATATTTAATTAATCCCCATTATAAGATTATTATTGGTTGTTCAAGGTTTATAATAAACACCCTTGTGTATGTAACTTTTTGCTTTTTCAGGTTACTTTCTTTGAAGAAAATTTCAGGAGTGGTTAAAGGGCTATAAACATTTTATGTATCTTAGAACATACTGTCAAGTTACCTTTCTAACAGTTTATACCACTTAAACTACTGCCAGCAATAAATAAGGGAACCATTTTTATTAGAATGTCATATGCATGAAGTATTATCAATAGTTTAAAAATCTGCTATAATAAAATATATAAAATTGAGCCTCCCATTTATTTTATATTTTCTATACATTTGAGATGGTCTTGTGGAGGTCTGATCTCTCCTTTCACAATATATCCTTTTATGCTTTTTTTGGGGTGGTTTTTAAGTGAGGAGGTGGACCTCTGATTCAAAATCTATGTTTATTCACCCTCACATTCTCCAGCTACCCACACCTAGTCTCATGCTCTCCTCATTCAAAATTCTGCCTGACAACATCCAAATGAGTTAAAAAACTGGGTAACCCATTTGGACACTGTCAGGCAGATTATGAGCTGCCAGTCAGGCCTGGTATTTGATGCATCAGCTAAGACTACCAGGCCCCCAAGTCCCAACCCTCCTCCCACCCCAATCCCCAAAACATAATTCCCAGGACTGGGTTCTGTGTTGGTTCTTGCTAATCTGCCAAGTCTCAACCCTGCTCCCACCCCCATCCCCAAGACATGATTCCCAGGATGGGTTATGTGTTGGCCCTTGCTAATCGGCCTTAGTATTAGACCTCCTCCCTGGACCTAGAGCTCTGTTTCAGGATCTCTCCTTCTGGCTGAGCCCTGAGCTCCGTGAAGAGAATTCCTGGATGACGCCTAACTGCCCATTATCACCCCCATTCCGTTTGTCCATTGCCTGCCTTGCTGGAACCCAGCACAGGCGTGGTCTGAATAACTGAATTTGCCTTATCACTCTCTCGCCAAGTCATGCCCACTTGCCCAGCCCACATTATCAGCCAAGACTGCCTGACAGAACCTGTGTTGTGCTAGAACAGGAGGCTGGTCCTGGCATGAAATTTGTGGGTGGGCCTCAATCCAGAATCCAGGTGCAGGGTCTTACCCCCCTCCTACTCCCCGATCTGAACTCATGCTGTCTACTTCACCCCCACACTCTGAAATATGTCATGCATGAGCTTCTTCTATTCTTTGCTTGGAAACAGGGTGTTTTTTTTTCTTTTACTTTTAATTGTCCCCATTTCTCTGAGGATACCAGTGGCCATCTCCTCCTTTTCCTGAGAGATCTCTATCCTTAACTATCACCTATGGAGGGTAGGGAGGGGCAGGAATGCCTCCAATACCTAGGCCCCTTCAGGCTGAGGGTTACTAAAGCAAAGCAGGGCAGCTGGGAATATGGGGGTCCTAATCCCCAGGAAAGGTTCCCTGGAGCTCTGAGCTGCCCACATTAATGCTGCCTTTGTGATCTCTCAGAGCAAAGCAGTACAGGTGGGTGGAGCCTGTGGGCAGGACTGGGTTGGGTCCTACTGGTTCTAAATCAGCCCAGTGTAACTAAAAGGCCAGCAGAGGCTGTGGGCGCGGAAGAGACAGGGCTGGGCACTCCGGAGCCAGCGTGGTCTGACTCTTGGGAGAGGGATACAAATCACAGGGTAACGAAGGTGACCTCAGGCAATCATCAACCCCAACCACCTTGTCTTTACAAATGAGGAAACTGAGGCCCAGAAATGGAGTACTTTAAGCCTGGAGTTCATAATTAAGGAATCTTTATGTGTATCACTCCTATATTGACTACGCACTTTCCCCATAATTTCCCAAGTTGATGGGGACCTTGACTCAAGGTATTAGAGACAGGTCAGCTGCTATGACAATTAACAGCCAAGATCACCACAGGGACCATGTCCGCTTGCAGACATAGCTTGGGATATTCAGAGGCTCCCCTTTTCCTATTCCAGGAGCAACTGGAGTATAAAACCAGAAGGTGGAAAAAGGCGGCCCCAGTGCTCATTAAGAGCAGACCTGGAAAGCCAAAATGGAGACAACCAGGCCCAGCCAGCCACTGCTCTGAGAAGACAACATCAAGTGTAATTTTACAAGGAAAGAGAAGGCAAACAGGCCCTGCCCTGCCACTGCCAGCTATTCTATGACATCTCGCAGGATAAAGGCGTCTCAGATACAACCTGCCATGTGCCTGCGGCGGGACTACATCCTTTTTACGTTAATCATCCTATTTAATCATCACAAGAACCTTATGAGATAACGAGTCTGATCCCCATTTGACATAAAAGAAAACTATGGCTCAGACAGGTGAAGTGACTTGCTTGAGGTTATGGTCCCAGTAAATGGCAGAAGTTATATTTGAACCCCAAATTCCAGGTCCAGTGTCCTTTCCCCTCCTCCACACCTTTCTCCCAGGTTCAGGCAGGAAGGCACCTTGGAGAGAAGCAGTATTTGGTGTTGGCACCTTGCCAACTCAGGAACCATCAGGAAAGCCCAGAGCACCATTTCTTTCTCTTCCAGCTGAAACAGGCCGGGATCTGCCCATCTACTTCAATGAGAAAACCATGAGCACCTCAGGTCTGATCCTGACCTTCATCTTTCCCCCCTATTTCCCTTGCCTAGTTGTGGTGGTCGAGAGGGGTTCTCTTCAGCACCAGGGATGCACATCCCGCCAGACAGTAGAATGCTACAATGTCAGAACTGGATGAGGCCTAAGGATGCACAAAGTGCAGACTAAGCATTTTACAGGACCCACAGGGCTTAGGCAGGTTGTGCTGGGTCATACAGCCTCCAGCTCCCAGGCAGTGCTTGGTCATTCCTCTCCAGCCCTCACTGCCCCTCATTCAGGCTGTTCTCTATTCCTGGGCTGCTGACCTACTGCTTCCAAGGTCAATCAGCAAATGGTGCAGAAAGCAAGGAAAAATCTATTGATCACTTTTTAGAGTCCTTGGGAGGGGAAGTGACCTGTCCAAGGTCACAGGATTACCAACAACTGGGTATCACTGAGTACTATTATCAACCTCAACCGTGGATTTCCCTCAACTGTTCATTACCTTTAAGCCAATCTTCCAGTTAGGGGCTAACACTTTTATAATTTTCCTCCCTTAAAACATTTAGATTAGTTTTCGTTTAATTAACAAAGTGATATATGTTTGCTGTAAAAAAAAAATGTAAAAAGATAAAAGTAAAAAAAAGGTACAAAGTAACAAATAAAAAGTATCTCTCCCTATTGAAATACTTGGAGACAACCACTATTAGTGAGTTCTCATGATTCCTGCCAGAATCTTAAGTAATTTAAAAACAAAGTCAACTATAATAGCTGATTTACGTTTTTGGCCATGGGTACTCAAAAAGATTTGTTGATTATAGGAATGAATGGCGCTCGGCTGAGGTCAGAGACTGGAGTTTGCATCATATGGAAGGACAGAGATGAGTTAAGCATCTCAGCGAACAAGAGCTCCCACTGGGGCCTATTAGCCAGGGACCTGGCATAAATCCTTCCTTTTGAGTTGGTATTACCGTGTGGAGGTGAAGATCATGGGCTCTGGAGGCAGGCAGACACAGGCTCATATTCTGGCCATAACACTTCCTAGGCTGTGGGTTGTTCCTCCCTTACCGTACCTCAGTGTCCTCATTTGTCACTCGGAGATTAAAATAGTACTACTTCACGGTCCTATTGTGAGCACTGAATAAACAATGCACATGACAAATAGAGCAGAATGCTTGGCGTTAAACATGCACTAAAGAAATGGTTATTCTTATTACTACTGTTGTTGGTATTATCCTGCTGGCCCAACTCAAGAAAGGAGAAAGCCTGCAGGTCGATTATCTAGTGCTGTAGAGACAATTTAACCCAGAGCCTGGTACTCCTCTGTTGAGTACATCTGGGAGGAAAGGGAGACAACTCTTTAGGCTGAGCAGGAGTTAATGCCCAGGAATGTCTCAGGATATTAAAAATTCTAGATACACCAAGTCACAAGTGCAGGTGGCCTGTAAGCTCTGAGCACAGGGGTCTGCCTTGCCTAGCCCGTAGGGCTGAAGGATCTGTGAGAAGAGGAACCATTTTCTTATCCACTCAGACAGGCCGCCTGGTTCGGCAGCTCTCAGAAGCACCCAGACTGGCCAGGTGCGGCAGGCTGGCAGGGCACAGGCGGGAGAAGGGTGCCCTTCTCTAGCTGAATTCCAGGCCCTTCCTCCCAGTGCTCAGAGCACAATGAGAACATTATCGCAGCTACTTTATCCAATCTTGGACTATCCGGGGGCTGAAAATGACTAAGAGCAATATGATAATACCTCCTCCAGCCAACACACATCAAGAGAAACCCAACACTGGACTGACAAAAGGCCTGTTAAGCCTCCATATAACTTGAAGCCCAGAACCTCTGATGGAAATGTATGAGTCTTATATACTTTCTGCTGGTCAAATCTTAACAAAATTCCCCCAGCTCACAACAATTCTGTTAACTGATCACACCCGCCAGGGATAGGAAGGAGTATAAGTCACTGCTTCCATCAATGCCAAGAGGCCACGGACTCTGACCTAGATGCCAGACCCAGCTGAGAGCACTGGTCACTTGTTACCACAGGGTTTCTCTCAAAGATAATGGATGGCTCAGCTGGGATGGGGTTGGGGGTGCATACAGTCCCTTGATCACCTGGCCCATACATCTCAGAGCGTTTGGCATGGGGCCAGTGTCCTTAGGGACATGTAGATGGACAGGCTAGCTTTAGGAAAGTAGATGCTCCCTAGATTATTGGGGAGTCTCTGGAGACTGGGTACAGCCAGCCCCATTGGGAGACTAACCAAGGTCAGGGCAGTGTGATGATACGGGGTATTTAACTCTCTCCTATGCAGTATGTTCTCTCCCAAATGGAGTTTCTTCTCTCCAGAACCCCTGCTGTGCACCCCTTTATCCACTCCTTCTCCTTCTTTCTCCCTGACTCTGTAACTCCATTTTTCTTTTCCCTCTTCACTGTCCTCTTATATTTCTTTCCCATTTTCTTCTCTCTTCTCTTCTTCACATTGTCTTTCTCTAATTGGCCATAATAGAGAGCTGAAAAATATTTTTTTATTTTTGGCTGAATTCACACATTAAATTTAAACCCTCTGATCTTAATTTTCAAAAAAGATAAACATTTTGCGAAATTAAAAAATAAAAAAGATGAAACATTTTCTATGTTGATTTAGAAGATTCTATCTCAACAATTAAGGACTTTTAAGAGGAGGGGACTTTGACAATCACCCAGTTCAATGGCTTTTCTGCGACATAAATTCCTTTAGAGCACCTCTGACATTCAGTTTCTCCTTGAACACTTCCAGGGATCGGAGTCCATTACCTCTTGAAATAGCCCAATTCTAGCCATTAAAGTTCTTTATAATGAGCTTAACCCTGCTCCCATAATTCCCACTTCCTGATTCCCAGGACAGTCTAGGATACAAAAACTGTGCAATCAGCATAAGGGCAGTGAGGCACATATTAAGGGTCGAAGGATAAGGGCAGACCTGCAGGTTGTGAGGTTCTCCTATTAAAGTAGCTAGCTTGGGCAGAAAAATTGAAGAGATATATTGTGGCCAGATTCTGGTGGGCCTTGAATGCCAGGCTAAAATGTGATGTGTTTTGACATATCAGGAAGGTGGCCGAGTGAAAACACCCATTGGGCAGTTGGACATAACAGTAATAAAGTATGCCAGGAACTGTGCAAAGTGCTTCAATGTCGATTACCTCATTTAATGCTCCAAATAGCACTGGCATAGATACTATTATCCCATTTTATAGATGAAAAAAACTGAGGTCTCAAAACTAGTACATCACTAGACCCAGGCCTGCCTGACTCTGCTGCCCATGCTCTAAACACAGCACTCTACAAAATAAGGTTAGCAGAGAGACCAGAACATGACGCCTCGATGTGGAAGTCACTTACACAGAGAGAGAGCATCAGAACAGAGGACTGCAGTTCTCATTTGAGCCCTCTGCTTCTAAAGACGGCACCCCCATCTCCATTTCCAGCCTTGTGGCTGCTTCTAAATTCCACTGATCCATCGCCAGCTGCCCACTGGATTTTGTCATCTCAAATTCAATACATCTACACCAGCTCCTGTCATTTTTCACCCCCTTCCCAACAACCAGTTCCCAACTTGATATTCCTAATTCTTCAAGCATAAAAAAAGGATCAAATTTTGTGTCAAACCAACCTGGGCTCAACTAGATTTGCCATATATACAAACCGTGAGGCTTTGGGCAAGTTACTGAACCTTAATGGGTCTGTTTTCTCATCTATAAAATGGGAACAGTAACAAGACCTTTCTTGGAAGGTGCTTGTAGGGATTAAATGAGATAATTTGTCTGTAATACATAGTATATATATAGTATAGTGCTTGGCACCTCGCAAGGATTAAGTAAATGGAGTGATTATTGCTATCACTGTTGGCTCTCAGGTTGAAAACTCCCTCTCCTGTATACCTTTTTAAGGTTAATCTGATGCTGAGAGGTGGGAGGAAAAGGGACCCACAAAGGGGATAGTGAAAAGTCAATGCAGTTTGTGCTCCCTGCAGTGACTCCATCCCTCTGGCTTTGGGGGCAGCAGTCTCTTTTCTACACCCACCAGAGAGAGCTGGGCTCTAGCCAAGACCCCCCGCCCTTCTCCTTCCAGACCTCCTCACTTGGAGGTCACCCAGTAGTGCTGTTGTTTCTACCTCTTCCATTCCTCTCTTCAGATTCGAGTCTGCATTCTGTGTCATCGCAGCTCTTATCTCCCCCAAACACCCTCCTTTCCTTCTAAGTATCTAGAATCAAAGTTTTAGAAATCGTCTAGTCCAATCCCTCAAAAACTAAAGTTTAAAATTAAAACAGACATTTAAAAATTGTTTTCTCACACGATTAAATTTGAGTCAAGTAGGCCTCCTTCCAAGCAATTTGCACGGATTCACCAGTCCTCATCGCAGACTGTGCATTGTGCACACACATTTGAGCTTTCACTGTGCAGAGCCAACCTCAGTGTGGGTCTGGCTGGGACTTGACTTACTCCCCTCCCTCACAGCCCTCGTGTGCTATCCAGCCCCCCAGAGATATCTGTAAGTATGGATTGCTAATGATTGATAATAAACAGGGCACTGATCACAATCACAAGCCCTCACACATTTGTACACCCTAACATCCCCTGAGGCCCATGGTAAATATGAAAGGAGAGATGAAAGGAGACTCTAAGGAGACAGGCGTGGTGTTTGTATACAGTGAGGGGAGAACAAAGGGAATGGGGAGCCTGGAGGTGGCAGACACGGAAAGCAGGCGAGACAGACTGTTAGATGAGTCAGAGTGAATGAGGGCACTGGGTCGCATCAGCTATCGCTTAGCTGCCCCCAGAGGGTAGTGTGAACTGGAAGAAGGGAATGGGAGAGCAGAAAAGGGGAGGTAATGCCGGAACCAGAGCGTGTTATAGATGGGAAGCAAAAAGCTCAGCTCATTTCCAGGAGGCACCCGAGCTCTCTCGCCTTCTCATCTGGACTTGCCGCTGGTGTCCTCGATTTTTTTCTTGCCTGGCTCTGCTCCCAGGGCTGCAGAATTATGGCAAGGCAACTGGGATGGCAGGGGAAGGAAGGAGTTAAGCTAACTGCAAAGATGTCAGTCCTGGAGATCACTGAGTCGCTGCTTGGCAGACAGAAGCCACCCGGTGGCTGCTAATGCCCCGCGTTATTTGGTGCTTTCAACATGTTTCAAATGTCCTCACACTAATGATCTCATTTGGTCTTCAGCACAACCCTGTGAAATCAGCAGCCCTGGGATCATCTCTAACATGTTCCTTCTCTCTTTCCCCTGTGGATCCCTGAAGAGTCCTCAAAGTGTTTCCTCCATCCTAGACACACCCAACACTGAACCAGGCGGTGCCACAGGGTCTATAGGGAGGTTGGGGTCCTCGACCTAGGCTCCATTCTAGGGTTCATTCTGGGCTTGCTCGCTGCTCTGTCCTGGGCTGGGCCTGATGAGAAGTCACAGGATATGGAATTATTCCCCTCCTGGAATTTCCCAGGCACCCCTCCCCCTTTGCTTACATCTGAAAGCCCAGCACACAATAACCATTTCACCCACTCCCCAGAGAGCTATGTCAGACTTGCCTCATTAGAACGGAAACCTGAGGACTAGAGAGGCGAAGGCCTTTGCCCTGAGTCACACAGTGAGCAAACATGGAGGGTTTCGCGATGACTTAGAAAGAACACAGGTCTGGAGCCACCAAAAAACCTGGGTTCCAGTCCTGGCTCTGCCGCTGATCAGCCAGGGTCACCGAGACAGTCACTCAACATTCCCAGTCTTGGTTTTCATTAACTGTCAAATGGAAATAATCTCATCTCTTGGGGTTGCTGGGAGGATTATAAGAGATCAAGATGTCAAAGTGTTATATAAAAACGAATTACCCTGATTATCAAGTAGCATAGGTAACAACAGGACTCTAGTGTAATGGAAAGAGGCTAAGCCAAATATAGAGTCCGGGTTCTCCTTAACTTACCTATGTGGCCCTGGGCAAGTCCCAGGCTCGGTTCCCTGGGGCCCCTGCCAGCTCTAAGATGGGGTTCTGAGGGCTATGCCTCTGGTGCAAGACTTCTGGCATCAGCCGCCCTGATCTCCTGACTGTCCTATTATCTGAGCCTCACATTGCTTTAGATCCAAGCATCTTACAGAGGGAGCTAGTCCATGGCCAACACTGGGAAATCCCATTGTTCGCAGTGGGAAGAATCCCATCGGAGTCTTTGCTCCATCCCCTCTACCCATTTCCTCAGGGCTGAAGTGTACTTCTGCCCTCTCTTAGCCTCCTAACCTCCCAGCCTTAAGGGGTGGTGGTGGGGTGTTAAGGGGAGCAAGGGGTGTGGCAGGGGGCCCTTTGTGGGTAGTGAAACCAATGACAGATTGCACGTGTAAGATTTCCCCGTGGAAAGCAGCAGACTCCCTGGATTCCCTTCCTCCTAGGGAGACCTTAGTCTACCTGTCCTACCTTTAACATCCTGCTTCTCTCAGGATGGACCCAAATGTGCCAGGCCCCTGATCCTTTCTTTGAGGAAGCGGCTCAGCATAACCCTTGCTGAGCTCATGGAGGTGAATTAAATATTAAATATACAAGACCAGAGCCCCTGGTGCAGCAGCACAGTCCCATAACACAGACAATGGCATCTAGCTCCTCTGTCACCTTCCAGCGGCTACAGTTCTCCCTCTCCAGGCTGGGCTTCCCCGCCACAGGAGCCCATGCTGTGTAGAAGGAATAACAAATGGCAATGTTTTGCTTTCCCCAGGAAGCAATCAGCTCATGGGTCCTTGTGTCCTCCCCTCCCCTCCCCCGCCTTGTGTTGAGGGCTCCAGGGACCAAAAATTCCAGGAACACTGAGTTATGGCATCTGCAGCACTGAAATTTAGCAGGTCTGGGGCTGGCCTGGCGGAGGCCTCTGTAGCTTAGCTCCACCTATGGCCTGGAAGCTCCCATGGGAGGGATCAGCTCAGGAAGGACACTGAGGCCCTGATATCTCTCAGGGCAGCGGGGAACTGGATCTCACTGGCATGAGGCCTAGGTGTGGGTTTGCGTCTCAGTTGGTTTGCTTCTCAAATTAATACGGGTCAAAAAAATTATCAGGTTGGAGGAGCCTCAGAAATCTCCCACGCCAACCTTCGATTTTATAAAAAGAGAAAATGAAGCTTGAGGAAAAAAAGGAAGCAACTTATACAAGGTCTCTCAATGAGCTGTAGAATAGCTAGGCCTAGACTCCGGGTCTCCGGTGGGGAGCCCGGTGCTCCTTCCGCCCTCTGTGTGATCCCCCAAATGATTCCATGCAATGGGGCCTGCCTCGCATGGGCCCACGTGGACTGCTTTCACAGGGAGCAGAATCCATTCATAGTCCCGCCTTGCCATCCAAGAACTGAAAGGGCTTGAGGCCCATGGGTTCCTGCTCAGCTCTGCCACTTTGTAGCGTAGAACCTTGGTCATGTCATTTCTCTGAGCCTCAGTTCCTCACCTGTCAAATGGGAATTTAAGAACCAGCACCCCAGATGGCTACTGTGAAGATCAAATGAGATCATGTATGTGGGGCATTTTGTAAACTGCGAAATGCTATCCAAATGTCAGATATTATTAAAACAGGGTAAGATCTGAAGGTGCTGCAGAGAGAGGCCACAGGGAGGAGGCCATGCAGGAGTGGGAGCCCACGCCCAAATGAGCTGAGGGCCTGCCTGGCTGTCCCATGGACCTGACTGCTACTGGGGGTCACTGGCAGAGGCTGACAAGCAGCAGGTAAGACTAGCTCAAGCTCAATGGCGTGAGAGACCACCTGCCTGCTTTGCAGTGTGTGTGTGTGTGTGTGTGTGTGTGTGTGTGCGCGCGCGCGCGCGCACGCGCATGCTATTGCACCCATCCTCCTAGGTGCTCTTAGGAAGCTCTGACTGAAATTTGCCTGACTGCTCCAGGGGAGTATTTGGCAGGAGGGCAATGTATGGCGTGGAGGGAGGACACCTTGCTTCAAGCCATGTCACAGACCTGCGAAGAAAAGCCTGCCGGCCCAGATCCCTCTGGGGGCCTCTGGATGCCCCTGCTCCCTCTGGGGCCCTTACCTTGTACTTGGCTGCGAGCAGCTCTGTGGCCTGCTGCTCACGTCTCAGGTCCTCTAGCATCTTCTCCTTCTCCTCCAGCAGCTTCTGCTTCTCCTCGCTCACCAGGCTGCGGTCATCCTGGATGGCGGCCTTCTCCTCCTCCAGCCTCTCCTTTTGCTCCTGAAGGTAATTCTCCATGTTCTTGTCCAAGGCCGACTCCAGGATGGGCTGGGGTGGGCGGTGGTTGTTGTTATTGTCATCCTCCTCTTCGGCCACCCAGGCCTCGATCACTGGCCCCTCAGGGTACCCGGCCGGGGCTGACACGGCCTTCTTCCTGCGGCTGCTCTTCCTCCGGAGCCGCTTCCCCAGCATCCCCTTCTTCTCCAGCTGGGCCTTCAGGCGGGCGATCTCCTCCTGGAATTCCCGCAGCAGCGTGTCCTTCGGGTCCTCGTTCACTCGGGGCTTGTTCTTGATGTTCTTGGCCCGATTGGCAAAGCGCAGGGTGGAGAGGCTCTCGTCGAAGCTGTGAGACGCTGGACCCAGGGTGGCCACCATGATGGTCTTGGCGTTTCCCCCGAGAGAGTCCTGGAGGAGCCGGGTCAGCTTGGAGTCCCGGTAGGGGATATGGGTGCTCCTGTTGCCCGCCAGAGCAGCGATCACGTTGCCCAGAGCAGACAGCGAGAGGTTGATTTTGGAGGCTTCCTTAGGCCTCTCTCCACCACCACTGCCCCCGCCCCCGCCGCCACTCCCGGTGGACTGTGTGGCCGTCCCTCCAGCTGTGTTGGGGCCTGCCTTATTCTGCCGCTCACTGCCAGCCAGGTCCACCAGATTGAGCTTGCCCACACGAATGTGATCCTGGCCATCAGAGCCACGCTCACTGCACTCCACAGTGATGACAAAGATGGCGTGGGAGCGGGAGCTGACCTCATTCATGTGTGTGCTGCCCACCGCCCGGGTCTGGTTCCCCAGGTTCATCACGTGCTCGATCTCCTTGACATTCTTGGTGACGAAGGAGGAGAGGTCCTTGATGTAAACGCCTGTCTCCGGGTTTTCCTTCAGCTCCAGCCTCTTGCCAGGCTCCTTGGAGAGCAGGTCTCGAATCTCCTCCTGGTAGATCTCCAGGTAAGAGGCCCTGACCAGGTACTGCTGGTTCTGGGAGCGCGAGATGTGGGTGAAGATGTGCTCAAAGGCATTGGGGATGACCCCACGAAGCTCCGGCTCCACCCAGGTCCCTTGCATGGTGTAGGTCTTGCCAGTGCCCGTCTGGCCATAGGCAAACACCGTGCCATTGAAACCCTGAAGCACCGAGTCTACCAGGGGCCTCACAGTTTCATCATACAAGTCTGCCTGCTTGGAGCTGGCATCATACACGGCATCAAAGGTGAAGGTCTTGGGCAGCTCCCCCAGGGCAGCCCGGGGGTTCCGCAGGGTCACCTGGCCCAGTTTCACATCCATGGTCAGGATCTGCTCGTGACCAGCAGCCTCCTCCTTCCGGCTGAGGGGTCGGCACCGGGCCACCACCTTCAGGGCCTCGCTGGCCTTGGTTTTACTGGCCATCTTGCTCCTCTACCTTTCCCGCCCCGCGGCCCCCTCCGCAGCCGGGGCAGTCCTGCGGTCCTCCCTAGGTAGGTATCAGCGGGGCCGGCCCAGCCCCCAGGCGCCGCTCTTCAATCCGCATGCAGCCTCCTAGGGTGGGGATGCTGGGAGGTGGCCCCGCCGCTGCTGCTGCAGTCCGGGCCTCCTCCGCTCTCCGCTGCACCGGCTGGGCAGGGAGAATTAGACAGAAACCCCGGGCAGCCGTGGGAGCCGCGCCGGCCGAATGGCAGTGCCGGGAGCCCGCCCCATGCTGGGGCAGAGGAGCGCTGCCGTAAACAGCTATGGCAACAATGAGATAAAGGAAGAGGAAAATGGGATGGGGGTGGGCGGCAGAGCTGTCTTCTCCTCCTCCTCCACCCCCTTCTCTAGGGATCCATGGCGGGGGGCTGCAGGTCCTGGGCGGCCGGGGGTCCCGGGCCTCCAGAGGGCAGAGGCTCACCTGGAGTCCTCCCCCCGAGCTGGGGGATCATTCATTGCAGCCAGCGCTGCTGCTGCTGCCTCTGCCTCCGCCTTCTCCGCTGCCGCCACCCGAGAATGAGAGAAAAACAGAAGGGGATGGGGCGGAGCAGCGGCGGCGAGAGTGATGTTGCAGCCGCGCTGCGGCCCCAGCTAAGCCGCCCAGCTGGGGTGGGGCAAGGGGAGGGGCCGCGGGGAGGGAGACGCGAGCCCAGCGCTGCCGGTGCGCGGGATACAAGGGTGCATCGCCGACCCGCACCCCCGCAGACCCCTTCAGAATGACAGGCTCGAGAGCCGACCCACGTCCTGCGCCCACCAGGCGGGTGCAGCGCAGCCACCGCCCGCCGTCACCCCACTGGGCCTGAGCATGCTGGGAGTTGTAGTCCTGTCTTTGTTAACCCAGATCCGGCAGGTTGCCGCTGCCTTCCCAAGTCTGGGAGGCCCCACCCTCTCTGGCATGCAACCTCCTGGAGTGTCTGCTCAGGCTGCAGCCTACCTGGTGGGGAAAAGTGGGTGATATACCACCCAACACTTGCTCCACAGCCACCATCCTCCGTCTCTCCAATGCTCCTGCCTTTCTGTCTGCAGAAGTTAGATGTTACTGCTCCCTTGCAGGGGGTCGCTGGGTATCCTAACTCCGAAATGTTTCTTGACTCTGTCCTTTCTTCTCCCTACCCTGGTTTACTTCTGGCCTTCCTATTCTCTCTCCTGGAACGACCTTCCAGCTGATTCTCTCCTCACCTGTTCTCTACACATGCACCCTGGTCCCCTCCCCTCCTCCTCCACCTTCCATATTGTAGAAAAGGCTCTCCATCTTCTTTTTTTATTTTTTAAGATTAAGTGAATTTATTTATTTTTTAGCTGAGCCATCCCGACACCTGTTGGCAGCTCAGTGGCAGCTCAGCTCGGGGAGGGAATCAAACCAGCCACCCTGTGGCTCAGAGCTCGCACTCTTAACCAACTGAGCCACTCAGCCAGCCCAAGGCTCTCCATCTTCTGACCCCTGCCTAACTTCCCAGCCTCCTCTCAGCTACTCCTGTATAGAATCTATATTCTATTCCTTCAAAAAGTTATCCAGCACCTGCTAACCCCCAGGCCTCATTCAAGGAACTGGACCTTCCTGTCCTCAAGGAGCTCACATTCTAGAAAGCATGTTTTGTTTAACTGGATGTACTGTGTTATGTCTTTGTGCCTTGGCCCGGAGATCCCTGTCACCCTTCTGCACTTGGTGCCCTGCCACTTGGGAGTTCAAGCACCTCCTCTGTGAAGCCTTCCCTGACCAATGTCTTTTCATAGCAGAAAGAGACATAGAATTTGCATGAAACAAAACTTGGGTTCCAATTCCAGTTCTGATCTCTACACGGTTGTGTGAACCTGGGCAGTCACTTACCTTGCCCCAGCCACAGTTTCCTCATCTGTTTCAAGGAATTTGGAGAGGGGGAGAGAAATAACACCTACTTCAGGGAGTGGTTGTGAGGCTCAAATGAAACAATGAATCATAAAAAATTGTACCAATGAGAAAACTTATTTTTAAGCAAGCCCTTAATAACACACATAGCCTTGGCTTGCCTGATAGTTCCTGCTTCCTTGAGTATTCCGAATATGTCAGGTCTGTGCTTGGTGTTTCTCTTTGGGGTCTTCATATTTTTTTCCTGTAGGATACAAATCAAGTGTAATTCCTCAAGTTCAAGGACCAAGCCAGTAGCCTACCCATGTTCCACTCTGCAGAGGGGAATTGAATCTGTGGACTGGGCCCCAGTTATCCTTACCTTCCATGTGAGATCCAGATTGAGGAGGTGCTGTTATCTGAAATCTTGAAGTGCTTCTTCATAAAGCCACCAGAAGAATCTGTCCACAAAACATTTCCAATCATGTTATTATCTAGAGGGCCTAGGTGTTTAGTTGTTCAACTCTACAGAACCGATCTCCTCACTTCTTCCCCATCTTCAAATCCCCAATACCTGAATACCAGCTCAAATAGAAGCTTGAGGCTTAGCTGGTGGCTGGCCCACTTCTGATGTTTCCTGGCATTCCTTGCCCTTTCTTTAATTAAACTCCACTGTTTGTGATTAACTTGGCTTTCAGCCTAATTATTGGGTGGGATTTTGGCTTTGAAGACTAACCTCTCTTGGCTCTGGCAGCCTGACTTCTAGATGGACCATTTGACTTTTGAACTATTTTCTTGTTGCACTTGGCTTTGGTTTTTGGACTATCCTTTCAAATGCTTTGGCTAACTCACCTGATACTACCGCACTGGATATAAGGGATTCTGGCCAGTTCTTCCCACCTGATGTCATCACCTGGCGGGGCACTTGCTCAGATGCTCCCATATGAGAGGGAGACTGGGTTCCCATTACTTACAAGTTTTGTGACTCTGAGGAAATTATTCACCTTCTATGAACAGCTATTTTCTCAGTGGGAAAAATGAGGATAAGAATGTTTACCTGACTCACAGAGTTTATATGAAGATTAAGTGAGATAATGTATGTGAAAACTCCCAGAGCATAGAAGTCATTCAATAAATAGTTTTCTTTCCTTTTGTCCTTTGCATTCAGGTTGTTCACATTCTTTGTCTCCATTTTCAGCATTGTCTTCAGCCATCCTTCCTCCCCTCATCCTCTTAAATACTCAGGTCTTTACTCCCTCTAGTTTGCTTAAGGTCCTCCAAACACACCATACTTTTTCACATCTCCATGCCTTGGCTCATGCTGCTCCTTGGCCTGAAATATCCTCCTAACTTTGTCTGTTGCTGTCTACAGAGCCTCCCCTTCTATTCATGCCACAACTCCATCTCATATGGCTTCTCCTCCTGCCGCTTAATAGAAATTTCCCCTACCAGGGACATCAATGAACTCCATGGCCAATTCCAGTGGGCCCTTTTCAATAATCCACTTCTTTCTTTGTCAGACTCTCATTGCCCATGGTTTTCATGACCCTGAACTTTTCTGGTTTTCTTCCTACAGCTCCTAGGAGTTCTGGTTGTTCAATTTCAGTCTCCTTAACCAGTTGATCTCATTCAACCCCAACATCAGATGTTGGAGTTCACTAAGTCCTGAGCCCTGTTTTTCTTTTAATGCCACCCTCTAGTGATCACTACAGCTTATGGCTTCAATTACTGTCTAAATGATTTCTAAATTTGTATCTCTAGTCCATATTTCTCCTCTGAGCTCTAAATCTATATATCCAGTTCTCTAATGGACACAGCTACTTGAATGGCTCTTATGCACCCTGAAATTCTATCATTCTCCCATCCTAATTTGGTCCTCCAAGAATGGAGGACTCTGTAAAATATGTCCCCACCCTCAATATATCCATTCAAATACCAAATCCTATCAGCTCAACTTCTTAAATATTTCTCAAATCTGTCAACTTCTTCTCTACTTCCACGGCCAGTACCATGACCCAAGCCATCATCTCCTCTGGTCTGGCCTCCTACAATAGCCTCCAATTTGGTCTTCCTTGGTCTGCTCTTGTCTCCACCCATCCACACTATATAAAGTAATCTTTTAATAACACATGACTGATCACATCACCCCATGCTTAAAACCTTTCAATGCTTCTCACTGTTCTTAAGGTAAAGTCTATATCATTAATGCAGCCCCCAGGCCCTACATGATCTGGTACCTGCCCATATCTCCTGTCACATCTCATGCCACTCTCTACTTTGCTCTCTGGTCTCTTGTTACAATGGCCTTTTTCAGCTCCCTTCCAACTTCCTACCACAGGGCCCTTATACATTCTGTTCTGCTGCACAGAACAATTATCCTCATCCTCTTCACCTACCTACATACCTGTTCTTCATCCTTCAGCTCTCAGCTTGAATGTCACTTCATGAGGGCACCTTTCTTGACTTCTCCATCTAGATTATATCCCTTTGTAATATGTTCTCATTCATCCCTGTATTTCTTTCACAGAATTTAGCATCATTGTAATTAAATAATTATTCATCCACCTTCTCTGTTGTTCTATGAAGACATAATATGTCTGTTTCATTCATTTTTGTATCCATATAACTAATCTAGTTCCTGGCACATAGTAGGTGCTATTGGGTCATTGGAAAAGTCATGATGCATTTTTGCCTCGAAAAACATAGAAAAAATATGTCATGACTTTTCCGACAGCCCAATATTTTTATAAACAAATGAAAGCCCTATATGAATATTACCTCTTCTGGGAAGCCTTCTTTGACTCCCCTGATTCTACCTTCTAACTAATCTTTCCTTTCCTCATGATTCTATAGCTCATTGTTTAACTAGTCTTACAGTACTCATCATAGTCTGACTTGTACTATGGTTAACTGTATCTGTCTCTCTCACCATAATGTATACCGCCCTGAAGACAGAAGCTGTGGTTTTGTCTTTTTGTCTCTCTTCCTCATATCTAGCACAGTACCATATATACTTTAGGTAATCAATATCAGTTGCTAAGCAAATGAATGAAGACCTTCCAAGACCTTCAGGGCAAGAAAACAGGGAGGCAAAAATTCTTATATCTAGAGAAGTTATAGTTAATAGAGTATTATCACATGTTACTTACTTGATCCTCATATCAACCCCAGGAAAGAGGAAAATATTAATATCCCCATATTGTGAGGACTCTAAGCTTCAGGCTAATTAAATGATTAAGGAAGAGAACCCAGCCACCAAGTGGTACAGTCAGTCTTCAGGCTTCAAACCTGCAACCCTGGGGGTCTTTCTCCTATGTCACAAGGAAGGCTTACTGTGGATATGGCAGAGCAGTTGCTTCTCCATCCTGGTTTCAATGACAGTTTCATTGGAGTCTAGACCCATTGTCGACTTGAAAGGAGGAAGCTTCCTCTATTGCTGAAAGTTGTTTTTTCCCCCAGGGAATTCCCATACCAACTTCTTTTTCTAGTATGGTTCCAGTAACAGCCAGGGTGAGATTATGCTGAGAAGACAGAGTTAGCTCTTTAGCAACCCTGGGGTCTGTAAATTTTCAGGTGCAAGTAATTCAGGATTGGGGTTTACACTGTACTGTAAAGCCATGTTCTGTCAGCAGAGGGAGACATGAGTATGTGACAAAAATCTTTGGATGAGATCCAAATTTCTGGGCTCTCACTCACTGTGACATTATCTAATTCAAGAGACCCCCAATTGTGTCCAAGTCTAGAATAATTATAGTTCCTCTTTTCCCAATAGCTTATTTTCCCCTTCCTCTACTGTAATTTCTGGTGAATTGGATTTGAGTCAATTCCCCATCCTCTTCCCGAAAAGAATAGAAAAATCTGAAATTTAAAAAAATCTGAATATTAAAAAAGCACTGTCCTTAGCAGCTACCCTTTATTGAACCCTAATAGGTGGGTTAGGGATGTTTTGTCTAACCTTCACATTAACCCAGGTGGTACTGGGTGGGACTGGAGTCTAATTTCTCCAGCTCCAAAGTCTGTTGTTTTCCCACCTGCCTGTACTGGGCCCCAGGCTCAGCTGTCAATCCGGGCCAGCCCTGGACTAACTCCACCTTCTTCCTTCAACATCCATTTCAACTCTTGCCTCCTCAGGAGAGATGTCCCTGCCTCCGCCAGCCTCGGGGGTCTCTTCCTTTCTTTACTTCCTGTGACAGTTAGTGTCTGCTTTTTATTTTTTATTCTTTTATGGCATTATCCATCCATCTATGAAAATACTCTGTCTCCCCAACTTGGATTTCTTCTATTTTGCTATACTTAATTTTCTCATCACAAAAGTAATTTAAGAACATGTTTTGAAGAGTTTTCACCATACTATATATAGAATTGGGTATCCTAATTTTTTTTTTAATATTATATACATTATCAACTCTCCTTCCTCTTGCTTTACATGTAATCCATTGACAAATCCTATCTGGGATCTGCCTGCAAAATTTATCAATCCTGACTCCAGAACACTGCGTGGCACCACCACTGTCACCCTACTCCATGCCACCTTTCTCTCTCACCTGGACATCACGGTAGCATTTTAACAGGAATCCCTGCTTCCACCCCACTAATCTCCCTCCCCCACAGAACAGCCAGAGTTTTCCTTCTAAACTATGAATCAAATCATACCACTTCTTGCTCTCAACCTTCCAATGGCCTCTCATCACCCTCAGAATAAAATCCAAAATCCCTTACCGGGGCATATAGGCCTTCCACGATTGGGCACCTGGTTACTTCCCCCATTTCATGTCTTCATTCCTCTCCCCTTTCCTCACTCTGGTCCAATAACACTGGTCCTTATTCTTCAAGCCTGCCGAGCACATTCCTATAGTAGGGCCTGTGCTCTTTCCCCCTGCCTGCAGGCGTTTTCTCCCATGGCTGCCTGTGGGTTCCCTCCCTCACTTCATTCAGTTGTGTTTTCAGATGGCATCTCCTCAGAGAAGCCTTTTTGACCACGCTTCCTAAAATATCTCTTCATCATTCTCTTACTCTTACTCTTCTTACTCTGCTTTGGTTATTCATAGCACTTGCCACAATGACATTCTAGATGTTTCTATATCTGTTTGTGGATTATCTTTCCATTAGGATGCAAGCATCATGAAAGAATTTTATTCTGTATCCCAGTGCTTGGAAATACGACCGATTCATCATAAGCCCCCAGGAGACATTTGTTTAATGAACAAATGAGTGAATGAAGTTACTAATAGCCTTCACGATCATTATTTTGAATGGGTGCTTAACATTTTTTATTGTGAGATACTAGGTTGAACCATATAAAATTGCCATTTTGTAGATTAAAAAATGGTTGAATACTGGCAATTTCACAGAGTTCAGTCAAATAAAACACTCAGGAAGTTGCATTACATAAATATATATACTGCTTAAAGAATTATTATAAAACGACGTCCCTATACCGACCACCCAGGCCCAAAACAAGACATTGCCAGCATCCCAGAAGTCCCCTGCAGGAACTTCTGCAGTCACAAGTCCCTCTTTCGTCTCTGAGGTTCACTACTTTTCTGGCTTACATGATAAACACTCCCTTGCTTTTCTTTGTTCTTTTACTATCGAAAGAGTACGGTTTTCTTTTGCCCATTTTTGAGCTTTACATAGTCATCTGGTGTGCATTTTTTTGTATCTGTTTTTTTTTCTGGTTTATTCTTTTATTTGACAGACTCATCCATGTTGTCTGTTGTGTAATGTTACTACTAGATCATATTTAATTGTGTGACTATACCATCTATCATTTACTCTTGATGGACATGTGGGTTGTTCCCAGTTTGGGGTTCTTGCATGTTACGCTGCTCTGAGCATTCTTGTTCACGTCTCTTATGCACATTGAACACATTTCTGTTGCAGATATGCCTGGGGTAGAATTGCTGGGTCATTGGGAATGCATATCTCCAACTCTGGCTGATGAGGTCTGCTTTCTCAAGTGGGTGTAGCCAGCAGAGCATGAGCTGCAGTTGCTTCACATCAGAAAAAACACTTAATATTGGCCTTCGTTTTAGGTATTTGGTATCTCACTGTGGTTTTAATTTGGATTTCCCTGATGACAAGTAAAGGTGAGCACCTTTCATATGCTTGTTGGCATTTCAATGTCCATCTTTTGAGAATTGCCCCTTCACGTCCCTTGCTTATTTTTCTACTGAGTTGCCTGCATTTTCCCTCTGGTTTTAGAACAGTTCTTTTATATTCAGGCTTTCAGCCTTCTGTTGCTTATATGTGTTGCAAGCATCTTCGTTTGGGCTTGGCATTTCATTTTTTTCATGGTGCTTTTTGATAATCAGGATTCCTTAATTTTAATGTAGGCACATTTATCAATCTTTTCCTTTGATTGGCACTTTTTGTGTTTTGCTTAAAACAACTCTTTCTCAACCCCAAGGTCATAAAGATAGTCTATATTATATGCTAACAGCTTTTGAATGGCTACTTAACTTTATTTGAGATCATTAATTTATTTCAGATTATTCTCCCTATTGTTGCACATTTAGGCTTTCTTTGGTTTGGTTTTGTTTTGTTTTAAGATTTTATTGGTGAATTAGGGGAACAGAACAACACTGGGGAACCAGGGGAAGGAGAACAGACAAGTTGCTGTCCTTTTGTTCTTCAGTCTATTTGTGGAGGACGTCGCTTCACTGGCCCATGTTGGTATTATCATTGCGCTCTTCCTGGGTGAGGCAGATCGGTCGCCGGCCTCTGGATGGCCGCTCACAGCGGCTCTTGGCAGCTCACATAGGCTGCCAGCCGCTCACGCTGGCTGCCTGCCACTCACAGTAACTCATGGCAGCCCACTGCAGCAGGGGCTGCAGCCTACGCTGATGCCGGTGACTCATGGCGGCCTAGCTCCAGGTCGAGCTGCTGCTCACCATCTTAGCTCTAGAGGGCAGTGTCACTGGCCCTCATGTGGGATCTGAACCATGGCCCTGCTGCTTAGAGCTGGTGTCCCAAGCCAGCTCTTAACCAACGTGCCACTCGGCCGGCCCTTGTTCTGTTTTTTAACTATTATAAATGTTGTGGGAACAACTCCCATTACTCTTCTCAGTCTCATCCAACCCCTCTGGGACTTGAGAAAAGGAAGTGGAGGATGAGGTAAGGTGGGTATTCATTGCCAACCTAGCCCACTAACATTCTAGATTTGGTCTCTTTCTTGAATTCCAAATCCTTGAATTCCAAATCACGTCTCCCACTTCCTGCCCAGCTTTTCCTCTGGAATGCTTCCCATCTTCACCAACTTGGGGGAGGCTTCTATAGTCAAAAGTCAGGAGACCCAGACATTTGACCTTGACAGGAAGAACGCCCGCATCTCTGCCTCCTCTGGCTCCTGTGGAGATCAAGGTGCAGAATCTTGCATCTCCAGACTGCCCGTCCGGTGCCCTTTCCCCTGACTCACCAGAACCAATCAGCAGTCAGACCAAGGTCCTGGCTTTTGCATCCTGGAATGCTGCAGGGGCAGTTTCCTGGTGTGATTCACCAAGAATTTTTAGTCTGACTCGGAGACCGGCTTGGGGAAGGGGACACAAGTGTCCTCAGCCAGTAAGCTTCTTTGGAGCCTCTCAGTCCCCAGAGATCTCTGCCTTCCTGAGCTCATAGTCTTCGTCATCCCGGAAGACCATCGTGTCCCCCCTTGAGAGGGCACCCAGTCCATCCTCTTTGCTGTTATTTTCCCGTGTGGTGCTGTTTCTCCAGCTGTGAGCAGCTCCCGGTCAGGAGTACGTGTATATTCCTCTGCCTCGCCCTAGCCCGGTAGCTGGACAGGGATAACAGTCGGAAGTCAGGAGAGTTAGCCAGCAGGTGGGGTTTGTGGAGTTCTTTGGTAATAGCACATTTTGCGGTTAGAACCCCACCTGGAGGAAGGATCCCAGAGTGGTCCAAAATGTGCACCTCCGGCCTGTTGGCTGACCGCTGTCACAGAAAAGTGACGAAGGAGCTTGGGCAAAGTCCCACAGGCCCTGGCAAGTAGATTTTCAAAAACCAAGCCTGTCTCACTGGCAAAGGCTTAAGTGTCCTCCGAAATAGCTCCACCCAAAGGTCATACTCACTGATGGGGAAGTTAATCCCCTAAGAAGATCCTGTCTGTACACTCTGAAGGTTTAGAATCTAAAGTGAACAACAGCTGGTACGTGCTGGGAGAAGAGCAGCTCCAGGAGCTGGGAGCAGGCCCTGAGCTGGAGTCAGGAAACCTGAGCTCAGGCCTGGCTCAGCCACCGTGCGCCCTGTGACATTGGGCCTCCTGGTGAACTTCATTCCCTTAGCCTGTGCCCTTGTATCCCCAGCAAGAGGCAGCCCTGCCCAGACACTGCACAGAGGTGGTGTCAGAACAAATGACACATTATATATAAAAGTACTTTGAAGAGCTTAAGGTGTTATAGTGACATGAAGGATTATTAGAAAAATACGTTCTGAGAGATGGAAGGGGCAGGCCTCTGATACCTCTCAATGTACTTTACTGTGTAGTAGAAACAATCTCTTATTTGTTCAGTACTTGATAATTCACAAAGGGTTTCTAGGTCCTTTATCTCACCCGAGTCTCACTGTAACTCAGCGAGGCAGGCAGGGTGGGGATTATTTTCCTTGACCACAGATCAGGTAAAGAAAAGGAGACTTAGAGACCATCGGGATTTTCCCCATGATCTAGGACTAACAGATCTAGTCACAGATCTAGGACTAACCCCCCCTTTTGTAGCTCTCTATGCTCCTTATGATGGGCCCATTATGGTGTTCCCTGTTTCAGTTGCTGCAACCCCATGAGGCAATTTCCCACAACGTGTGTAAACACATCCTAGCAGGCCCCAGAACTCTCATGTGACTGGAAGGGGTGGGGCAGGAGGGGGTAAGAGAGAAGAGGGGTGTGGTTATCTCCTAAGCAATGGGAAATTATTAAAATGTTTTCAGCAGAGAAATACTATGATCAGCACTATATATATATATATATGCTTTCCTTCTCCACTTTTTCCTTCTTTTCCTACTCTTTCTTTTCTCCTTTTCCTCTCTTTTTTCTCTTCTTTATTCTTCATTTACTTTATATAATTCCCTAGAAAGAGGAAGAAAGGAAAATTATGGGATCTTTGTCATGAGAATCCTTAACTGCTCAGCTAGCTAGAGCCTAACTCTCTGGCTCCTTGCATTTATAGGATGTCAGGGTCCTGCTCAGAACCCAGCAAGGGTTCTGCCCAAAGACTCCCTTCCCCAGGAAGGCAGTTTTAGGGGCTTCATGCTACAGGAGCATGGCCAGGATTCAGTAAAGGAGTGCGATGCAGCAGGCACGTGCCCCTAATAGCTTGCCTCCCAAAATGCTGGAACCAGGCCCCTGGTGCCCTCCTTGGCCCTCTGGGAAGGACATTGCCTCAAGAATTGACTAAAGTGGCCCAGAACCTGGGATCCTGGTATGTGCCCTTCTCCAGTGGGTGCCTGTCATTCAGAGTTACATATTCTGCAGGCCACTAGCAAGTGGCCAAGTGACTGATGTGTGCATCTTGAGATGCCTCCTCTAGGCTGTCCACTCCATCCTCCTCTAGGCTGTCCACTCCATCCTCCTCCCCAGCTTCCTTAGCCTACCAGCCTGACTTCCTAATCATTTGTCTGTGTCCCACGTAGATCACATGCCTGACAGCTGGGTCCCAAGTTAGAGGCTTTGATCAGGATGTAAATAGAAAAAGCTAGCACATGTGCTTGTGTGCATGTGTGTGCATAGGCATGTGTGCATGTGTGTACATGCATGCATGTGTGTGTATGTGCCTGTGTGTATGCATGCATGTGCATGTGCAAACATGCATGAGTGTGTGGTGTCTTGGGAAGAAAAAGTATACAGTTGTCTCTACAGAGAACCTCTGCCTAATTGATCTTGCTCAGTATCATATTTCCAGTATCGGGCAAGTAGTTGGCACCTAAGAAATATTCTTTGAATAAATGAATGAATGAACAATAAGTGAATGAAACAAGACTAAAACTGGAGCGTATCTGTTGCCTGGATATAGCAACCAGAAAGTCCTTGGAGACCTCACTAGCATGTTTCTAAGGAGCACCAGCAGGGCAGGCCTGGTGCTGACAGTGGAAGAGTACAGAGGAGGTGAGTAGGGAGCATGGGCAGCTTTTAGGGAGTTTGGAGTAAACGAAGGGAGTCCCAAGAACCGCAGGAGGGGTGGAGATGGGGGTGGGGATAGGAGAACCTGTTTGAGCTGAAGAGTCCTGTGGAGAATATCACTGGCCTCATTCACATCAGCATTGCCAGTCTCAGATCTTGACCTTGCTGCTTCCCCTTCCCAAAATAAAATCAGCCTCTGTTTTCTCTTGCTTTCCTTGAACACAGGCCTTACAACTTACTCACACCAGGACCTGTGATTCACTAAGTTGGTCTTCTAGACATTTTTGACAGCCTTTGCAGCTGGTACCCCTGCCTGGCTGCTTTAACAGTGGTCTTGCCTTCCTGTGGGATTCCCAGAGCACTCCAGCTTCTGCCAGTTGTGCTCGCCCTTCGATGAAGCAGAAGACCCTGGTCTGCAGACATAGAGAAGAGCAGAGGGAAGGCCGCCTCCATCCCGGAGACACAGAGCGGGGAGCCTCGTGTTTGATGTTCAAGTTCCTCACTTCTGTTCCAGGAGGCTTCTGTTCTTTCCAACCAAATGATACTATAGGCCCGCAGCTTGGACATTCCCACCTGAACAAATTCAAAATGTAACCACGCACACTCTTTAAGACCCTCAGCCAGGTACTTCTCTTTCAACTACCCCATCTGGGTCATCATTACCAGTACTTGGAGTCGTATTTTTGTCATGTGCTCATTCACCCAGGAGGCGCCTCTTACCTTTCCATTTCCTCCATCCCTATTCCCACTGCTCTACTGCAAACTTCCTGACCTGAAGTCTCCATTCAGCACCAGTTTCCTTCCCGCATCTCTGATTCCAGAGTCTCTCTTCTCCATCCCATTCTGCAGGCCTCCACATCGTGTTTTCTTTTTCATTATTTGAAATTATGCATTCTGTCATGTATTCAGAAGAACATACAAAAGATTTTTGCACAATTTAGAGTAAATGTATGTGGAGGGCTATATCCATCCCCCATGCTAAGAAACAGAACACTGCCAATACCCACTAATTTCTTTAAATGTCTCTTTTAAGTTGTTCAAGAACCTTTGGAGGCTCCCTATTGCTTATCTAATTTCCCCAGCATGTCTTTAAGCCAGGCCCCATCAGGCTGGCCCCACCATGCTTAATAATCCTCTCGTCATTATACTTAGTCTAAGAGCACAGGATGAGAAACATAAAACCTAATTCTAGTCCTTTCTCTGTTATTGATTAGCTGTCTGAATTTAAACATATTGTCTAGCTTTCTGAATCAAGCAGGACTCTTTCAGTAGCAAGTAACAGAAACCAAATTAAAATTGGCTTAAATAAAAAAGAAAATGTTAGTGACTCACCTCTCTGAAAATGCTAGAAGAAGTCTGATTTCAGGCACAGCTGGATCTAAGGACCTACCTAAACGATGTCACCAGGAGGTGGTCTCTTTGCACTGCTTTCCACCGTTTGGTTTTATTCTCTCCCCCAGTTGTTCCAGCAAAGGTACTGAATGTGAATCTCAGCGACCTGCTTGGAGTACATGCCCATCTCTGTAGTACTGTGGCCAGTGTTGGACCAGGTCTGGTATGCCCACCCTGGATTCAAGAGTGAGGCCAGAACCTTGGTTGGTCTGAGAGTGGAGATAGATGCTTTCCCAAGGAAAGCCAAGGTTCTGGTTGCCAAAGATGGGAGAGAAGGATGCTGAACAAACAAAATCAACAGAGACTCTCCAGTTCTCACTTTCCTTGTGCGTGGGAATCTGTTCTGTCAAATGCTCAAGGCTGCTGAGAAGATTGAACAAAGATCAGGGCTGTGAAGGGTCTTTGAAAACTTTAAATTCAATAGAAATTGGAGTGATTTTTGAAAATAATGGTTTGCCTTTTCCTCAGACTGTTTATCTGTCCAGAACTGAATGCCCTTTGATTGTTTATCCAAAACCTACTCTTTCTTGAGCCCCCAGTCCAGTGAGAACTGGACCTTTCTCAGCACCTAGAGCAGCGGTTCTCAACCTGTGGGTCGCGACCCCTTTGGGGATTGAATGACCCTTTCACAGGGGTTGCCTAAGACCATCGGAAAACAAAAAGGTATTTACATTATGATTCATAACAGTAGCAAAATTACAGTTATAGAGTAGCAACGAAAATAATTTTATGGTTGGGGATCACCACAACATGAGGAACTGTATTAAGGGGTCGTGGCATTAGGAAGGTTGAGAACCGCTGACCTAGAGCCTCTTGGGTGCCTGTGGACCCTCTCAGCATTTACTTGGCCCACATTGCTTAGCAATTAATTAGATATGATCTTTCATTGTCTTGTTTATTGTTTAAGAATATTACAGTGTCTTTGACAGTACACACATGGATCGTCAACACTTACGGATGAACTGGAGACAGTTTTGGGTCCCAGGATAGCTCTTCCTCTCCTCCTGGGTTGCTTAACGCTTCTCTGTGTCGGCTCAGGAAGTTCATGCTAATTTTAATTTTGGCTTAAAATAGAAACAAAAAAATGTATCAGTTGTATTGTTCCTTAGGAGTTTCACATGCCTTGTTCTCCTCTCTCCAGTTATTTAATAGGCTCCCTGAAGGGAGAACCTGTGTCTCTTGTTCTCTACTCCGTATAAGGCCCAAGCCACAGTGAACACATATTAAGTGTATAGTATATTCCTTTTAGTTGATTTAAAAGTTGACCTTGCAAAGAGACAGAAAAAAAAGTCAATAAGCTAAGCCGGAAAGGTTTGCACTCATACCATAGTTAACTTAGTCCCAGGGCCCCCAGATCTCCAGTTGACATCTGGTCTCATGATATACACTTAGTCCCAAAGTCCTGGTGCAACTACGGGCACCTTTCCCAGCTTCCTTGACCTGGCTTTTGTCTCTTCCTTGGGGAGGTGCCATCTCACCACTTATTTCTCCAGAGCTACACCCTTTGTAACTAAAGCCAAGATTCTCACTCTGCCATTCCCCAGGACTCTTCCACCAGCCCCAGTTTCTACTTTAAGGAATGCATTTATTTATTTATTTTTTGTCCAAGTAATGGGAGGAAGGCAGAACTTGAACATGAACCTCACCCTCTTCCTTCTCTGACAGACAGTGGATAGTTTCTTGTAGCCCAACAGTAGGTCTGCACCTCAACCATTTAATGCCCGTAACAAGCACACAAGACACACATAGAGACAAAGTGTAATAGAGACAAAGAGTGTCAACCCAAAGAGCATCAACCCAAAGAGCTTCTTTCTTTCAGAAGGATGCCCTTCACTCTGGCAGGCCATGGGGAAGAAACGTGGGAGTCCTGGGATTTTTCTTTCACTTTCTCCTGTCTTCAGAAGCCAGCCCTGGTGACTTGGTAACATAAACCTAGGGTTTAGATAGGTGGGGCACAGTTTCCCGTTCAGGTTCACCCAGTTTTCCCAGGCAGAGAGGAGTGTACTGAGGCTGTAGGCAAGAGAGGAAGCCCAAGACAGAGGAAGGACAGGGCGTTAGTTCCTCAACTTGTTGAGACCGAAGTTGTGTAGCAAGACAAGCTGGAGCATGCTCAGCATTTCTCCTTCCTGACTTGGGTTTCACCTCTACCCCAGTTCAGTGGCAGCCCTCTTGGCTCAGAAGGCTGAGGGAGCCAAGAGGAGGAAGCTTGTACCATCCCTCATATAGTAGGGGTGGGAGTGGGTGGAGTTTTAAAATAAGGGAGGAAGAAATGAAAGAGATAATGGTGAAAGGAAGAATAATGCTATTTTCAGTGATTCTCTGTCATGGGGAGGGGGCGGTCACAAATTAGGAGATTGAGTCTGAGTTTCCTGCATTCAGTCAACTTGGATGACTCCAAAGGCATCAATGATTGGTCTTTCAAATGCTCAGAATTCTCTCATCAAGAAGAGAGAATAGTTAGAGAGCAGGAAACCTATGGGCTGAGGAGTGAGGTGAGCTGGACTCTACTCCAGCCTTGTACTGGACAGGCAGGTTATGGACGCCCAGATGCTTCAGTCCACTTTGGAGAAAAGCAGGAAGAAAAAAGTCAGCCCACCTACTTCAGTGAGAAACCCATGAGCACCTCAGGTCTGATCCTGACCTTCATCTTTCCCCCCTATTTCCCTTGCCCAGTTGTGGTGGTCGAGAGGGGTTCTCTTCAGCATCAAGGATACAAATCCGGCCAGAGAATAGAATGCTACAACGTCAGAACTGGATGAGGCCTAAGGATGCACAAAGTGCAGGCTAAGCATTTTATGGGACACAGAGGGCTTAGGCGGGTTGTGCTGTGTCATACAGCCCTTCAGCTCCCAGGCAGCAGTGGTAGGGGTGGGGGTGGGGTGGAGTTCTAAAGTAAGCCTCTAACAAAGGCTGAGTCAGTTACATTGCCCTAACTCTGGATCTGGCTTCTCTTGTTCCTCTACCCTGTCCACTTTGCCCTCTAGTCACACAAAATTTGTTATTATTCCTGACCATGACAGGCATGACTGCTGTTTGAAGCTTCATGGGTTGTGCACTGCACAGTTCCTGGAGGTGCCACTCCCATAGACGAAGGAGTGCACAGCACCTCCAAGAATCATGCACAATTGTACTAGCCTGCTCTGAGCCAAGACCTTTTATGACTTTCTTCCTTTCCATGTATTGCATCCTCTACCAAGAATGCCCTTGTTTGCCTTCCCTCCTACCATCTCTTCACCTGGTGAACCATCTAACACAAATGTAACAACTGAATACTTCTGGAAATGCTCAAAGCCATTAAGAAGAAACACCTTACAGACAAGAGCCTCAAACTGGCCCATTGTTAGCTCATTCCGCCTGTCAGTTTTATCATGCCTGTGGGATGTTCTGAAAAGCAAGGTACATAAAATCCATCAGAATGGCTAAAATGAAAAAGACATAACAGTAAGTGTCAGTGAGGATATGGAGCAACTGGAATTCTGATGCAATGCTAGTGGGAATGTAAATATGAATAACGACTTCGGAGAACTATTTGGTAACATCTAGTAAAGTAAACCTATCCTGTGACTCAGCAGTTCTACTCCTAGAAATACATACATATAACACACACAAAAATGTACAGATGTGCTCATAGCAGCATTATTCATAATAGCCCCAAACTGGAAACAACTCAAATGTCATCAACAGTAGAATAGATGGATAATGTGGTATATTCATAAAATGGAATGTTTACACAGCAATGAACATGAATGAATTGCTGCTTCACATAGCACGCATGAATCTGACAAACAAAATGCTGAGTGAAAGAAGCCAGGCACCAGAGTACCGTATTTCCCCATGTATAAGACGCACCTTAATTTTTGGGCCCGAAATTTGAAAAAAAATGTATTACATAAAGTTATTGAACTCAAGTTTTATTCATCATAAAATTCATACAACTCCTCATCACTGTCAAAAAATCTACAACCACTGTATAAGACCCATCCAGTTGTTAGACCCCAAAATTTTTGAAAAATGGTGCATCTTATACATGGGGAAATATGGTACATTCTACATGATTTCATTTATATAAAGTTCAAAAACAGGCACTACAGTGTTAGAAATTAGAATAGTGGTTACCCTAGGAGGATAGGTAATAATTGGAAAAGAACATGAAGTTTCTGGGGCGATAGTGTTATTCATTGGGTTGTCGGAAAAGTCATGACGCATTTTTGCAACGAAAAACATAGAAAAATACGTCATAACTTTTCCAACAGCCCAATATCTATTAATATGGGAAGTGGCTACACATGTGTATTTATTTTGTGTGAGTTTATTGAGACATACACTTAGGATTTGTACACTTTTATGTATGCATGCTATGCTTCCATTAAAAAGATTACTTAAAGGAATAAAAGCAATGTCTATTATTGGCCACAGTGAAGTAATAGGGCTAAGTGCATCCTACGTTGCACATCAAGGGCAGACAGGGGTTCACAAGAGGAAATACACACTTTTTCTGGTCTGGGAAATCCGAAAAAAGAAGCCAGGAAACCAGTGAAGACTGAAAGGAGTGGAACTTCAGAAAGAAAAGAAACAGAGGAGCTCTCCAAACTTTGTCTACCCATACCTCTGACTGATGCTTGAACCAAGCATGCATGGAACAGACTCAGCAGCTCAACTAAAGACAAATGATGTGAACCCAAAATGAAGATGCACAAGAAAACAAGATTTGCTATTTCAACCCAGCCAAGAACATTACCTGCTAAACCAAAGGATATAATTGTCATTGGTGAAAAATAATTGCATTAGTCAGGGTTCTCCAGAGAAACAGAACCATCTCTTTCTCTCTCTTTCTCTCTCTTTCTCTCTCTCCCTCTCTCTCTCTCTCTCTCTCTCTCTCTCTCTCTCTCTCTATTTATTTTAGAGGCTGAGTGATTTATTTTAAGGAATTGATTCATACAATTGTGGAGGCTTGGTAAGTCCAAAGTCTGCAGAGCAGGCTGGCAAGCTGGAGACGCAGGGAAGAGTTTCAGTTTGAGTCTAAAGGTAGTCTGTTGGCAGAATTTATTCTTGTTCAAGAAAGGTCAGTCTTTGTTCTATTAAGACCTTCAAATTATTTGATGAGGCCTACCTATTTATTGAGGGTAATTGCTTTACTCAGACTCCAACAATTTATGTTAATTTTATCCAAAAAAAATCTTCACAGAAATATCCAAAATAATGTTTGGGAAAATATCTAGGCACTGTGACCCAGCTAAACTGACCAGCCAAAAGCAACCATCAACAATAACAGTATCTAGAATCCCCACAAATGAACGTTCACAACATTCATAAAATTAACATCCAAAATTACCTGCAAATGAAGGATCAAGAAAATAACACATATTCTCAAGAGAAAAATCAATCAATTACAACCCAGAGATGAACCAGATGTTGGAACTAACAGACAAGAATTTTAAAGCAGGTATTATAATTACCTTCAATAAAGTAAAACAAAACTTGTTTTCAATGCATGCAAATTTCACCAGAGAAACTGGAAGTCTCATCAGAGAAACAGAAACAATTATAAAGGAACCAAATAGCAATCCTGAAGATAAATGATACAATTTCTGAAATAAAGAATTTACTGGGTGGGCTTAACAGCTGAATAGACATGCGAGAGGCATGAGCCAGTGAACTTGGAGCGAGATCAATCAAAATTATCCAATGTGAATAACAAAGAAAAAAAACCTCATCAAATTAAACACCCATTTATCCAAGAAAAAGGAAAAAAATGTGTCTTACAGAAAAACGTACATGAAGGTTTGAAGGAACTTTATTCAAAATAGGAAAAACTCAGAAACAATCTAAAATGTCCATTATTGATGAATGGATAAACAATTTGTGGTATGCTCATTCAATTCAATACTACCCAGCAATTAAAAGGAACAGACTACTGATACATGCACAATAGGAATGAATCTTAAAAGCATTATGCTAGGGGCAGCCAATTAGCTAAGTTGATCAGAGTGCAGTGCTCATAACACCAAGGTTGCCAGTTTGATCCCCACATGGGCCACTGATGCACCCTCCACAACTAGATTGAAACAACTACTTGACTTGGAGCTGATGGGTCCTGGAAAGACACACTGTTCCCCAATAAAAAATTTTTAAAAAGCATTATGCTAAGAGAAAGAAGCTAGGCACAAAAGATTACATAATGTATGGTTCCATTTATAGAAAATTCTGGAAAAGGCAAAACAACAGTGATAGAAAATAGATCAGTAGTTGCCAGAGGCCAGAAGTTGGAAAAGGATTGACTGCTAAGAACCATGAGAGAACTTTGGTGTAATAGAAATATCTTATATCATGATTGCGGTGGTTGGTTGCATTTGTCAAAACTCACTGAATTGTACAATTAAAGTTGGCAAATTGTATAGTGTGCAAGTTACATCTCAATAAAGCTGACCAAATAAATAAAAGGCTCATTTTATACGTGTAGAGTAGCTGCTTGCCTACTTTCTGCCTCTAGCATGCATAAGAGTTTGCAATCCCTGACTAGTATTTTATGTTTTCAAAGCTTTTCATATTCTTTCTTTAATGTACTATGCTAGCTGAGTTTGGGAACATGATAATTTGCCTTTCAGAATTTGCCTTCTTGGGCCCTAAGACAAAGCAGAAGTTATACGACTTGTTAGGGTGTAAAAAGAGGGGTGGGAGAATGTAGGACAAGGCCAATTAGGAAAATTGCAAATTAGGAAAAGTGTCCCCTTCCCCAAGTAAAAGCATTTGAAGTTAGTATATTTTTGTACAACCTATACGGTGGCACGTGCTGGCTCAGCTCCTTGGCTGACTCAGGCAGCCTTCCAGTGTCCCAGCATGGACGATCCCTGGTTGGGCTCAGGCATATTCACACCCTTGCTGCTCTCTCACACAGCCCATTGCCACTATGAGCCAGCCACTTCCTCCTTCTTCCAGCCTCCTATGTGAACTACGTCACCTTTAAAGTTCTGGGGTGAGGGGTGAGTGTTAGAAGCTGGGCCCCTGAGAGCAAGCAGGTGGTGAGAGAAGAAACCTCAAGTACACCACCGTGCAGTTGAGGCAAGCATGGTTGTGCACTGGCTGTGAGTGCGCGCAAGCATTTGCTCTCAAGTCTGCATGGCTGTGTATGCAAGTGGCGGTTTACGTGGATGGGTGCTGCTCCAGCCAGAAAGCCTAGAATGTCTACAAGTGCTTACCTATTCTCATTTAAGTTGGCTCATGTCTGGCTGTGAATGCTGCCTCCTTCAATATGGTGTAGGGCACAATCTGAATCACTGTACCTGGTAGCCCTGGGTAAGGATCCCTAAAACCTCTCTTCTTCCTCCTAAGGAGAAACCCCTACTGGTCACCTGAGAAGCAAGAGCCTCCCACACCTTCCCAAACGCCAGTAATATTATAAATGTCTCCAGGTCTTGTTGCCAACTTTTCCACACAGTACCAGGAGGAGCTGGGGGGCGGGGTGGGGTAGATGAACATCTTCTATTGGCTGCCTCCATCCCTTGGGTCCAGGACACAACATATAGCAGGTAGAGCCTTCTCTGTCCCTCATACCTGACCACCCAGAAGCCTCCTTCTTCCCTTGACATCTTCTCTCCCAGAATAGCACAGATGTCAGCCTTTGCCGTTTACACTGGTGCTAATAAATGACAGAAACCTTGGTCTAGCGTGGCCCCTTCCCAGGACTCTCTCTTTTAATCTTGTAGATGCCGGGCCTCAAAGAAGGAATTGCATTCTTATGCTTAATATTCAAAGGCTCAGTTTTTCATTTCATCTTGTTCTTTTTTATAAACAAATATATGTTGAGCAACTACTGTCTTCCATGTTCTGGCTAGGTGCCAGAGATATTTCAGTGAACAAAACAAATATATATATTTGTGCCATTATTTATTACATCTGTTTTTTTCTTTTTTTTTAAAGATTTTTATTGGGGAATTGGGGGGATGGGAACAGTGCTGGGGAACTGGGGGAAGGGGAACAGACAAGTTGCTGTCCTTTTGTTCTTCAATCTAGTTGTGGAGGACGTTGCTTCACTGGCCCAAGCTGGCACCATCATTGTGCTCTTCCCGGGCGAGGCAGATCAGTTGCCGGCTTCTGGACGGCTGCTCACGGCGGCTGCTGGCCACGGCGGCTGCTGGCTACATACGGTAGCCCATGGTAACCCACTGCAGCAGGGGCTGCAGCCCACACTGTCGCCTGTGACTCACAGCAGCCCAGCTCCAGGTTGAGCTGTTGTTCAGCATCTTAGCTGTAGAGGTCAGTGTCACTGGACGTCATATGTGGGATCCTAACTGGGGCCCTCTGGCATCCCAAGCCAGCTCTTAACCAACGTGCCACTCGGCTGGCCCTATTACATCTGGTTTTTAAAGGCAACCTAAGGACAATTGCCTTTACCAAATATTTTCTCCTCCCTGCCTTCACTGTCAAGGTAAATCTTTGCCCTTCACATCTAAGCTCAAATAACGAAGAGACTGGAAGGTACATACCACCAAATTGTTATCGATGGTGCCTTTATGGGTAGCTTTAAATGCCCTTTGTTTCTGTATTTTCTAAAGTTTCAGCATTTGTTATTTTTGTACACAAAAAACCCCCAATAAAAGATACTTTAAAAATACACACACACACAAACCCTTCAGTTTAAATATCGTCTCCTGGGGACAACTTCCCTGACCACCCCTCTCTCCAGGATGACTTTGGGGTCCCTCTTCTGTACACACAGCACCCTGCACTTCCCTCTCTCCTAGCTCATAGAAGCACAGGAAGCATTAACGTGTGCCCCTCCCTTGGACTGTGACCTGGAGGGCAGGGACTGTCTTATTCACTTCTGACTCCCCAGCCCGAAACAAAATGCCTGGTTCCCTTTAAGAGTTCAGAAAGTGTCTGTTGAATGAACAAATGGATGAAGTTATCAAGTCATGGCTTAAGAAACAAGACCGAGGTCCAGGAGCTAGACCTACAGTGGTGAGGGAGGCAGTGAGTCTTAAGTCTAGTTACTGAAACACTTCCTCTCAGGGTCCAAGTCAAACTAAAAGGGAAATTTGATGCTGAATTCTCTGAAATTGGGCTAAACCTTTTAAAATCTTCCTGGTGAGGCTGAAATGGGGAGGTTTATAGAACCTGGGATACAGGTAGCCTGTAGGAAGGAATTCAGTAACCCTAGGCGTGGAGTATCACAGTTTGAAATTATCTATTGATTTGTTTGCTTTTTTGTTACGTGTCACCTCTCATTAGCTTGAACATTCCATGAAGATAGGGATCTTATCTGGCTTGTATCACAAGGGCTCAGTCCGATGCCTGGCACATTGATGGCATTCAATAAATATTTGTTGAATTAATGTTGAATGAATAAACGCACTCTAAACCAAACCCATGAAAGAGAGACCAAATGCAGCACTATTCATTCATCCTGTAAAATATAATTGACAATAGGCCTGAAGAAACCCCAGTCAGCACATTTCTGACTCTGCGGGAAGGCGTATTTCAGAAGCCACAAGTAGATCTGAGAGTTGCTTGGTAAATACAGAGTTGGACTAAAAGGACTTGGAAGATCTTACGAGCCTGTGTCACTGAGCTGTGGCACCCCGATGAGTCATGCTTTCCCACACAGGAACAGTCAGCCCTTGCCAAACAGGATTATGCCTTGTCCAATGCTGCCATCTCTTTCCTGTCACCGTGGGAGAAACACTAATAGTCTGTCGTCCCCCATCCTCCCTTCTCAGTACTCCCTATTGGTCATAATGCTTCAATCTTTTAGGTTTTGACCTCATGTTACAGTGTCCAGGATTATACACTGTCCCTTATTGGTTCCATTTTCCATTGGGTCTTCCCAGTGAGATTTTGGCTACAGTTTCACATATCTTGCTAGAGATAAACAATCCCAGACCCCAGTTCAAAACCCTCAACTATCTGAGTTGCAGAGTCACTCATTGTCACTGTACCTCAATTTCCCTATCTGTAGAAGACGAAATAACATATCCTTTTCATGTATCTCACAGGGCTGGTAAGCCAAAGAAATTGAAGACTATGAATATGAATACCTGAGAAGTTGTGTTTGACCCTTATAATTAAAGTTGTATACCAGATTTGCCACTAATGAGCTACACGACAACAAATAAGTCATTTTGTGAGATACTTAGCTCAGTGTCTTGTTCTTAATAAGCCATATCAATAATAAATACTTCCATTTCATGACCATGAAATGAATTGAGACATTACCCCAAATTCCCAAGGAGCATGCTTGAGGAAAAATAGTTGGTTGCTTTTTGTGTACAAAAATAGCTACTGTGCTTTTGCTTTGTTGAGTATGATGTTTAAGCTTGAGACTATGATTGAATGGTTTGGGAAAAAAGAGGGAATTTCAGAAGCTGTGTGGTAGGAGGGGTGAAGAGAAGAGACCTGGCAATGTGGTAGCGAGGGAGAAAACTGTTTTGGTGGAAGAACCGGTCTAGCTAGTCAAATGGAGGGATCTAATAAAGTTTTGCTTTGTGATGTGTGAGGTAATTCTCTTCTCCATCTTCCCATAAAGCTTTCAGTAAAACCTCATTAGTCATAAATACTGCTGTACTTGAATGTATTGGAGAGATGCAAACCAAGTACTCAGTCTGGCCTTGATGGGTACAGGGAGTGAGAATAAAAGCTAATCATCTGGCTAGAATATCGATTTAAAAATGAAGAGGTGAATTATGTGACCTAATGGGCTCTCCCAGCCCTAGTGGTCTATGATTCTACATATGGGAGAGATAGAAATTCTGATGCAGTAGGTTGTGGAGGAGCTTGGGAATTCCCATAAAATTTTTTTTCACAGATGATTATGATGCACACCAACATTTTGGCATCATTGTACATGTCCTCATCATAATCTACACTCAAATGTTCAATGACCCACAGAAAAGTCACCCTCCTCCCCAATCTCCAGTATGCATTATTGCTGACAAAAGCAACTGGGGTGTGCTCAGAGAATATAAACTCATATTAGTATTGTTCTAAGTAAAACATGTTTACAAAAATGATGTTGCATCAGTGGGGGAAAGAATACAACAATAAATGGTGCCACATACAAAAGGATAAAGTTGAACCCCTACTTCACACCATATTAAAAAAATTTACTGAAAATGGATTATAGATCTAAATGTAGGAGCGAAAACCATAAACCTCTTAAAAAACAACATAGGAGTAAATCTTCTTGATCTTGTATTGGGTACTGGATTTTTTAGACATGATACCAAAAGTACAAGTGAGAGAGAGAGAAAAAAAAGATAAATTAGACTCTCAAAATTTTAAACTTTTGTGTTTCAGTGGACACCATCAAAAAGGTGAAAAGAAAACCCACAGAATGGGAGAAAATATTTGCAAATCATATTTCTGATAAGGGATTTGTATCCAGAATATATAAATAACTGCTACAAATTAAAAAAGACAACCCAGTTCAAAACTGAATAGCTATTTCTCCAAAGAAGATATACAAATGGCAGTAAATACATGAAAAGATGCTCAACATTATTACTTACTAGGGAAATGCAAATTAAAGCCACTAAGATAGCTAAAATAAAAACATAGACAATAATATGTGTTGCTGAGGATATGAAGAAACTAAAACCCTTTATACATTGCTAGCAGAAATTTTAAATGGCGCAGCTACTTTGGAAAACAGGAGCAGTTCTTCAAAAAGTTAAACATGAAGCTACCATATGACTCAGCAATTCCATTCTTAGACATGCACCCACGAGAACTGAAACATATGTCCACACAAAAACTTGTACATAAGTGTTCATAGCAGCATAATTTATAATAACCATGAAGTAGAAACAACACATATGATGAATATATAAACAAAATGTAGTATATCTATAGAATGAAATACTATCCATCCATAAAAGGAATGAAGTACTGATTCATGCTACAACATGCATGACCTTAAAAACATTATGCTAAGTTGAAAGAAGCCAGTCACAAAAGGCCACATATTATATGAATCCATTTATATGAAATATCCAGAATGGGCAACTCCATGGAGACAGAAAGTAGATTAGTAGTTGCTAGGGGTTAAAGGAAGGTGGGGGAACGGGGGTTCGGGAGTGATAGGTAACGGATACAGTTTCTTTTGGGGGCATGAAAATGCTCTAAAATAAGATGGTGATAATAGTTGCACAATTCTGTGACTATGCCAGAAACTACTGGATGTATGTTTTAATAAGTGAATTTTATGACGTAAATTATATCTCAATAAAGTTGTTATAAAAAACCAATGCTGCATATACAATATAATCATACAAAAATTATTATAGAAAACAGAACATTTTAGATTATGCATTCCATTGTTCAACTTACAACACACACACTGTATTAGTCAGGACTTCTTTTGAAAGTGACAGAAATCCAGCTTAAACTGGTTTTAAGAAAACAATAGAATGTATTAGCTCACATAGCCAAAAATTACAGGGGTTGTTGGCTTTAGGCATAGCTAAAACTAGAGGCTCAAATGATGTAATCTCAGAATCTCTTTCTTTCCATTCTTCAGCTCTGCTTTTCTCTGTGTTGGCATCATTCTCAAGCAGACTCTCCCCAAGTGGTGGCAAATGGCCACTGGTGTCTACAGGCTTACAACCTTTCAATTTAGCAGGGGAAAAAAATGCCTTTCCCAACCAAAGTCCAGGCTTAGACTTTGAGTGTCGTGGCCTGGGTCATGTGTGTGGCCAGCGGGGTGTGATGGGCTGGGCTTTATAGGAGGGACAAACTATAGTGAGTTATTGTTGATGCTATAACTTTCAAAATTTCATTATTTAAAGCAAGTGACCTTTGGGTGTTTTGGAAAAGAAAGATGGATATTTGGCACCAACACTACTCATAATTTACTTAGAACAAATGGATTAAAACTCTTAATTAGAAAAATAGATTGCAAAAGTGGCAAATAAGGATGATGCTTAGAATTTTGCATTTTGATTTTTACAAGGTACTGAACAAATCTTTCATGATATCCTTGTAAACGAGGACCAGGTAATTGAGGTAGGTGGAATCATGGGCATTGATCAGCCATTTCCAAAGAGGGCAGATCAGTCAACCTAGTAGATCTTGGTGGGTCACAGAGATGTGTTCTTAGTCCTGACCTGGTTGACCTGTTTACTAAATACTTATATAGATACAGAAATCATTTTGGGTTGTTGGAAAAGTCATGACACATTTTTGCAACGAAAAATATAGAAAAAAATACATCATGACTTTTCCGACTACCCAATACTTATTAGATGGAGGGTATAGGGCTAACAGCAGTTAATATGTTGGATGACAGAGGCAAGATTCAAAATAATTTTCCTTTTGGATAGTTTCAAACATTCACAAATGTTGACATTATAATATAAGAAACCCCATATATACCAATCATCCAGCTTCAATGATTTTAAACTCACAGCCAATGTTGTTTCTCCTATATCCCCACTAACTTCCCCTCCCCCATTTTATTTTGAAGCAAATCTCAGACATCCTATTTGTTAAAAACAAAAACTCTAACACTATTTTCACTATTTTCACACCTAAAAAGAAACTTCAATTAATTCCTTATCATCAAACATCCATTGTTCAAGTTTCCAATTGTATCATAAATATAAATTTTTCTTTACAGTTTATTTGTTTAAAATCAGGATCCCAACAAAGCCAACATGTTGCAATTGGTTGATATATTATTAAATCTTTTTTATTCTACAAGTTGCCCTTCTGCCACTTTTTTTCCTTATGATTTATCTGTTAAAGAACCAAAATAGTAATCTTGATAACAAAGTGATATTTAGTAGAGGTAAATAGATGTGATACTAAAGTTAGATCTTATAAAATCAGCTGTCACAGTACAAAATGACATCTGGCAGACACCTGCAGTTTGTGAATAAAGGTCTAGGATTTCTAGTTGGCCAAAAACCTAAAAGGGCCAACCCTATGACACAGTTGCCAAAGTCCTAATATATACTTAAATTAACCCCAGGACATATGCACACCATGTGGCGGTACTTTCTAACATACCAGGTCAAACCATGCCTGCAGGATTGTCCTCATTGTGGCTCCCAATCTGATTTTTCAAAGGGACTAAAAAACTAGCATGCTTTGACAAAGCCCTGATCCCTCCTGGTAAGAGACCTGTAACACCCTTCCCTTGGCCAGGGAGCTGTGAGGAGAGAAGGGAGGGGGGAATTACCTGTTTATTTGGGTGCAGGAGACTCAAGACAATGGGTCCTGGGAGAATGGGTATGCACAGAAGATGGTGCTGGGAGAAGGTGCCCTGGAACATTCCCATTCAGAGTTCTGAAGCTCAAGAAAGGGAAGAAGAAGCTAACGCGTTAGTGAGAGAATACACAGAAATAATCAGGTGTAACTGTGGGGGTAGTCAAGGGAACAAATTCAGAGTGTGGAGAATCATGAAGTCAGGACAGTGACGTAGTGCGGTCTGGGTTGGCAGATGATCAGAAAACAACTGGCCCATGTGGGAGTCAATGCAGAAAGAGGTGTGAAGGCCCAGAATCAACACACGCGCACACACACACACACACACACACACACACGTGCACGCGCATGTACATGCACACGAGCTGGAGCAGCGCTTGGTCTCAGAAAGCTTTGATATCAGTCCAAATGGAGCAGGAGCCAATCCCAAGGCAAGGTGAAGGAAGCTGATGGGTGTTGTACGCCTACTAGGTGCTGTCCACACACTACTTTGTCTGACCCTCACAACTAGCCTGCAAGGTAGGTCTTTTATTCCTGCATTACAGATGATAAAAAATGAGGCTCATAGAAGTTAGTTATTGCTCCACGTTCACCCAGGCCTAAGTGGCAGGACCAGGATCCGGAGCAGGCTGGCCTAGAGCACTGAGGGATGAGCTGGCTTTGGGGAGAAGTAACCTTAGGGACTTAGCGGTGGGGCCAGTGTCTGTATCCTCCAGGCCCAATGTTGGGGTCAGTGCACTCCAGCACCTGGGGAATGTGTCGTGTCAGCACTTACTGTAGCTTCATGTCTAGACCAAGAAAAGGGTGAGATAAGAGGACCCATGAGAGGAAACACAGACCAAGAATTAAGTCTCCATATTGCCCCAGCCCCGGTCTCTTCTGGGCTTGAGCCTAGGGGTGGAATCCTCCTCTGTGGGAGGGGGTGGTATCTTTATATTTTCTCCTAAAGCAAATCCGAGTCACCCAGAGAAGGAAGGCTTTCTTTGGCAGATGGTAGGAGATGCTGATGCCCAGCTCATCCTTTCTACCGGGGCACAGAGTCCAGAGCCCTGTCTACACCTCCAACAGCTCGGAGCTGGTCTTTCAGTCCCCTTCAGAGCTAAAGTTTCAGGCACGAGGCTGCTGCTCTGGATGACAAGGGTGGTGCAAGGGTGGGAACCCAGGTGAGGGTAAGGGAGCCAAGAAGCCACCCACTGAGGAAGATGCTGGGACAGGGCAGGGCTGGGCTGGCCCAACTGGTTCAGCCCTGCCAGGAAAGAGCAAGTCAGATCTGGCTCAGGGATAGCGGGTGGGGGTGGGGCTGGGAAGGGGAGTGGTGCTGACTCAGGGCCTGGCAAGTCAGGTGACAGCGCAAGGACAGCTGTTGCCTGGGTGTTTTTAGAAAACTTTGGCTGCCAGAGACTAAGTATGGGCTGCTTCTGCACCTACTCAGAAGTAGGCAGAGAAAACAAGGGCATCTTTATAATAAGCTCTAGGCATGGGGAATTAATATCTGGCCCCTCTATTGATTCTTGCCATAATATACATGGAAAATAGGAGCAGAAATTAGTCAAGAGGCCTCTGAATCCTCTGAAAATTACTGATCTTTTCCTCTTAGGTCTTTTTGGTACCTTGCCAGGAATCCAGTGTAGAGGTTAAGGCATTGAAGTCAGGAAGGCCTGGAATCTAAACCCTGAGTATCCCCTGTTGTTGACTTAGATCAACTTAAAAGAAAACAAAACATTTTTAAGTATGGAAAATTTCAAATATATACAAATTAGACACAATACTGTATAATGAATTTCTATTGACCTATTATCCGGCTTGGACAATTATCAACCCCATGGCCAATCTTTTTTCGTCTATATAATATTCATCTCCCCTCCCTCCAATTATTTTGAAGGCGATCCAAGGCATCATCTCGTTCCATCCCTCTTAACCGCTTTAAACTCTTGTTTCCTCATCTGAAAATGGGGATTATAGTAGTCCCTTCCTCAAAGCATTCATGTGAGGTCATGTATATCCAGGGCAGGCACAATGCAGGAACTCAGTAAATGACAACTTGTATTATTAGATAAAATATAAAAGTAGGAAATAAATCTCTGCTACCCTCCCCATCTCTCTGGTTAAGCCCCTTTCCTCCTGGTGACCCTTCCTTCTAGCATCTGAGGAATCTCCCCCGTCAGCACTGTGCTGACATCAGGACAGAATTAGGATGACCGGCCAACTGTCCTGGCCTCAGGACAGGCAGGGAGCACAGGATGCCTGAGCCCTAGGAAGCGAGGGAGTGGAGACGTGGGAAAGAGGGAGCAAAGGTACAGCAGCCTTGGGAGAGACTGGCAGTTGGGTCAATTTGAGCAGAAGTGGCAAGGTCAGCAGAAGATGGGAGAGAATGTCATCTCTCATGGTGGGAATGTCAGGCAAAGTTGGAGTCATCTTAGGAGGTCTCCCTGAAACAAGTGTCGATCAGGGATCTTGGCCGCAAAACAAACCGACTTTGGCAAATAGAAGCAGAAAATAAATTTAATAAAAGATTATTGGGAAGTTCTCAGAATTACTGCAAAGGCTCAAGAACCAGGCTAAGGAATTGGGGGGCAGAAATAGGCCACAGATGCAGTCTGTTGAGGCCAGACAATGAGGCCATCACTATCCCCACAGGACACCAAAGAGATCCAACTGTGACCAGCACTGGACCGGGGATACCGTCTGGCTCTGGGGATTATATTATTAAATATATCATATCATATCATATCATATCATATCATATCATATCATATCATATCATATCATATCACACACAGGTGCCCTGGAAACCAAGTGCTGCTGCGACACCCTACTGCCTTTTCAGTATATGCGCCGCGGTGCTTCCTCCTTTGCGCCATTAGCCCCTGTCAAGGTTTTGGGCTGGTGCATCAGACTGGTAGAGCCCATCTCATATCCCCACAACCTAGTTGTGTGTTTAGAGGTGCAATGGGGGCTGAGTGCTAGGGAAAGGAATATAGTGGGAGGAGGACTCTGCATACTGAAAATTCATGGTGGAAAGTTTCCCAGTCAAAGGAAGGGGGTTCGATGCTGGGCAGCCAAAGACCTGATAAATGTCCATTACCCAAGGAATGAGTGTGAATATGAGTGAGGGGTGGAAGGTGGCACTGGAAGGAACAAGGCAAAGAAACAGGATCTCCATTTGGCTGTCAGGACACCAACACCCTGAGGCAGTGGAAACCTGGATGCACAAGCTACATTGGCAAGGTCTTGGCTTCCTGTTGGGGGTATTTTGGACAATAGAGATGGCTGCGCTCAGGTAATATACTGGCAGTGTCTAACTCAATTGGTATGTAGCATGAGGGCTTTTGATATCCTGTGCTTCTACTCTTTCTCTGGCTTCAGGAAAGAGGTGGGGCAGCCTGCAAATAACTGGGTGCTTAGTCCAAAGAGCTGGAACCAGACCGGGCTGGGCAAGGGCTGACAGGTGACAGCTGAGAGCTGAGCACCAAGCTTTGTGAACAGACAATTCCACGAAGTCTGAAGCTTCCATGAGCAAATCAACCTGATCAAACAAACCTCTCACAAAGTTTTAAGTTTGCATATTGTTCTCTTATGTGGCAATTAGGCATAAAAGCAAATAGCCAGAATCTGTATTCTTTTTATCAAACAGAATATTCAGTTCTTTTCTCTCTTTGCTGTTATTCTGATATCTATAAGGAGTATCAATATCAATCTCCTCTATCTCCATGCTATTAAATTCCCTCCTCACTTTTGTTTGGTGTAACAGTTTAGATTTGGGAGGCAGAGCACTAAGTTAATCATCCTCACTTCCTAGCATACTGACCGCTGACATTTTTAATCCGTGCAAGGTCCCACTCGTTTTATTTTTCATATTTTTCCCTTCTTCCCCTCTCACTGCCCTCCATCTCCATAGATTCCCTCTCTAATATATTTAATGTACATTATTAAATATGTATGAAACCTCATAAAATACAGTTTTGTATGTTTTTAATTTCCATGAATGGCATTGTACTATAAATCACTGTTTTCTTTGCTTCATTCTCCATGTTGCTGAATGTGCAGCTTGTTACTAGCTTAATACTGTTATACAGTATTTTATAGCCTGTGGGGTAGCCATGGACAGGCCTACTATAGACACAATAGTACAATAGAGAATTTCCTTACATGGTAGATAATAGACCCTTGAATGCTGACCCAATCCCTCCTCAAACCTAACCCCATAAAAACTTCATTTCTTCCCTCTAAATGGCCTGCACTGATCACCAGAATTTGGGCCTGTTTCTGTGAGGAACTAGGAAGACATTGTTCTTTGCTTTGCATGTTTGCTAGTTTATTAACAAACTGAAGAGAAAACAACCTTGACATGGACCTGAGTTGTCCTTTTAGTGGATTTTCAAACCCAAGCCAACCCTTTGTGATCTGGACTAACTCAATATGCATCTACCACATTTTATTTACTCATTGCCTTAGTAACAGGTGCTTAGATTGATTTCAACATCTAGCTGTCACAAAGCCATGATGAACCTATGTGAGAATTTCTCTTGAACACACCCAGTTGTGGTATTGCTGGGTCAAAGGCATGAACATCATTTGTTAAATATTGACTGATTGCTTTCCAGAATAGCTGGATCAGATTGTACTCCCACCAACTATGCATGAGAGTTTTTGCCTCTCCATGTCCTCACCAACACTTCATATTATCCATCTTTCTAATTTTTGCCATTCTGGTGGGCAGAAAATATCAATTTATTATTATTTTAATTTGAATTTCTCTGATTACAGGTGAATTTGAACATTTCTTCATATATTTTTCTTGTACTTCTATGAATTGCTGCTCCTTTCTTTTGTATATGTAAAATGTAGTTTTTATCATAATTTATTGAACAGTTTTAGTAACTTAAAGCATGGTTACAATGCAAGCTTGATCTGCAAGGTGGTTTCTTCTCAATCAGGTACCAAACCACCTCAATCTTAGGGAGTTTTCCAACTGGCCCTTATTTCTATTACCTGCCAGTGTTAGCCTAACCTGGCCATTTCTACAGGGCTATGTCCTCAACTTTAGCACAGTGTTCAATTATGAATGCCACATTCCAACAGGGACATATGCAAATCAGAATGGTGGTGCTGATAGTTATCTGAGAGTTGGCTTATATGAAGAAAGTTAGCTTGGAGCAGTTCAGAGGAAAATACCAACGCTATCTTTAAATAAGTTGAAGAGCTATCATGTGAATGTGAGGAAAGGTTTATTCTGTGTTGTTCCAGAGGACAGAATTAAAGCAAAGGGGTGATGTTACAGAGATGCACACTTACACTCAGTATGTGGAACACTCTTCTGTCAGAAATATCCAGTCCCACGGTCAGTCCTCTTGGCATCAGCAAGCTCAATGGCATTATTCACACAGAAGCTGGACAGGCCATCAGCTGCTTAGGGCATTTCTGCATGGAGCAGGAAATTAGTTTAAACGGCTTCCAAGATTGCTTCTAACGCAGGTGTAATTCAATCTAATCAATACTTATTGAGCCCCTATTACATGCAAGGCATTAGGCTAGGTATTATAAGAGATACAACAGTCAGTAGCTCCTTAGATGGTTTTCATCTTATAGGGGGGAAGAGAATCAATGTTTAAGAAACTGCTAGTCCTACTGCTAGGTTCTTAGGGTGAAATATTTTAATTTCCACAATAATTTGCTTTGGTAGCTACAGATAACTTCACTTTCTAGATGAGGAAACTAAAGTTCAGAATGAGTAGTGATTGTCTAAGATGACCCAGCTAAAATGAGGTAGAATAGGGATTCAAGATTAGATTACTGTGATTCTGTTATGTCATACCAAGAATCTCTGAATTTATGTTATAAATGTAGCTTCATATTTCTTGGCTTGGCATAGGGTTAAAGCATTTCCCTCTTGTCATTGTCTTTTTAAATCTGATGGGTCAAAAAATCAAATGAAAAAAAAATGTTTTTTAAAGAAAAAAGAGAATCTGATGTGTCTTTCTCTAGATCTTGACACTTGAGGATACAGTTTTCTGGAGAGACATCTAACTGAATTAATTTCTGCTCCATTTGGGTTCCAGTCTCTCTGTGAGCAGTCCTTTTTTCTCACTTTGCCAGGGCTTCCCTGGGTTCTGCCTCTGGAAGGTACCTTTTCTCTCCAACTCTATTGTGCCGTAACTTTGAGGTGCTTCTACGATTTTTTTCAAACCCTTTCATGCAGGTCAAGTTACCATGCCCTGTGCTCTCTGCTCCTGCCTCTCTCTTAGTTTATCAAAAACCTTTTTTGCTCTTTAGAGCTTTGACCCTTACTGCCATAAATATCCCAGTTCATCTGGTGGATGAAGTGTGCTTTAGAGTCCTGTTTTGCATTGATCCATCCAGGGGTTTACTATGTACATCTGCATATTAAAAGAAAACCAGTACATTTGTTTATTTCTTGGTGCTCTCCATTTTCTACGTAGCATGAATTGAGCAGTTATTACTTTAATATGAGATAGTTGAATTATTAGAAAATAGATAATTTTCCTTTGCCTTGGATGACTGTGTTGTTTTCCTTTAAACGTTAAAAAAAGAAGTTAACCTACATATTTACATTTCAATATGTAAATGTGCAGTCCCTAGCCTCGTTAAGGTTTCTACTTGATCCATCATCACTTTTAGAAGAGGCATAAAGTTGCACAGAGGAGTTTAGGGGAAGTCTTTTCCCTTCTAGGATGTCCTCATGGATTAATAGAATGTGTTTCATGTCTCCAGATATGTAATTTTAAAACCTACGTCCCTCTAGATTTGCGTTTTTCAACAAACTAATGATCCTCAAAAGGAAAAAGTTTTAACAGTTCTTGTGGTGGTAATTATATTTCTGAACATTAACTAAAGGTCAAACACGGTATCTTATTTAATCCTATCTTGTTCTGTAGTTTCTATCTTGTTACCACTTCACAGGCAAGGAAATAGGTTTAGAGAGGTTAGGTAATGTACCCAAAGTCTCTTTGTTTAACAAGTGACAGATGTAGAATCCTCAGTTTAGCTAACTCAAGGCCCATTATTTTACCCTGTGCTGGACCAATTGCTCACATAGGTGAGTTGGGCTTCATCTGATGGAGTTGATGGTATTAAGTTTTTAGTGTGGGTGTGAGGGGGTTCTGATGCCTTTAACCATTGAATTTCTTTCTTTTGGTTTCATTACTCCTTTTGATGATACCATTGATTCTTTGCAACTCAAGTTAGCTCCAAATCTTGCTTCTCCCAGTTTTAATCTTTCATTTCTCCTTCATCAGACTTATTCTTGTTCTTAAACTTCCTTTGGCATCATATTTCTTCCAGGATGGCTTGTTGCTTCAATCATTTATAAGTATTCTCATTTGTAATTTTTCTGCTTTCATTTTCCTTATGGTGCCATTCATCGCTCTTATCTCTTAATAATAATGGTAATCACTATATTTGCATAATGTTTTATGTTATATAAAGCACATTTACTGAATTCTTATTTAATTTTTGAAACAATTTCATGAAGTACTATATCCTTCTAACATATGAGGAAAATATACTTAGCGAGGTTAAATGAATCATCTGTTGACACAGCTAGTCAGTAGCAGAGCTGGCTTTTGAATCTACGTTATCTGACTCCAAGTTTACTGTTCATTCCACTATACCACAGTTGCTCTATTAGCCTTAACAGTATTTCTTTTCACAGAAATAAACTTAGTGATGGAATTAGGTGAGTTCTTTATGTATTTTCTAAAGTAAATAAATTATTGCTCTAAAAGTACTATCTTTCCATTCACTTGTTTTGAATTTTCAATATTTTTCAACATTTTGAAAAATTTTCTGAATTAGTATTGTTTTCCAGGAAATAAGAATGTGAATCTGTTTCATTTGCCTTTTCCTTCAATAAACGTCTTTTTCTGATATATTCAAGGCCCTGTGCAAAATGATATATACAACCATCACAGCCCTCAAGGAGATTCCAATTTGAGAAAATAAGATATGCACATAAATATTTTTCATGAAATGTAGAAAATGTGTCATAAGAAATATCTAAATAAAGAGTCATAGGAAGAAGACTATCCACAAGGCTATTCACCAAAATGCTAATAGTGGTTATCTCTGAGGGTAGAAGTTTTTTCTTTTATTAAAATTATTATTATTATTTTTTAAAGATTTTTATTGGGGAATTGGGGGGATGGGAACAGACAAGTTGCAGTCCTTTTTTATTCTTCAGTCTAGTTGTGGAGGACGTTGCTTCACTGGCCCAAGTTGGTAACATCATTGCACTCTTTCTAGGCGAGGCAGATCAGTCGCTGGCTTCTGGATGGCTGCTCACTGCGGCTGCTGGCTGCTCACGCTGGCTGCTGGCTATACACAGTAGCCCATGGCAACCCACTGCCACAGGGGCTGCAGCCTACGCCATCGCAGGCGACTCACGGCAGCCCAGCTCCAGGTTGAGCTGTTCTTCAGCATCTCAGCTATGGAGGGCAGTGTCACTGGCCCTCATATGTGGGATCCGAACCGGGGCCCTCTGGCATCCCAAGCCAGTTCTTAACCATAGCGCCACTTGGCCGGCCCTAAATTTTTTTTTTAAATTTAAGTATAGTTGGTAGACAATCTTATATTGGTGATATTATTTTCAGGTGTACAATGTAGTGATTCAACATTTTTATATCTGATGATGTGATCACTCCACTAATTCTATTGGGTTGTTGGAAAAGTCATGACGCATTTTTGCAACGAAAAACCATAGAATAAATACGTCACAGCTTTTCCGACAGCCCAATAGTAATCATCTGTCACCATGTAAACGTATCACAATATTATTAACTATAGTCCCCTCCCCTTTTTTAACCCATTCCCCCACCCCCTCCCTTCTGGTAATCATCCCTTTGGTTGGGGGTAGAAGTTTTAATAATTAAAGTTTTTTGTTTTGCTTATTAGCAGGTTCTAAGTGTCTAAAAATAAATATGTAGTGATGATTGGATAAAGAAATTGTGGTACATTTATACAATGGAGTATTACTCTGCCATAAGAAGAATAAAATCTTTTTTTTTTTTTTTTTGCTGAGCCATCCTGCTACCTATTGGTAGCTTAGCGGCTGCTCAGCTTGGGCTGGCATCGAACCGCTGTTGCTNTCGAACCGCTGTTGCTCAGAGCTCAAACTCTTGAGCGAGCTCTTAACCAACTGAGCCACTCGGCCGGCCCAAGAAGAATAAAATCTTAACCATTTGCAACAACATGGATGGATCTAGAGGATATCATGCCAAGTGAAATAAGTCAGACTGAGAAAGACAAATACCTTATGATCTCACTTATGTGTGGAATCTAAAGAACAGAATAAACGAACTAACTAAACAGAAATAGACTCATGGATGCAGAGAGCAAACTGATGGTTGGTTGCTCGATGGAAGGGGGAGTTGGGAGGATGGGTGAGAAGGGTGGGGGAATTGCAGATTGGTGGTCACGGGATAATCACGGGGATGTGAAGTATAGTATGGTGAGTATAGTCAGTAATGTGAAAACTATGTGTCGTGTAGGATGGGTGCAGGACTTATCGGGGGGATCACTTCATAAATTATGTAAATGCCTGGCTACTGCACTGTACCTCTGAAGCTAATAATAAAATAGTATTGGATGTTACCTATAATTAAATAAAAAAAAATACACACGCGCACACACACAAATACATACATGTATGTAGTCACAGGACATAAAGTACAGCATAAGGAATATAGTCACTGGTATTAGAATAACTATGTATGGTGTCAGATGGGTAGTAGGCTTTGTTGGGTTTATCACTTTGTGAGAGGTGTAAATGTAATTATTATGTTGTTTTGTACACCTGAAGCTAATAAAAAAAACCAAATGTGTACTTCTTGTGAAGTAATATGTATTACCTGTGACGGGGAGAAACATAATTGATTTTTTAAAGTTATAGTTGAGTTAAAAGGCGAAACAAGTTCCTTCTGTGAGAGTGTTGGGGAAGACAGGTATGGTGAGGACATTTAAGCTGAAGGCTATAAAAGGATGGATGCAGGTAGGGTGAGGGAAGGGTACATTTCCCATAGAGAGAACCACATTAAACCAAGCATGAAATAAAAAAGATACATAGTAACTGTAGGGAAGACTACTAGTTCAGCTTGTCTGTAGACTAGTGTGTGGAAACTAGGACAGGAAATAAAGCTCATTATCTAGGGCCTGGAGCCCCTTAAGTGCCAACTGAGGAGGCTAGCACTTCAGATCTGAGGCATCCCTGGAGAAGACTAGAACAAACACATCTGGAGGGCTGGGGAAGGCTCAGGGAGCAATCACCTCTAACAGGAGGTAGGACTAAATCAAGATATGTCGGCAGAGCAGAACATTGGCAGGCTTTCATGAAAAGAAAAGCTGTAGCCTCTGGGCAATCAGTACTTAGCATTTCATGGATGTCCTGGGGGATGCTGGGAATGTGAACACAGTAAACAGGCAGTATATAAATAGGCAAAGTCCCTGAGACTAGAGTAAGGTGATGACATAGCAGTGAGGCTGCCACTCAAGGGAAGACTCCATTCTTACCAACAGAGCATGCAAGGGGCAGAGGGATGAAAGTGAAAGAAATCAGGTACAGAGAGTGGAAAATATATGCAGGAAGAGGGATAAAGATGATCCTGAGTCAACACCTGTTGAGGCAGGAATTTCTTATAAAGCAGGTCCTCGGAGCTGAAGCTGAAGACTGGAACTATGAGCTGGCCAGCTGTGTTTTCTAGAAAAATATAAAAATAAAACCTTAATGGATAGCATCAACATAGAAATATACCTATTCTTTTTCCTTGGCTTTGCAAATATTTGGACTAGATTCTTTATTTTTTTTTATTATTATTTTTATTTATTTATTTATTTATTTTTAGCTGAGCTATCCTGCTACCTGTTGGCAGCTCAGCGGCTGCTCAGCTCGGGCTGGACTCGAACCGCTGTTGCTCAGAGCTCAAACTCTTGAGCGAGCTCTTAACCAACTGAGCCACTCGGCCGGCCCTGGACTAGATTCTTTAGAAAGCAATTTTGAAAAGGGCATAAACCCTAAGCTCATACTAAGTTGGCATTTTATTTCACTAAGTTTCAACTTTTATCAAATATTACTTCACAACTCTAGGTTTACTTTTCAGGCCTACATAGACTCTCATTTTATTTTTTTCTAGAGTCAGGGATTTCCCAAGCCTGGTCACTCCAGCTGCCTTCAGTAGTAGATACGGCTTGATGATTACACCTTACTCCAGCAAAACCTTTAATTAAATTTAGGGAGGCCAAACATGAAGTACTGGCTGAGCATTCCAAACCTCTTCTTCACGTAATATGGTGTCCTGTGGAGGTTTCTTCCTTTTTCCCTTGCCCTTATAGTTCTGGCTCTGCCGCTAACAGTGTGACCTGCGGCAAGTCCCTAACCTCACTGAGCCTTAGGCTCCTCTGTAAATTAAGTGCAGGAGTTGAATTACGATTTAAAAGATATGACAGCTCTAAAATTCTAAAGACCCAGTAATAAATAAAATTTGTTAATAAGTATAATGAATTCCTAAAGTTTCAGATTATGGAGTCAATGGAGAAAAGACTCATTAATAAAAGAGTTGGAAACAACTGGGATCAAGGATAAGGTTTTTTTTTTTTTTAATTTTTAGCTGCCCATTATCCCCAACATTTATGTAGGGAAATTAATTAGGCTGTGTACATTTAAAAATCATAACATTTCTAAAATGCTTTACAACACCGAGACTTGAGTTAATAGAACTTATTTTGAAAAGAACCATACTGACACTGAGGATATTCCTGAGGTGCTCAAAGTTAAGACTCTGAATTGGTAACAAACCCGTGAAGCATTGACCATAGCTCATTTTGTGATTCCTATTGCGTGCCTATTTTAGAATTGCTGGTATTATCATAATAAGGCATTCCCAACTGGAAGAAAGAATAATGTTTAAGTGACAAGACTAAAAAGAGTCATCATCACAGAAACAAAATGTAGAGTGAGGTGTATTAGAGAAGACAAGCATCTTTAGTAATGAAGCTTTAAGGGTGGTTGGAAAGGAAGAATGTTAAGCCAAGTCTTTAAAGAATAGGAGACTGAAATATGATTACCATAAACTGCCTGAAAGACTAATTTTCCTTATATATTAAATACACAAACATTTGTGTGTGTGGAAATGCAGACTGTACTTCTTTCTTAATCCGTTTCTTGCTTTCCAGATGTCTCAGGGTTTCCTCCTGTCAGGTTGAACCAGCCCACCAGCCAGGCTCAACCTACTCTGCCATCCTAGGTGTGCTTTGGAGGATTGAAACACAGATAATGGTAAGGCAGGTGTATTAATATTTAAACTGCAGAAAGGTAGAAGAGGAAACGGGAGGTATAAATAAGGCCGATGGGGCGAGAGGGAAGGAAGGCGTATGAAAAGGCAAGAGGCAGCGTCGGCTGGGGTAGGCTTCACTCTCCTTCAATTTTGGACACTGGTGGTTAATTTTGGCGGGAGGGAGGGAGGGGACCTGCCTCGTCTGCATAGCGCTCCTGGGCTCCCCTGGGTTCCAAAAGGACCGCCAAGGCCTGGAGCGGGTTCTCCGCGTAGAGCACAGCACCGAGGCTTCCACTCGGTGGGGAGGTTCTCCCGGTGCCCAGGTGTTCCTCCTGCTTCCTCTCCTCGCGCTGGAAGGCAGATTACATCATCCCAACCTGAGCAGCGTGGCGTTTTTTTCCATGTCAAACTCCTGCTCCCTTGAACGCCAACTCTTGCTCCTTCAGTAAACAGGGATGGGGCTCTAATTAGTTTCCCCTAGCCCACAAGGGAGGTTAGTTACTCCAGGATGCGTCTCATTTTATCGAAGAGGCTATTAAATGAGCCAGGGCACAATTTTTTTCTCGCGTTCTCGAGCTACAGTTACCCAGAAACACACGGCCACCCAAGCCCGTCGCTGCGTCAAGACCAGCTCCACACACGGGACACACACGTCCCGCCGTGAGCTACCTCAGCGCAGCCGTGAGGGCGACCCCGGGACACAGAAAAGGAGGGGAGGGGTTACTCCAGCGTGCCGCGCCTGCGCAATCACTAGGCAGCACCTCCCCGCGGGGCGTGCTCGTAACGCTGCGCACCCTATCAGGCGGCCACAGGGAGCGCGCCCGCGGCCTCGCCCTCTCTCGCCCCGCCCCTCTCCCTTCTCTGTCGGGCCTTAGACTGAGGTTCGGAGACTCAGCCCACCTCTCCCCGCCCTCTCGTGTTCCCACATCCTATGCTGCGCGTGCGCAGAGGCGGACCGCTGGGCGAGGGCGCGAGGGAAGGGCGGGCGTACGTCCTTGCGTGCGTCTCAGGCAGCGCGCACGCCGGCGTGAGAGGGCACGGGGAAAAGGGCTCTGGCCGGGGCGGCTCGGTTTCCTGTGGCTATGTAGCTGAGGTCGTCGGCTCCGGGTCCTGGTTCGCTGCCATCACCGTGTTCTAGCGCGGACTTGCTGCTCGTGAGAGAGACTGTCCTCACGCTACCGCGCTCCCTTGACGGCAGAGCTTGCTCGCTCGCCCGTGGGAGCGTCCCGGCCGAGCAACCCTGAAGGGGGAGGGGAGGCCATTTTGTCCCGACCGACTCCCCGGAACCGGGCGGAGCGGCAGGGAAAGGCTGCGGAGCTGCGGTCGCCGCCCTCGGAGGCACCGGACGCCGCCACCGTCGAAGCTTCCTCGACGAGGCAGTTCGTAGTTCGCCCGCGTCCTCTCAAGCCCTCATTTTCCCCACGCTTCCTCGGTCCTTTGGCCTGAGAACACCCGAGTGAGGAGTTGGCCATAGTGAGAGGGACCGATCCCTTGGGGCCGCCGGCGGCGAGCGCCTGAGCCGCCCCTCCCAATGGCGAAGAAGACGTACGACCTGCTTTTCAAGCTGCTCCTGATCGGGGACTCGGGAGTAGGGAAGACCTGTGTCCTGTTTCGTTTTTCGGATGATGCCTTCAATACCACCTTTATTTCCACCATAGGTAAGACCTGTGGGAGGATGGTATACGGGCTCTGTAGCTGCAAACCATTTCTTTCATTCCAGACATCTTGCTTCCCGTAATATACGCCTTTGTTTCAGTGATTCCGATTCCAGGCGACAGACCAAGTTACTGTTTGAATCGGCATTTAGCTTACTGGGGCGGGGTCTTCCCATGCTTTCCATCCGGTCTTTTGCTTTCGAGTCTCCCACTCTGCTTAGTGCCTGCTGTTACAAAATATGCAATGTTAACAACGTTTCAGAATCCGATTTCTTTAAGCGACTGGACTGGCTTTTTCCATATTTGTGTGGCGTTACTAGATGTACGATATTTCTAAGGGATTTTTTATTTATTTATTTATTTTTAGTGTTTGGGATTGAAGCACTAGTAGTCCTTTGGTAAAGGCCTGAATTTATACTTCAGGGCAAAAGGAAGATTCCGCATGGTCATAAGTTAGAGTAAACTTGAGGGTTTGTGTTAGGAATAATTAAAGCAAATTAGAAGGGAAAAGTGAATTGCTCCGCGTTGACTAATCCATTGATGTGTCAAACAATCGGAGGCTCTTCGTGCTTGGGGTGGGACTTGGGCATGTTTGCCTCAACAGCCTTTCTGAGACATCAATAGAAGCAGTAATCTAAGGGAGGTGATCAGTTTTCTGACCTTAGACCCGAAAGATTGAAGCTCTCCCTTTATGTTACTTTACTCTAGAATTTACAGGAAAGTATTTTGCCAGTCATAGCCCTCGGACTTCTCATGTACTTTCACCTCATGTTTCAGAATTACTTAGTGTGCAGATAAGAGCTGAAGATTGACCTTTTTAATTGGTTTCCCGTTTAGGAAGAGGGAAGGCTCTAGGAAAGTCCCTTTTGACTCTGGTTAGAAAATTTAGTGGTATTAACAGGAATTGTATTAAGTGAATTAATTGTATGTGAAACCTGTTTCCCCCAACATGGTAAATATCTTAGAAAACACAGGGTTGCCTCTTTTACTTGAAGGCCAGCATTCTGGGGCAGAGCAATGAAACCCATTTTTAAGTGTAACTAGTTTTATATTTAGATTTTAAAAAGTAACTGTGGTCTTTGAACTCTGGGAAGTGTCAAAATTAAGCTGATTTGAAACAATCTGTAACATTACTGAAATCGTTGATTTGGATTTCTTAACAACAGATATATATCAGCTACTTAATTTATCCTCATAAAACAAATTGTACTGAAACTGAATTGGGCAAGTGATCATTTTAAATAGGTTTTGATTTTACTGGCCCCCCCCACCCCGGTTTTTTTTTTTTTTGAAGGGGGGGATTCATAGTAATTGTAATCATTATTTCGTATTTCGTAAGTAGCATACTGTTCTCTTGACCTGTCTGTCATAAGTTTAGAGCTTGTCTCTCTGCTTGTGGGTTAGCACTTCCTACCACTAAGTTTGCTTTTAATATTCCACTTTTAGCTGTAGCTGGGTGGGTCAGGTGGTTAGATAGTTCAGCAAATATTTACTGAGCACCTAACGCTAGGCACTGTTTTAGGCACCGGGGATAAAGTGGTGAATATAGTAGACCCCTTTAGGAGCAATCTAGTGGGAACAATCCCAATGGAGTGTGGAAAGTGCTACAGTAAGGATAAGCATCAGGAGGAGGGGTGACTAGCCTAAATCGTGGGGGTATCTCATTTGACTTTCATGGAGATGATGTTTAAAATTAAGCCTGAAGGATAGGTAGGAATTGGACCAGAGGGGTGGGATAGGGCCTTTCTGGGAAAGGGAGTATAGAACAAACCTGTGGTCAGATGTGGGATTTAATTCATGTGGTCAACTTTAACCTGACTTTGAGAAGGGTGAGGTGGAGAGTAGGAAGCAAAGCATTAACTCCATTTACTTCATTCACTCTTTTTGTAGTGGGTACACACTCAACTAAAACCCAATGACATAACCTTTTATTTATTT